>NC_045427.1:420614380-420919023 GCF_902635505.1 Sarcophilus harrisii | reverse complement strand
CAGATTCCTTTACTGCAAAATGAAAACAAGCATTTTACCTGTCCCCTAGGATCATTAAGAGGATCAAATGAGATTATATGGATACAGCCCTCTGTTACAAGCTATAAAAATGTTACTTTGTGTATGTCAGTTATTTATCATTGATATTAGAAGAGCTTATATATATAATGGAATGTTAGAGCTGAAAGGAGCCTAAGAGATCCTGAGAAAACTATTGATTCCCATTAGTCAAAGTTTCTAGAAATGAGCTGCTTTAAGACCCTCCAGCATGAAAGAGTAATCACATTTGTTGAGAAGCTATGGGAGATTTCTCCTCGGAGCTGGTCTCATCACCCATTTCACCACATGACCTCCCCCTTTCTCTGGCCCTTGCACAGCTCTTCCCCAAGACCAGCCTTCTGTTTGCAGCCCTTGGTTGGACATTTCTCTCAGGTAAGACCTGGCCTATGGGCCTTCTTCAGCACCTAGCCTTAGAATGGAATGGATTTCTGTGTTATGCCTCAAGTTTGGGTGACTAAAAAAGACAGCTGCTCCCAAAGGATAATGGCATTCAGGAGAGAAGTTATCATCAGATGCTGAGTCCAAGGACCTCAGGAAAATGGCAAGTTCTGCCTCAAAGGCCTCCTAGGGAGCCGAGGCCAGCAAAGAAGACAAGTGGCAACTGGAGGCTGAGAAGGCTTCAGCCTTTGGAAGAGCTGATGGTGGCAAGATTGGGTTTTTAGAGAAATCTGGTTTTCCAACCACCTGGGGGAGCTGGGGTCAAATTAATGCCAGGAGACAAGGTCAGGGCCCAAGCAGAAGTTGCTGGGGGTGGGGACTGCTTGCCATATACATCCCATAGGTAGCCTTTTTTTTTTTTCATACCCAATACATCCGGCTCAGTGGGTTTCTGGAGGCAGGTCCTGCCATGTTTTCCTGTTGGCTGAGTATAAATAAAAGCAAGGGGGAAAAAAAGGCAGAAAAGCAGGAGTACTGGATCCTGGAGTTTAAGAAGAGCATGCCTAAAGGGGCTCAGCAAGGGTGAAACACAATGACGGAACTCTGGGCACCAGAAAACCTGCTCCAGACTCACATCTTCCAGACATGGCACACTTCTGTTTCAAAGGTTGGAGGGGATTTTTATCGTCAATTTAGTGGTAAGTGATCAAATGATCAAATGAACAAAATGGCCACATATGAAAATTAATTGAGATATTTAATAGACAGTGCAAACCATAGTTTCATCTGAATATAAATGTATGCACATGTTCCAATGAGCTATATCAATCAGTTATCACAAACAGCAATGAACACTTCTGTAGAGCTATGTTAAAAAATGTACAGCTGGAATTTAATTCTAATAATCTCACCTGCTTCCAAGAGGACTTTGTCCATTTCAAATCAGTTTCACAAACTTAAAAAGAAAAGGTGATCTGGAGTGAAAGGACAGGAGTGGAGTGATAAATACAAAGGCAGTCAGACAGTCAATGGATATAAATACAGCTTACAGAGAACCAAAAATCAAATGCATTATTACAGCTGACCACAAGAAAGAAACTTATGACTTCTTTTTAAATGTCATACAAGACTTACAAAGGCATATGGGACAGTTCAACTGACTTAAAATGACAAAGACTACATTTGAAGAGCATTTCAATTCTGAACAATAAATTCCAATTGAGGATCCAGCAAGGAGTTAGCATAGTCCAAAAGCTGAATGCTGGATTTTGCAAATACATTTTATTTTACAGAAATTCAACATTATAAACAGCAGGCAACTCCCTTCCCCCTCCCCCCAGCTGCTCCCCAGCCAAACCCCTCCCGCTCGGTGCAGACCATGCTATCCAGTATGCAGCGATGCAGGCCCACTGCCTTGGGTTAAGATCCAAGAGATAAGAGATGGTTTTCCTCCCCCACACCACACGCATACACCCAACTGCAACAGGTGACCAGAGTCTGTTTTTATACAAGCCCGCAGAGTTGTATCAGTTACATAGATTCAGCCCAGTTCTCCAGCTCTTTCATTTCATCCTCGTCCTCTTCCTTCTTCTTGACTATAAAAGGGGAGAAGGGAGGAGGGAAGAAGGAAGGTGCATATTTAGAAAAGCTACTTGTTTCAAAAACGCCCTTTTGTCCCTAGCCATGGGCCAGGCTCCAGCACTGTCCCAGATGCGGTTATGTAAGCCGCCCCTCCCTTCATTCCCAGCTCCATGGGAAGGGCTCTGCGCCACTGCTCTGATAAGCTGGTCCCAAATGCCAGAGAGGCAGCGTGGCTGCTGCTCCTCCTCCTCCTCCTCCCTCCTCCTGCCCTTCCCTGACTGCTTTCATCTGGCAGGAATGATCATGTGAGGAGGATGTCAATGATGATTCATTTTGGGGCTTTACCTTCATTGGGAGGAATATATTTCCTTCTTAAACATGTGAAATGAGGGCACTCATGATGGTTTACTGCTACAGTGCCCTTTTTCCAGCTTTATCAAACTTGTCACAAATCCTGAAGACAAGAGCTCTCTAACCATTTCTAGTGGCTGTTCACAGCAGAGACCTATATTCCACTAGAAATGATTTGAAGAACCTGGACATCCAGAAGCAGGATTTGGTGAAAGAATGGATCTTTGGAGAGTGGAAGCTCTGCACTCAGTGCCATAACCATGAATACAGTTAAGAAAGGAAATGAAAATAACAACTTCACATCATAGCTGACAAGAACAAAATATTTTTATAACAAAAATTCATTTGAGTCTCATAGCAATTCATAAGGTAGGCAAAACGAGAGATTATTGCCCTTATTTTAAAAACAGGAAAAAAAAGAGAGATTTAGAGGTAAAATTACATGTTCAAAGTCGCATGGATTCTAACTGGAAGAACCAGGAATCCAGGCGCCAGTCCATTATACCACAATCTCTTAAATGTCTGCTCAATGAATAAAAACAGATGAACTCATTTGCTTGCTTCCTATGCAACCCTTTGCCTTCTTTATAAATCCATCCCCCTGGCTAGAAAAAAGATGCTGACCAAGTGACTCTGGCTCTTGCACTAGGCAAATTCTGTCTCTGAGGAAAAGCAAGAAGGGCACTACTGCTAGAAATCCTTTCAAGGGCCCTGCTCCTGAGCCATTTTGCTGGATTTCAATTCTAAAATTCCCTTTGACTGCAGAAGTCTTTGGATACCCTTGAAGTAATTGAATTCCTGTCCCCACTATGTTTCAGTGACAAATAGCATCAAGACCAATTTTGTTACTTGGTGAGTTACTGGGGGGAAAGGGGTAGGCGGTGAGGAGGGGGAGGCGGTGGCAGGCTGTCATGTCAGAGAGATAAAATCCCATTATCAAAGAGAAAAATAAAACATTCTGTTAACTTAAAAAGTTACATAAATGTCAGCCATTATTATCTCAAATAGTATTTCTTTGAGAACTAATTTATACAAGGTCAAAGGATCGTTGTTGTTGTTCAGTTATTTTAGTCACAACCAACTCTTAAGAGACCCATTTAGGGTTTTCTTAGCTTATTTGAAGCTCAGATGAGACTTCAACACTGTAAAAGGCAAATAATTTTGAAAGACTTAAAATCTCTGATCAATGAATGATCAACCATGATTCCAAAGGACTGATAATGACCTATGTTATTCACTTCCTGTTGTTCTGGAGGTGAATGACACAAGATACAGGATGACATGTGTTTTTGAACATGGCTAATATGAGAATTTACTTTGTTTGACTTTATGTTATGAGGGGTTTTTCCCCTTTAAAATTGGAAGAAAAATGGAAGAAAACAATAAATGTTTCTTAATTGGGGAAAAAAAATTTGGAAATCACTGCCTAACCTCTTTCCTTTTATATATGGAGAATCTGAGTTCTAGGTAGGGAAAAGAATAATTAGATAGAAACTGGTAAGTCCTACAGCACCTTCAGTCCTAGCTTCTGGTGTTTCCACCTGGGTATTCTACAAGCATCTCAAATTCCACATACCCAAAGCAGAATAAATTATACTTGCCTCCAACCCATCTCTTCTCCAAACTTCTCTATCTTTGTGACTAGCATCATTATGTTTCCAGCACCTAGGCTAGCAATCAGAGGCATTCACCTTACTCTTCCCCCAAATCTCCTATGTTCAATTAGCTGGCAACAGTATATCTTGTTGAGAAGGTAGAAAATAATCTCTCTTGTATCTATATCTTTCTCTGTATTCACACAGCTATCATATGAATTCAGGTCTTCATCACCTTCAACAGGGATTATTATAATGAATGCTAACTGGACAATTCCATTTTCTCTCCCTTCTCAAATTGTCTTCTGTTTGCTTGTCTCTTTATTATATCCCATAATAAAATGTAAGCTCTGTGAGGAGTAAGAGCTATTCCACTTTTCCTTATAACTCTTTATTGACTATAAGTATTCTTGGGCATAGCATGCACTTAAATGTATGTGTGTATGTATGTATTTTTTAACTTTTTTTTTAGTTTGAATTCCAAATTTTCTCCCTTTCTCTAGGCCCTCTGTCACCCATTATGAAGGCAAGTAATATTATACCCATCATATATGTGAAGTCATACAAAACATATTTCTAGTCTCTGCTGAATATACAATGAAAGTCAGAACTAGAACTTAGTTCTCCTAACCTCCTAGTTCAATTCTCTTCTGACATCATGATGATCAACTATTCTCCAAAGACGGGGTAGTACTTCATTAACCAGGGCTTTGAAATGGTTTCAAATCTTCCAATCTCCTTTTTCCACATGAGTCTTTTGGGGAACCTAATCAGTCCATGAAAATGCCACCACTCCTGCAAAGGGTCACCTAATGTTCCACTGAAATTCTACAATGCTTTTGGCTGAAAATTTCTCTTGCCAGGCACCATGTCCAAAATGAGATTACAACTAAGGCTACATACATATACAGAGCTAAATCCATATAAAATCATGGGAAAAAAAACATGTGAAACAAAGACATACAGATGCCTGCTTTTCAGAGTGTCAAACTAGATATTAATCTAATATTCCTGGTTTGGATCACATCAGGAGACTATGTAATCAGACAATGATGTACTCAAGGGGCTATTTAAAAATATATTTTGGAAGTACTTACCTGGCTTTGATGGTAGTGCTATAGAGGGCACATTCGGTAGTGGGACTGTTTCTGGACCATTGATTTCCAGCAAATTTTTGTCTAGTTCTTCCTGTTCTAGTTCCTCTAGTTCTGCCATGAGTTCATCCTGAAAGAAGGAAATTCAAAAGTGAGATGTGTCAGCAAGGAAATTCCAAACCCATACTACATCACTTCAGACCTGATGACTCCCTGTTCAAATGCTGCTGTCTGGGTTCTGTTGAAGAGAGAGGTGAGTGAAAAAGACCAGGGCTAATATTCACTCAAAAACCTATAGAGACATCTTACTGTCTCTAGAATAAGTTGTAAAATCTTCAGCCTGGCATGTAAAGTGCTCTACAATCTGATTCTATGTGAACTTTCCTGGCAGCTTTCAGTCATTTCTTTCTCAACAATTCAGCCAGGATAGAAGACTAAGAGACCTCTCAAAATCAACATGCCCTCTCTTCCTGTGCTTCTCTATAGGCCATACACAGAATGGATGACCTCTTCTTCTTAAAACACTCAGCTTCCCTCAAAACCTGCTCAGCTGGCACTTCTGCAAGCTTTGCCTTCTCTCCCTCCTCCCAGCCTGCTTGTACTTATTTATCTCTGTACACACTGTATCCCCCACTAGAATGTAAGCTCTCTGAGGGCAAAGATTATTTCATTTTTGTCTTTGTATATTCCTAGTGCCCAATACAGTGACCTGCTACACACGAAGCACTTAATAAATGTTTGCTGATATCAAACTGTATATACTTTTGATCCAGAAGTGTCTTTACTGGATCTGTGTTTCAAAGAGATCATTAAAAAAGAAAAGGGACCCACACATGCAAAAAATAAATAAATAAATAAATAAATGTTTGCTGTGTTAGACTGTAGTCATCCACTATGAAAATGTAAGTATTGAGGGAAAATCTCACAAACATTCCTTGGGCTTTCTGTGTCACAGAAAAGACAGACACTATGATGCCCTAGGTTTATGGGGGACAAAATTTGACCTTTAGGATTGCTAAATCTGAGACACAATGACATGCTTTACAATGAAGTTTTGCTATACTGAAAAGGTCAAGAGATATGAAGCCCCAGGGACAATTACTCTAATGACAGCTTCTGAGAAGAGCCTTGGATCTTAGATCTACAAAGTGTAAGATAAGGTGCATGCTCAGCCCACCTGTGCTTGTACTTGGGTAACAGCAAGTTCTGACAATTCTAGAACTGGAAGAAATAGCTGGCTCTAACCTAAATGTTTTGGATGGGGAAAACTATTTGTTCCCCAAATCTACAAAAAGCAGTCATGTCTGAAACCAACTGGAAAGTATGTAAAATTACTAAAGATACTAATTAAAGATAAGTTTAACTTAAGATAACTAAAGAAAGGTTTGAATTTGTTCAGCTTATATAACTGATCTGTGTCGAATCACTTACCTCATCAAACTCTTCTCCAAATCCTACAGGTTTGGAAATAGCTGTGGATATCTCCTCTGCAAGTTCCTGCTGGTCAGCAATGTCCTGCATTAGCTCGTCTACTTTATCAATATCCCTTTAAACAAATGATATATATGCCATGTCAGTCAAGGTGCATACACACAATAGAGTCTGAGTGGCTCTCATAGGGAGCTTTAATTACCAAAAAGTAAGAATCCAAGTTCTCTGGAATGGACCATATCCCCCAACTCATTTCTTCCCCCAAAACTAATTTCCCTCCTCTAAATAAACTTTTTGAGAACATTAGTTTTCTTTCATTTTAGAGAGCAAAGGTAATTCTGAATACTGGACAAAGGTAGAACCATCACCTACCTGCTAAAACATAGTTATACCCAGGAAACCTAGATGGTCCCCAAATCCATTTATGGTTTGAAAAGAAAAAAATAACACAAAATATTTTATATACCTACATAACACACAAGTGGTAATATCTCACTTATCCAGCAGCCTTTTCTTTTTAGAACACAGGAAAACCCCTTTATCAAGCCTTTATTTAGGAGTGAGGAACATCTGGTCTGTGGGTCAAATAGGGCCCATGAAATCATTTGCTAAGGCAACCACAGGAAACGATGAGCTGAAAGCTAGGTATGACAACCTCAATGCTCAAGTTCCTTAGGTTGATCATTTTGTATGGCCCTCAAAAGATGATGTTATAAATATCCAAATGGTCCTTGATAGAAAAACATCCTCACCCCTGATTTGAGAGGCTATATGACAAAGTTCTACCAAATAGGCATTTACCATAGCAGGGAGAAATAACTCCTGATAGTTCTGCTGTGAGGAAAGACAAAGGAAAACTATGAAGAGCAGACAAAAGAACTTAAGAAATTCAACAATCTGGGACCATTTAGTGAAGGACAAATAATTCTAGACATTTCAATATGCCTTAGGGGTATCGGTGTGTCATACAGTAGCATGCATAAATAGAAAGAAAAGGAGAAATTCTGTTTGCCTTGATCTATTGAAAAAGTCAAGGAATCTACAGATGTTGAACATTTTTCTATTAAAATAAAAAGCTTGGAGATTAAGTTAAGGGGTACACCTGAGAACTCTGCTCAACAATGCTGGATAAATTATGGAATATGACAGTTTATGGATATGAGCTTTGGAACTAGGAGAGACTTGAAAGATCACCTAACCCAATTGCCTTATTTTACAGATAAGGAAACAGAGACCCCAGGGAATAGAAAAGACTTTCTGAATCTGTCACTGCCCACATGAGTGGCTTACATGTTGTCATGGGCAGCCTTCATAGCTTTTGCAGCATAGCCCATGTTCTTGAGTACTTCAGTATTAGTGTTGGCATTCTCAAGGGCTTCCCTTTGAAATTCGATTGTCGACAATGTACCATCAATCTGGGCCAGCTGTTTCTCGTATCTCTTCTTGCGTTTCAGTGCTTGAAGGGCGGCTGAACAAGGGAGAAAAAAATAGAGCTTGAAAAAAATCATCTAAAAGGGTTACATTACAACTTATTCAACAGGACTCTGTGAGGGAAAAACTATGGAAAATATGTCCAAACTTAGATTATCTTTTTGTTTCTTTATTCAAGTTATACTAAAATCAGCACTGATGGAAGAAAGAGTAGGGGAGAAAAATATTGTTTAATCAGGTGAAAACATCATCATTGTGATTAAGCCCTCACAGTGAATTTCCCTGTCCAATATCTTCTTCTATGAGACAAAAATCATATCTGACAAATTTACTGACATTTATTTTAAGAGGTAAATAGAAACACAGATAAAAGGAAATCAATAGATATAACTTCCTTAGCCTATATTTTAAAAAGACCTTTGACAGAGCTATATAAGGAAAAATGTCAGGTGAAGATCTTACTTAGCTACTGATCAAATTAACAGAACTATTGACTACAAATATGGGAAAGAAAGAAGAAAGGAAAAAAAGGCTAGGGGAATGTGAGGAACAAAGAAAAGAAAAAAAGGAGAGAGGAAAGCAGAGAAAAGGGAAAAAGAAAAGGCAGGGGATAAGGCTACTATCTGATTAGAGCACTGATTCCTTCTGTTATCCTTCAAGATTAGCAGCAGAGGAAAAGCAGAAGGCTTTGCAATCCATATTTTGGATTGCAAACCATGTTTTGATTTTGCAAAAGGGCTGCAGGAAGGGGAAGAAGAAGAGAGAAGCAGTGACAACAACAACAAAAAAAGATTATGGGCCCAGAAGGTGGCAGAGCTTCAGAAAAGTCTGGAAGGAGATGTGGAACAAAAGCATTTTCTTTGCTTGTTAACTTATTAGGTTATGCCTTGTTAAAGGCTAAAAGCTTAGGGCCTTTTATATATATATTTGAAAGTTAATTTTATATCATTTTATAATTTTTTAAAATTTAATATACATTATTAAGAACAAGGTATGGTGTTGGACTCTGGGTTTTTGGATGATAAGAGACAAAATAGGCCTTCCCCTCAAGAAACTTACATAGTATTGGGGGAAACACGTATACATATAAGTAAATATTAAATAAATGCAAAGTAAATTTTTTGGATAGAGAAGAGAAAGAACTAATGACTAGGGAAGGGGAGGGGAAAGAAGCATAATCTGGCAAGGTCTGAGATAGGAAGTAACACTCTAAAGGGAGTCAGTCCAAGAGGCAGAGGAAAGGATCACTCTAGTTATAGGGACTGGCTATGCAAAAACACAGGACCAGGAAAATAGGATGTCAGATATAAAAAGCAGGTCAATTTGGTTGAAAATATGTATAGATAGCATGAGGAGGAGGAAAAAGACAGAATGAACCCTAAACTCTACTGTAAAAGAATTTAAGTGTCAAACAGAAACTTGCATTTGTTTATTCTAGAAGTACAATGAGAAGCCCAGAAACTTTTTTTTAATAGGATAGTGACAAGGTCAGACTAATCTTCAAATAAACTGAAGAGAAAGACCAATTAAAAAGCTTTGAGAGTATTCCAGATGAGAAGTGATAAGGGCCTGAATGAGGTACTGATTGTAGGTATGGAAAGGAGGGAATGGATGCTATGGAGGTGGAATCAACATTTCTCAATCTATTATAGACCATGAAGAGAGTGAGTTAAAAAACTCTAAAGCTGAGTAAACGGACAACTAAATAGGCATTTTCTATAAAAGTATTCAAGTTAATAAATATTAAATCAGCAAGGAAACAAGCTAACACAAAATCCACATAAAATAGAAATTCACAAAAAATAAATTCCTTTTCTAAAGAATAATTCCTAGTACTACCACTTTAACAAAAAACCTAACATCAGTATTACACAGTACAATAGGAGGAATGCTTCCCTTCAAAGTTAGATGGATTTGGGAAACATACAGCCTAGAACTCCATACATATCATCATGCCCTTGACAATTCTAGTAGGATACCTCTGCACTAGGCAGAGAAATAATGAGGGGGACAATGGGGCTAACTCAGCTATTCCTGCACCTCTCAGTCCTGCACTTCAGACCTCAGTCTTGGTTCCTTCATCTGCAGTACAAACTTCCCCATTCTTTCCCTAAGCCTGAGGCAAAGATCTCTGGCTGTGTTGGAGAGAATCAGGATGGAATAGCTGGAAGATGAACCAAGTGCAACAAATCCAGCTCTTGAGTCATTCAAGTCACTTACTAAAATTTCTAGTGACAGCTTTGGCAGGAGGCAAAACAATCTAATCACTTGCATTGTTGGTGCTAGTTACAGAAAAATCAACTCCAAGTCCTCCTGACATCAACATTTACCAAGGTCTCTGTTATCAACACAGAAAAAAAGCCATAAAAGGAATGTTGTAAGTACACATAACAATTTTGTGTTATATTAGTGAGCTATTTTGCGAATTATATTTACTTATATGTCACAGCTATTTCACAAATGATATTTATAATCCACTTCTGAAGCACCTTCCACATAGTATTTTCATTTGAACCTCATAAAAAACCTACGAGATATTAATATCTTTATTCTGCAGATAAAGAAATTGAGGCTTCACAAGAAGTCAAATGACTTCCCAGGGTCAAACAGCCAGTGTTTGAACTTGATCTTGATTCTGAGTCAAGCACTCAGAATCCCTTACCCTGTGCTAGCTCTATACACAGCATGAACTGAAATAAATGTTTATGGTATTACATTTTATTATTTTATCTCTTCCAAATCTACAAGTTCTGGGAAGAGGGCAGAAATTGTGATTTGTACTGTTTTTATGGTACAGGCCCTGGACTACTGCAATAGCCACTGGCTGGTCTGCTGGCCTTAGGACTCCCCCTGCCTTCAGCACATTCTCCACCAGTGATTTTCCTAAAGGTTCCATCTGATCACATCACACAGTCTTTCCAATAAACTCCACTGGCTTCCTATCACCTCCAGGATCAAACACAAAAAGCTCTATTGTGAGCTCAAAGCCTTCATACTTTTGCTAGGCCGGTCATCCCACAGTCTCCTTACACCTGAGATTCCCTGCCATCTGGATTTTCCATCCAATGACTGGGGCCTCCTTGCTGTTTCACAAACAAGATACTCCCACTCTCACCTTCCCCTAGTGACATCCCTGGCTTCCTTTGAGTCCCAGCTAATTATCCCACCTACGAGGTCTTTCCCATCACCTTTTAAGTTTAGTGCTTTTCCTCTGTTGATTATTTCCTATTTATCCTGACCACAGTTTGCTTGTACACAGTTGTTTGGATGTTGTCTCCTCCATTAGATTATGAGCTCTTTAAGGACAGATTGTCTTTTCCCTTTCTTTGTATTCCCAATACTTAGCACAGTGCTTGCACATTTGTTGCTCCTGACTCTATAATCACTGGACTGGACTGTCCATGGGATTTTCTAGACAAAGATATTGTAGTGCTTTGCCAGTGCCTTCTCCTTCACAAAGTAAGAGATTTGTGCAGACTCACGCAGTAAGTAGTTAGGAAGGCTAAATTTGAACTTGGGTCTTCCTGCTCTAGGCTCTATACAGACTAAAAGCCTCTACCTGGCATGTAGACACTTATAGGCTGACTACTATATCCCCATATCTCCAGCACAATTTTACAAATTCTAGGAAGCTCAGGAAACATTTGTTACCAAAGCAAGAGAAAATAAAAAACAAATGAAGACATTTTCAGTCTTCCATTAACTAGTCTGGGCTATGAAGAAATTTTTTTTTACAGAAACCAACAATCTTCAAGAAGGTGATATGACAAAGATAGACTCAAGTGATTTTTAAAAGTACTAAATAGAAGGGAATGAATGGAAGAGTAGAGGGCAGGAGAAAGTAATCAAACTGAATTTATCTGAACATAACCCACACATCAGCAGTAGAGAGAGGAAGAAAAAGAAAGCACTGAAACTACTTTCCCAACAATATTTATTGTGGCAAGAAGGCAAAGTCTACACACACAAAAAAGAAGTTCCACATAAGTACAATAGTATGAATCCTGGAATAAGTGACCAATTGAAGACACTGATTAAACCTTAGCGACTTGGACAGAGAATAGCCAACTGATTCTCCAGGATGCCCAGGAGATTTATCCAGCTCTTTCTTCTTCACATCTGCCTCCCAAATAGCCATGGAAGAAGAAACTGATAGGCCCAGGACTGAGAACTAACAGAGTCAGGAAGTTCCAACCTAAGAAGTTGGTTAGAGAGAAACCAGACACAGGATCAGCATATAAGCAGAAGGCAATAGGAAATTACAATAAAACCACAGGCAGGAAAAAGCAGTCTAGCTTTCTCTTAAGGCAGTGTGCACAAGATCTAGTCACATAGTAAAGCTAGGCAAAGATGAATGGGAATATGTGGTTAGCCATCTACATGGCTAGATTAAGAATAGCTCAAGTTTAGATACCTATAATTTGTCTAGCCAATGTCTGTTGGTTTTTTTTTTTTTTTTTGGGTTTTTTATTTTTTTGCTTCTTTTCCTTTTGCTAATAAGCAAAGAGGATTCTCTTTGAAAAACCCAACTTCTGTCTAAAATCCATTAAATGGGGGCGGGAAGGGAAAGAGAAGGGAACAAGCATCTATTAAGCATATGTTGTGTTAAACACTTTACAAATATTAAATATTATTTCATTTCATCCTTACAACATCTCTGGGAAGTAAGTGCCATTACTGTCCCCCTTTTATAGTTGAGGAAACTAAAATAGAGGTTAAGCACCTTGTCTAGGGTGACACAGCCAGGAAGTGTTTCAGGACAAAATTAAACTCAGTTTTCCTGACTCCAGATCCTGTATTCTATTAACTGGAACACCTAACTGCCTAACTAGAAGGAGGAGAGATCCAGGGCTGAGTGCAGGAGAACTGTAAAGTGGAAAACATGACAGGAAAGTCTTACCAGGCAAGGCCAACTAACAGGAACAGGGTTGCAAAACATGCCATCGATGAACTGGGATTAGGGCTACAAAGAACATTAAGAGTAACAAAGGCCCCCTTTCGTGTTATTTTTCAGAAATCTGCATTTTAATCTAGAAAATTTCCCTTTCAATTATATTTAGGTATCTGAATTCAAGTCGCACTATTACAAGGAAAGTTCAAAGCCTCCCACAGACAGCCCTTTTTGTAGTGGCTAGAAACTGGAAACTGAATGGATGTCCATCAGTTGGAGAATGGCTGAATAAATTGTGGTATATGAAAATTATGGAATATTACTGTTCTGTAAGAAATGACCAACAGGATGATTTCAGAAAGGCCTGGAGAGACTTACACGAACTGATGCTAAGTGAAATGAGCAGGACCAGGAGATCATTATATACTTCAACAACAATACTAGATGATGACCAGTCCTGATGGATCAGGCCGTCCTCAGCGGCGAGATCAACCAAATCATTTCTAATGGAGCAGTAATGAACTGAACTACCTATACCCAGAAAAAGAACTCTGGGAGATGACTAAAAACCATTGCATTGAATTCCCAGTCCCTATATTTATGCACACCTGCATCTTTGATTTCCTTCACAAGCTAATTGTACAATAATTCAGAGTCTGATTCTTTTTGTACAGCAAAATAATGTTTTGGTCATGTATACTTATTGTGTATCTAAGTTATATTTTAATATATTTAACATCTACTGGTCATCCTGCCATTTAGGGGAGGGGGTGGGGGGGGTAAGAGGTGAAAAATTGGAACAAGAGGTTTGGCAATTGTTAATGCTGTAAAGTTACCCATGTATATATCCTGTAAATTAAAGACTATTAAATAAAAAAAAAAAAAAAAACAAAGCCTCCCACAGAAAATAACATTTTCAAAAAACACAATTTTTCAATATGGGCTGACAGGATTGTAAAATTTCATCTAGAATTCACAAATGCCCTGCCCCAATTCTGTTACCATGCCATCAGCATTGGGATGCAGGCACAGTAGAGAACAGGCAGCATAAGCTCACCCCTTTTCTCCCAGATCAGCCAATAAAAAGGTGCTTTAGTCTGCCAATCACCAGGCATTTTACAGTGTCAGTATGAGAACTGCAAGACACTCACAGGCTTCTACCTCTAATTCTCCAGAGCCATCACAGAAAAATGTTAACTTCCCACCAGGGTTGAAGACTCTTTCATGGAACCAGAACAGTTATTTTTAAGTACTACTCTACAATAATGTGCCAGGATCAACAGAATAGAATAGAGACTTCCAAGAAATTACTGCTGTGGCTGAGAATTAGGTTTTTTACAAATTCAATTCTCCATGTGATATGGAAAATTCTTTTCCCTAAACCTATTTCAATTAATTTTCCACACTCTTAATAAGCTAAATTTAAGCTCATGAAAAACAAACAAAATAAAATAACTGAAAAGTGATCTTAATATTTATTCTATATTTATTATATATTAATTTTCAGTGATAGGAAAGAAAACAAAAAGCAAAATGTTTGCCATACTTAAGAGAAGACTGATTATATTTAAAAGTTTGGGACTGGAATAGCATAACTTTAATTTCTTTCATATCTAAAAGTATAGGAATGAATTATGTGCTTTGCATATATATGTATGTGTATATATATATATATATATATAGAGAGAGAGAGAGAGAGAGAGAGAGAGAGAAAACAATGAACATAATGGGTGTTTAATAAGTGTTTGTCATCCCCTCCCACAGTATGAAAAACTTCTGAATAAATTTTTATTGAAGGCCTGAATGAAATTTTCAGCTTACGTAAGCCTAAAGATCACATAAAAGGTACTCCTACAAAAATCATAGATTATAGAATTAGGAAGCTTGGAAGGGATCTTAGAAATCATTTAGTCCAATCTTCTCTCATTTCTAAAGCACTATACGATTTGGAGAGAACTTTCCATACAACATATCTGTGGGGCAAAAATGGCAGAGTTATTATCTCTCTTTTACAGGTGATGAAACATACAAATAAGGGGAAATGATCTGTCCAGGGTATAGGTATGTGTCAATTGCAAAGACAAGAATTGGGATGCAGTCTCCTGCCTCCATAATTCAGTGTTTCTGACATGCCTTGCCTCTCCATTTTACACAATGTCCATTCTTATTGTAATGGAAACAGCAGTACCATACAATGAAAAGGATAGTCATTTTCAAGTTAAAGGCTCTGAGTTCAAATCCTAGCTCTTACACTTCTTTATCTGTATGACTAAGTCAATTAAGTTCGCTTTAAAAATCCTCTTCTATAAAATGAGGAACAGGACCAGATGAACTTAAATGATCCTTACAGCTTTAAAATCTATTTTTGATGCTATTAGTACTAAAAAGGCAGCAGCAGAAAGCAAGTCTGAGGAATATGTAATTCCTGACAAACATTGTCAGTGGAAACTGAGATTGGCCCAGATGCTAAGATCTATGCACCTGCTGGCTCCAAGTCCCATCCCAACACAACACGTTTCAAAGGCTCACATAAGGGGAGGAAAACCTCATTCTTAACAAATACTAGGAAAAACATTTAGAGACAAGGCTGTATTTGTTCCCACACAGCTGGAGAGGTCGGACTGGACGTGAGCTGACTGAATTTTTTCAGTACAGGCATCATTCTCTACAATCTCTATTTCTCCAGTACCTTAACTAGCTCTCTGTTGCCTGGAGAGGGGAGTCTCAACTACAGCACTTTAGTGACAGGAAAACAAATGTTTATAAGTGACAAGAAGAACTGATTTGAAGATGCTGCCAACTTTATCATCAATTGCAGAAGGAATAGAGGATGCTACTCTGTTCAAGTGAGGCAGTAAAATTCTAGAAAGGGAAAAACAAATCTTAGTATCACTTTAGTTGGCACAAAGATAATAAGAATAGGCTTGATAACCAGTACTCCCAAATATTACTATAAGGACAAAAATATTGGCAGACATACATTATCATTTTTTAAAAATTTTGATTCCTCATCTATAAAATCAAAGAAATAACTTCTATAATGGAAAGAGCACTGGACTATCTACTGAACTGAAATAACTAGAAGTCAAGAGATCTAGGTTCTAGCTCTGCCTGTGACATGAATTTGTTATGTGATATTGGGCAAGTCATTTTAAATATCTAAGTTTTCTAACTTGTAAAATGAAAACATTACTATTTCTACTACTTACATCTCCAAAGTGTTGTGAGATTCCAATAAGATAATGAATGCAAAACTCTCTAAAGCCACAAACAGCTACATCAATAAGAAATGTTAGTACTAGATGATCTCCAAGGTACATTTCAGCTGTGGGCATTAGACTAGGAGACCAAAGACAGATTCAATTAGGCTCTGTAGTCTGCTAGATTTGCAGCAAGTAAAAACTCATCTTCTACTTTTAATTTTCTCACCAGTAAAATGGCACTATATTTGTCCTGTTTGCCACAAAGGATCACAGCAAAAATATGAGAATGTCTATGAGAGCACTTTGTAAAAACAAAGTGTAAGACAGATATATAAGATTATCACTTTCATTATTTAATTGAGATGCTCTGTAGTATGCCCAAAATGGGCATTCTGTCATGCCTGCTTATCTAATCAACCATACTTGCCAGAAAACACTCTTTGTTTTGCTAAGTCAATGAGATACAGGAACAAAAGTAATGCACTCATACAAATCTCCAAACTGCAATGTAATGCTCAAGAAATGAAGCCAGTCATACCCTCTTGAGTTTGCAGTGAATAAGGAACATAAGTGAAAGTTTCTAAAAAATATGAGTGAGTGGTTAAGTTAGCTGGAATAAAGAATGACAGAAGATAGTTGTGAGAAGCCTTCATCTTATGGAGACAATTCACATTATTCTATTTTCTTTTGTAAAACTGCTTTCTTTGGATGCTTTTTTGGATGTACTTTTTCTGTATTCCCTGACAGTGAAAAACCTCGTGTTTCCTTTGCATTTGCCCACAGTGCTCGAGTATATGTGTAGCACACAGAGACGACTAAGTAAGTACTGAGAAAACCCTCTTCATGTTTTCCACCTTTGGGACTCTCACCACACCAGGATCCTTGGCTGACTCTGTCCCTTGAACTAGAGGACTAAAGGAGGGAGCAAGAAACTCCCAAAGCTTCCCTTTAAAGAAATCCAGAAGCACAACCAGTTCTTCAATTACTATTAGTTACACTGTTATTTTGATTTCACCATCATCATGACCCCCACTTGGAAAGAGATACTTGGAGTACCTCTGCCCTCTCCCTCTTTCAGTTTCCTTTTGTGTGCTGTCTTCTCCCATTAGATTATGAGCTCCTAGAGGGCAGGGACTGTGGGTTGGTTACTTTTTTTTTCTTATTTGAATCCCTAGGATTTAGCATGGTGCCTGGCATATAGTTTGGTATTTAAGGAATGTCTACCATATTTTATTCTAAGTCCAATTAAAGAATCTTAAGAATTGGAAAAGACCTAAGAGGTCATTCTAAGTCAAGTACTACTACCTGAAGTAGACAACTCCCTTACAATATTCTCAAATGATTCAGTCTCCACTTGAGTTCACCTTCTCAGTTGTCAGCCCAGTCTGTTTCTGGAGAGTTCTGTGAGGAATGCTTTCTTAGGTTGAGATCTATGTTCCTTGCTGTAACTTTGACATAGTCCCAGCTTTGTGTTCTGAAGTCAAAGAAAACACATCTGCTTCTTCTGGCTAGCAGATATCTCAGAATAATTACCATATTTCCTCCTCACGCTTTTCTTTTTCAGGCTAAGTGCTTGTTCTCAAGGTTTTCAACCGACTCATGCAACTGGATTTTCTGGTGACCCTCCTCTGGCTGCTAAGCCCCAGCTCCGATGTGGAAAGGCCAAGGAATCAGGAAGTAGAGGAGCTGTGATCCAAGCCTATGGGCTGATTTGTTATAGCATACTGTTTGCAGTTATAGGATCATAAATCCAGTCATAGGAAGGCCCTCAGAAGCCCTCATTTTACAGATAAGGAAACTGAGGTCTTGAGAGCCCAGATTCACAGAGCAAGTGAGTATTATATCTAGGGCTCTGACCAAAGCTACAATGGATTTACAAGGAGATTTTAGCTCATGTGTTAGTTCTGTGGTCTACCAATGGAGATATTTAAAAAAGGAAAAAGACAGGCTCTGACTTCAAGGAGCTCACAATCTAATTGGAGAGATAACAGGCAAGAGAGAAAACTATGTACAGATGAGATGTATAAAAGAAAGTATTAAGAGGAGCAACAGCCCCATGTTGGGGAAGGGGAGTATATGGTTTGAGGAACACTAAAGCAGCCAATGTGACTGTATTGGAGAGAACATGGGGGAAAGAGTAAAAAAAAACTATGGAAAGTTGGTGGGGGGAGCATGAATAGCTCTGAACATCAGAAGATTTTATATCTTAGAGATGACAGGAAACCACTGGAATTTATTGACTAGGAAAAGAAACAGGAGACAATACTGTCCTGAAAACTAAAGGATCAATAGCATCAGAGGCTACAGAAAGGTCAGGAAAGATGAGGATTCGACAAAGACCTAGAATTAACAATTTAAGATATTATCAGTAGCGACAGAGAATAGAGCTTTATTGGCTAGGTAGAGTCAAGAATGAGAACAGAAGAAGTGGAGCCACCTCTTGAAGCTGGCCTAATCAAGTTCAGCCACCAAAAGCAGTAGAGATGTGAGATGATGGTAGAGAGGTCCTCAAGATTTTCAGTAAACAATGAGACAAGCTCTTAGGTGAGACAGTGGAAAGGAGAGGTTGGGAGGGTCTGAAGAGGGATGAAAAGGTTTTTGTTTTTTTTTAATTTTTTTTTAATTTAATAGCCTTCTATTTACAGGTTATATGCATGGGTAACTTTACAGCATTAACAATTGCCAAACCTCTTGTTCCAATTTTTCACCTCTTACCCCTCCACCCTCTCCCCTAGATGGCAGGATGACCAGTAGATGTTAAATACATTAAAATATAAATTAGATACACAATAAGTATACATGACCAAAACGTTATTTTGCTGTACAAAAAGAATCAGACTCTGAAATATTGTACAATTAGCTTGTGAAGGAAATCAAAAATGCAGGTGGGCATAAATATAGGGATTGGGAATTCAATGTAATGGTTTTTAGTCATCTCCCAGAGTTTTTTCTCTGGGCGTAGCTGGTTCAGTTCATTACTGCTCCATTGGAAAGGATTTGGTTGATCTCATTGCTGAGGATGGCCAGGTCCATCATTGCTGAGGATGGCCAGGTCCATCAGAACTGGTGATCATATAATATTGAATATATATGATAATATATATATAATATATGAAATATATAATGATCTCCTGGTCCTGCTCATTTCACTCAGCATCAGTTCGTGTAAGTCTCTCCAGGCCTTTCTGAAATCATCCTGTTGGTCATTTCTTACAGAACAGTAATATTCCATAATATTCATATACCACAATTTATTCAGCCATTCTCCAACTGATGGACATCCATTCAGTTTCCAGTTTCTAGCCACTACAAAAAGGGCTGCCACAAACATTCATGCACATACAGGTCCCTTTCCCTTCTTTATAATCTCTTTGGGATATAATCCCAGTAGTAACACTGCTGGATCAAAGGGTATGCACAGTTTGATAACTTTTTGAGCATAGTTCCAAACTACTCTCCAAAATGGTTGGATTCGTTTACAACTCCACCAACAATGCATCAATGTCCCAGTTTTCCCACATCCCCTCCAACAAATCATCATTATTTTTTCCTGTCATCTTAGCCAATCTGACAGGTGTGTAGTGGTATCTTAGAGTTGTCTTAATTTGCATTTCTCTGATTAATAATGACTTGGAGCATCTTTGATGAAAAGGTTTTAAAGAGCCACTGTGGTCACCAGAATACTAAGTTAATTAGGGAGATGTACAAGGATTGCCTTATCCATCTGAAGTTATATAACAGATTTGCAGTAAACCTAATTGGCCTGGTTTTGTGATTCTGTATTTTTGTTCTGTAGCATATTCATGACAGCAAGGGGACAGTAAGGAATGATCCAAAGCTGAAGCTTTATAAGGCAAGGCTGATGATATAAAGAGATAAAATACTAAAGAGAAGGACAGTATAGAGCTAAACTGGTTTATTTCTCTGGGAATCAGCTTCCTCATTTGTATAGATAAAGGGCTGAGCTACTGAATGATCTCTAAGATCTCAAAAGAGAAGTATATAGTCCTATAGTAGTTGAAAGGCAGGAGAAAGGTTGTGTTAATCAGGAAAGACCACATCAAGAAGGATGTGGACAAAGTGGGATTTCTACAGATGGAGATCATATGGCTTAGAGATATTTCAGGCAAAAGGAACAGCATAAACAAAGGAGCTAGCAAAGCACAGATTATTTCCAGGAAATAACTAGTACAACCACAAAGTGGTTAAAATATAGGAAGTATGAATACCTTTCCAGATAAGTCTGAGAAGGTGGGCTGAGGCCAGATCAGTGAGGATCTTGAAAGATAAAGACAATTTGGTAGGCAATATTTGGTAAGCAATAAGAACACATTAAAAGATTTTTTTTAACAAAATAATGTGGTCAGGTCAAAACATTAGGAAGACTAATCTGGAGGTGATATAAAGGATATATATTGGAGGGGAAGAGACTGGGGATATGAAGGCCATTTAAGCAATTACTGAAAAGGAATAAATGAGTGTCTGGTATAAGGTCATGACTATGAGAATAGGGAGAAGACAATGTGAAAATCATCACAGAGGGACAAACAATAGGACATGGTCATTAATTGGATAGGCAACAGCCAAAGCTGACATCTAGATATGTCACAATAACAGAAATAAGAAAATATGGAGAAAATAAGAAAAACAGGAATAAGAAGTTTAGCATGAGAGACATGATGTTGGCTCACAGAGGAAACATGTTTCACTATTTCATCTAGCAAAGTTAGGCACAAATAGGCAGTTATTAAGGCAGTGGCGTAGCTGTAAATAGTAGCAATATAGTAACAAGTAAAATGTTTACTGCATTTTAAATGTTATTTTATGACCAACAGGCTGAATACACGGAGGCTTGGAGAGACTTACATGAACTGATGCTAAGTGAAATGAGCAGAACCAGATGATCATTATATACCTCAACAACGATACTGTATGAAGATGTATTCTGATGGAAGTGGATATCTTCCACAAAGAGACCTAATTCAGTTTCAATTGATCAATGATGGACAGAAGCAGTTACACCCAAAGAAAGAACACTGGGAAATGAATGTAAACTGTTTGCATTTTTGTTTTTCTTCCTGGGGTATTTTTACCTTCTGAATCCAATTCTTCCTGTGCAACAAGAGAACTGTTTGGTTCTGCACACATATATTGTATCTAGGATATACTGTGACATATTTAACATGTATAGGACTGTAAGGGATGTAGAAGACCCTTACCCAAAATGATTACTCAGAGATCACTCAGTAGAAGGCAGAAAAGTTGTTTATTGAAAACCTCCGGAGGATGAGCTATCCCATTGCAAGATAAGAAAGAGAAAGCTCACGGTAGGAGGACTAAAGAAGTAGTAAAGATACATAGCTTTTATACAAGAAATTACATCACAAGTAAGAGAGCATTGAGAAGGGGAGGGGGAGGCATCTAATTGGTTGTTGCTATTTGGGGAGATTGGAATGGAAGATTTCTGTTTCCCCGAAATCTCCTGATTTCAAGGAAACAGAAAGTCAGGCCTTCAGGCTTAATCAAGCAGACAGTGGTCCAGCTAATAGACTAAATATCGATAAATGTAAAATACCAATAAATGTCATCAGCTCAGGTTAAGTAAGTATGTATCTAGCTAGCCAAGGCTCAAGTAGATATGAGCCTGTACATATTATATAGGTCATAGGGGAAACACAGAAATAATAAAATACAGAAAAAGAATTCATACATTCCTTTAAGTTCTTCACCTTATCTCTCTCTATTCCATACAGGACTGCTTGCCATCTGGGGGAGGGGATGGAGGGAGGGAGGGGAAAAGTCGGAACAGAAGTAAGTGCAAGGGATAATGTTGTAAAAAATTACCCAGGCATGGGTTCTGTCAATAAAAAGTTATAATTATGAAAAAAAAAAACAACACCCAAGAAAAAATGTTATTTTATCTGTCAATCATGATGTTAATGGAAAGACGACCAAATCAAAAATCAGAAAGCCTGAATTCTAATTCTTCCTGACACTGACAAGCTGTGTCATCTATCTTACTTATGTCCCCCTCTTTGGGTCTCAGTTTCCTCATTTGTCAAATAAAAAGGGTCAAAGAACCATATGTTTTAAAATTCTATAATTCTTTAGTTCTGAATGATGATGATAGGGATGCAAGTGCTGAACTAGAAAAGGTACTAAATATGTTGCCAGAGGACATCAGTTAAAATCCCAACTCTGCTACTTATATAACTTTTCCCTCACCACCACCTTTCTCCCTTTGGGCTGGAGTTTTCTTATCTTTAAAATGGAGGGGTTGGACCTCATGAAGTCTCTTTCAGTTCTATAACTAAGCTAAAACATCATCACAGAATCATAAATTTTGTGAAAACACTCTCATAAAATCTTTTATTCTGCTTCCTGCCTTCAGGTAGGAAAAGGCATCATTATTACCATTTTACAGATAGGGCAACTGAGGCCTAGAGAGAGTTCCACTGGTCAGTTCTTTCTTTGAAAGTCTATCTCTACACCACACAATTTAGAATTTAAACTAAATTGTCCTCTCAAGCTCAAAAACTGGTAGTCACAGAGTCACAGAATTTTATAACTGGAAGGGATCTCTATTTAATAGTCATCTAGTCAACCCATACATAAAGACAGGAACCCATACACAAAAGGAATTATTATTAGACAACAGTCTTGATAAGTGATTATCTAACCTTACTTGAAGACCTCTAATGAAATATACTTCAACAACAATACTAGATGATGACCAGTTCTGATGGATCAGGCCATCCTCAGCAACGAGATCAACCAAATCATTTCTAATGGAGCAGTAATGAACTGAACTAGCTATACCCAGAAAAAGAACTCTGGGAGATGACTAAAAACCATTACATTGAATTCCCAATCCCTATATTTATGCACACATGCATTTTTGATTTCCTTCACAAGCTAATTGTACAATAATTCAGAGTCTGATTCTTTTTGTACAGCAAAATAATGTTTTGGTCATGTATACTTATTGTGTATCTAAGTTATATTTTAATATATTTAACATCTACTGGTCATCCTGCCATTTAGGGGAGGGGGTGGGGGGGGGGTAAGAGGTGAAAAATTGGAACAAGAGGTTTGGCAATTGTTAATGCTGTAAAGTTACCCATGTATATATCCTGTAAATAAAAGGCTATTAAATTAAAAAAAAAAAAAAAAAAAAAGAAGACCTCTAATGAAAAGGGAATTCACCCTTTCCCAGAGCAACTCATTCATTCCATTTTTGGACAGCTGCAGCAATTGTTAAAAAGTTTTGTTGTCTGCTTTCTGGATAGCAAGCTTGAATTTATACTTTAAAAAAAGCTTTTTATTTTCAAAATACACGCAAAGACAGTTCTCAACATTCACCCTTGCAAAATCTTGTGTTCCAAATTTTTCTCCCTCCCTTGATATCCTTGAATTTTTGTTCTTCCAGATGTCCTTCAACCTGCTTGTTTTGGGGGATTAGATTATTTAATATCCAATTAATTTTTAATCTATTACCCATTACTGAATATAATTTTTATTGTATCATGATCTGAAAAGCATGCCTTTACTATTTCTGCATTTGATTGTGAGGTTTGTATATTCTTAGATATGGTTATTTTTCCTGTAGGTGCCATGCCCTGCTGAGAAAAAGCTATATTCCTTTCTATTCCCATTCCAATTTTCTCCAGAGATCCACTATATCTTAACTTTTTCAGAACTTTATTCTCCAAAATTTAACTTCTTTCTTGTCCATTTTTTGGCTAGATTTATATAGTTCTGAGGAGAGCTAAAGTTTCCCCACTAAAATAGTTTTATCTCTTTCCTCCTATAACTTACTCAATTTCTCCTTCAAAAATTTAGATGCTTGGCAGATTTCAAAAAAGCCTAGAAAGACTTACCTAAACGAATGCTAAATGAAGTGAGCAAAACCAAGAGAATACTGTACACAGTAACAAGATTGTGATGACCAGCTGTGATGGACTTGGCTCTTTTCAACAACAAGGTGATTCAAGGTAATTCCAATAGACTGTGCCTTCCACATCCAGACAAAGAACTATGGACACAGAATGTATTTTCACCTTTGTTGTTTGCTTGTGGGCTTTTTTTTTCCTTTCTCATTTTTCCCCCTTTTGATTTGATTTTTCAAGTGCAGCATGATGAATATGGAAACATTTAGAATTGCACATGTTTAGTTCTCTAAGTTACTTTTTAAAATCCTTTTTAAGATCTTCCAGAAATTTTTTAGCCTGTAACTAAATTTTTCTTTGAGGTTTCAAATGTAGCCATTCTGACATGATAGTTCTCTTCTAAGTTTATGCCTCAATTCTTCCTATCACCATATAACTTTCTATAGCCAAGCTCTTCTTTTTTCTTCTAATTTTTCTCCCTTTTGGTGAGTTGCTATTTCTATGAGAGAATTGGACTTGGATATGTACTGTACCAAGCTTTTCATGCCAGGGTTCTGGGTGTTGACTTTCATTGGGATTTAGGGCTTAGCTGCTTGCTTTCCCTGAAAGGTAGGCTTCCCTTCTGGCTTATTCGGAGCAGGGGGAAGTAGGGGGGAGAGGGTGTTGGCCTCTCCGAGTATAGGGTTTAGATGCTGGCCTGGTAACAGACTGTCAGGTGCCTGGCCCTGAAGGAGGGATCTTGGTCAGCTGGAGGGGTAGGGTCCTGCTGCTGAGCTGCTATGGAAACAGGGTCTCTTGGCTGGTAAATCCCAACATGAGGCTTTACTACTGATTAGCAATGGGGTCAAGACCTTGCTGGTAGCTTGTGCTGGGGTGGGGGGGAGGTAGTGAGGGGGAAACACATGGCAGTTTGATGGTTGGGGTGGGACCTTCTACACTGACTTCTTACTTGCCAAGGAGGCTGCTGTTTTGCCAGAGAGCGGGGGCTTGCTGGTGGATTGCTGTCCAGGCTTGGACCCTTATTACAGGCCCCATGCTGTGAGGGTGGCAGCTGTCACTGATGCCCTTGGATTTTGCCCCCCTCCTGCCCAGAGAGACACTTTTCCTCTTGTGCTGGTGAGCTGCTTCTCTGCTCCTAGATCAATTCTGAGGCACTGGAAGTTGTGAAAGGTCTCCAAAGGATTTCTTTCTGATATCTATCCTCCAGAGAAAGAATGGAAGGGGATTGAAGGCTACTTTTTAAAAAACTGCATTCTTAGGGTTTTTTTTTGGGGGGGGGGGGTACTTTTTTCATAACAATAGTTAATGTGAAGATATGCTTTGTGTGTCTGCACATGTACAATTTATATCAAATTGCTTGCCTCCTTCAGGGAAGAGGGAGAGAAGGAGATAAAAGAATTTCAAAACCAAAATTAAAAAAAAAATGTTAAAATAATTGTGTTTACTTATGATGGGGAAAAAATATAAATTTTTTTTAATACAGAATTTATAAAACAAAGGCTAGGGAAGAGGAGAGAAAGCACAAAGAAATTTACTATAGTCTTAAGTTTCAATAACAATAAAACTGGATTGTAGAGGTCATCAAGGAAAGCTACTCTTTCCCAGTCAGATCCTCTGATCCTCCATTTTTCTTGGTACAAAAACAAGACTCCTTTAGTACCTGACCCTCAACCCTTGACTTTTCCTCAGGGTCTGGAAATGGCTGATGCCATATAGCAGACTAATTTGAAAATATATACTAGAAAATATATAAACCAATGAAAGACTCTGATTAATGCAATGCTAACAATAATAGCTAATATTTATATAATACTATGTGCCTGGAACTATGTAAATTCCTGTTGAAGTGAAACCATAAAAGTAAAACCAAGTGCTTTACAATTATCTCATTTTACATTCACAACAACCAATTTTATAAAATAGGAAACTGAGGCAAGTATCAAAGACTGGATTTGATCTTAGGCTTTTCTGATTCCAGGCCTAGCCACCTCTCCACTGTCCTCATGACAGAGTCTCCTTCCAGAGAGGTAATGAACTTAAAATCCAGACACATTTTTGCATATGATTAAAGCAGAATTTTTTTTTATTGGACTATTAAAGTTTGCTGTGAGAATATTTAATATGTGTATATGTATAGAAAGGATAGATAAGATTTTTTTAAATCTCCCAAACATAACTCTCACAATGAATTCAAATCCATGTGTGTGTGGCATCTTTGTAAATATATATATATTCCCCTCCCCCCAGTCAGGAAGAAGAGACTATAGTGTGAAGGGATAATTTTTTCCCATTAATTATGCTTTTAAAGCCACTCTAAATCAGATACAGTAAGAGCTGCACTTTGGGAGGTGGATTTTAATTACACCTTGCAATTACCTTTAGCTTATTTTATAAATAACATAAGAAAATATTTTTTTCTAAGTGATGCTTGCCAATTCTTAGGAAACTATAATCTCCAGCCAGAGACAAATTCTTTGGAGGGATAATTAAAGGAAGGCTGGCAAAGCCTCAGTGTCAGTGAAGGGCCACTGACCCACAGTAAAAAGATAACAGAAGGCCACATTACAAGAAAAAAAGCTTGTTTACACTTCCCCTATTTTTAAAAGTTCTACTCACCTACGTTTAAAATAAAAAACAAGCATCAATTTTGTCCAATAAATACCATCATTATGAAAAATGTCTTAGTTCCATGGTATAAAAACAAAGAGAAATAAGAAATGGAAGAAAAAGGAAGTAAAGGAAAAGCTGTGTAAAGCATCAAATAAATATTTGCTGCATTTATATGGCTAATATGGAAGTATGTTTTACATGACTTGTATATGTACATGTATATAAATGACACTGTTTACCTTCTCAAAGGGTTAAGGCCCAAGGGGTATGAAGAGAGGGAAAGAATTCGAAACTCAAAATCTTTAAAACCAGTGTTTAAAAAGATTTAAGGTCACTGGAAAATATTTAATGAATGAATTTTTTTTTAAAAAAATAGCCGCATTCATCTTTAATCTATATTAGATTGCTTACTGTCTTGGGCAGGAGAGGAGAAAAATTTGGAACATAATATTTTGCAAAGGTGAAATATTAAAAACTATTTTTGCATGTATTTGGACAAATTAAAAAACTTTTTAAAAAATAGCTGCATTTATATATAGTTTTTATGTTAACAAAATAACTCACATATTCTCACTTAAGTAACTCATTTAACAACCCTGGCTGTTGCCCTTTGTTCTCAACATCATTATGTTAAAATCAAGTTAGACTCTAGAATCTGACTGTGGCTGATCTAACCAATATAATCTTGGAATGCTCTGTCACAGGTTGGACACAAATAGTCCATATGAACATTTGGAGTGGCTTCTCTAAGCATTTCACATTTCTTTTTCTTTTTTTCAATAAAATGTTTTGTCTTTTTAAATAATTAATAGGTTTCTATTTTTCCAAATACATTCAAAGATAACATTTGCCCTTGAAAAACCTTGCGTTCCAAATTTTTCTCCCTCCCTTCCTTTCTCCCCCCCCTTCCCCTAGGCAGCAAGTAATCCAATATAGGTTAATATGTGCAATTCTTCTAAACACATTTCCACATTTATCATGCTGCATAAGAAAAATCAGATCAAAAGGAGAAAAAATGAGAAAAAAAAAGCAATACTATGTTGTGATCCACATTTAGTCTTCATAGTCCTCTCTCTGAATGCAGATGGCTCTCTCCATCACAAGACCATTGGAACTATCCTGAATCATCTTGAGTTTCTTCTGGGCTAATTCAATTCTGCTTTGATCATAGAGCACAGCACCTTCTTTGATGAGAACACACCATACTCTCCCATGTCATACAATTGATTCTAAAGTTCACATTGATAATGAGGTTGACATAATGACGCATTGCCAGAGTTAGCTACCATAGTGTTGCGAGGCCCCAAAGAAAAGTGTGGGAGAGAAGAGTAAGACTGAAGGTCTACAGAGCTGTTTCGCTGAGCTCATTGTTGTTTGCCTGTGAAATCTGGACAGTCCCTCAGCACTGTATCAGGAAACTGAATGGCTTCCATTTGAATTGTCTTAGGAAGATTCTGAAGATCACCTAGAGGGATAAGATACCAGACATGGAGGTCCTTTCTTGAACTAAACTGCCAAGCATTCCAATTCTACTTCAGAAAATACAACTACATTGGGCTAACTATACTGTTTGAATGCCTGATGTATGCTTGGCAAGAAAAAAAAAAGTATTTTATGGAGAACTCACACAGGGCAAGTGCTCATAAGATAGGCAGAAGGAAAAAGGTGAAACAAGGACACTCTCAAATTATCTCTTAAAAACAATCTTGCTAGCAAGCTGTGAGTGATATCCCATTTTAACTAAAGCCCAAAGAATTTAAGTGAAAGCATGTAAAAAGCATGTAAACTGCTCTCATTTAAGGTCTCATTATCTCTACCCAGGATGGATGTTCCAGTAGTCCTCTAATAAGTCTTCCTGACAAATCTCTGCCCTCTATAATCCATTTTTCCTATGGCAGCCAAAGTGATATTTTTAAAACATAGGCCTTCTTTATGTCACTTCCCTGTTCAGACTCTACAAGCAACCAGTTACCTTTAGGATCAAATACAAACTCCTGTGTCATTTAAAGCCACTGAGGGTCATCTGGCTTCATGCTACTTTTCTAGGCTTCCTTATCCATTACTTTCCTTCAATGTAACCAGACCAGCACCGCAGCTCCTTCCAGGGAACATTCCATACTCTTTTTTACACAGGCTTGTTTCCATACCCAGAATGCACTGCCCTTCTAAACTCTACTTCTCAGAATTTCTAGTTTCCTTTAAAGCTCACTTTTTTCATGAAACCTTCTGGAAGTTTGCATCTGGGGCTTCTTCCTGATAATAACTATTGATTATATATATATAGTCTTTATATTACATGTTGTCTTCCTTGGTAAGATATAGCCTTCTTGTGGGCAGGTATTTATTCTTTTTTTCCCCTGTGCATCTCTATCATCTAGGACAATGCCATAATAGATGAAAGGTTTAACTGCTGCTGAATAACTGAGGTTAACAGCTAATAAATAATAAGGGAGAATTTGAATCCAACTTCTAAATTCCAGATCCAGCATTCTGATCAATAAACAATAATTCTTAAGAGTTAGAATAGGGAGACTGGAAGGAAGAAAGAATGAAAAGAGGAAAAGGATAGGGGTAATAGGGAGAGGGCAAGGAAAGCAGGAATATTCAGAGGAGGAGAATTGGGGAAGGGGAAACAGAGTCAGGGGAAATTAGGAGAAGACTGGGAACAGAAAAGGACGAGAAAAGAACAAGATTGGAGAGCCAAAAGACCTGCTTCCAATCCTAACTAAAGGTATGTTCTTAGGCAAGTCACTTAATCTCCTTCTTGGGCCTCATCTTATTGTATCTTATTTGTATATCTGAAGGAGCTGGATAAGATAAGACCTCTGAGGTTTATTCTAGCTCTAAATCTATAATTCAAAGAGAAAGAGAAAAGGGAGAGAGGGGACAAGAAACTGATGAGAAAAAGAATCAGGGAAACAAGGGGAGAGGAGAGCCAGAATAGAGTGATAGAAAAGAATCATATACAGCCCCACATTTAAAGAGATCATCAGAAAAGTATACAAACAAGGGGGAAAGATTGTGAAATTTACGGACAGAGAAATGTGAAGCTATGGAAAAGGAAAGGACCAAGTAAAGAGATGGAATGAGGAGGGAATGCCTCCAGTCATAGTGTGTTTAATTGAAACTATGTGCTTAAGACTAAATTATCAATAAGAACTGAAATGCTGACTAACTACTGGGCTGCCACAATTGTGGGCTAGTACAACATTACTGGTACTTGCTCTCAAAAGGGTGAAATTAAAGGGAACAGTTCAGAAAGGACTGAAGGGACACCCCTGATCTAGAAACCAATATGGATATACTACTAGGCTACTTGCTTTTTCTACAGGATTTTCTTATTTCTCTCACAGAGTAATCTTATAATTATCTTTTATAATTATATATATAATATACTATATTATATAATATAATATATAATAATACTATATATATAATATACAATTATATAATTATAATTATCTTATAATAGTTGTTCTGATTTTTCATTAGAGAAGAAAAGACAACTGGGCCTACTCATGCAGTCCTTTAACCACAATAAAACTTTCTGTAAATCTCAGACTTGCCTTCTTTTCAACATATGACTTCAGTCCTATCTTTGTGCAGAAAATTTAGGCTTAGTCACTGGAAAGAGCTGGGTGGATGACTATGTCAGGCTCAAGAGTCTCATGCAGAAAGGCTGTGGAAAGCATTTAAAAGTAACTGCAAACACAACAATCTTTTTCCTTGCCCTGGGAATCTGAAGGCAAGGAAGGGTTTGCCATTTGATTTCCATTCCCAAGCTAGAATGCACTGTTTCTCTTCCAAATTGCTTTCCTTTTCACCATTTCCAGTTGAACCAATGCCAATAAGACCCCCTTTTGTTTAATGCAGCTTTTGTGCTTTGGCAGCAGAAATGACAACCTAGCTCCTAGGTTAGGGTCCTAATTTTCAAAGTATGGTGTGTACAGAGTAACCCATCTAGACAAAAGCAGGTCATTCACACTGGTGGAAAAGGGAGGGGGTAGACAGCAGGAACTACCCATCCTATCTTGCTGGGCAGCAAGTGTTGGAAAGAGGGAAGGGAGGTACAAACCTTCTAGAAACGTTGGATCAGAATAAGCAAAGAGAGTGATAGGGACAAGATCAGAAGGGATGGGGGTGGGGGGAAGAACTCGGCTAGAATTAGAAGGGGACAAAGAAGAGGGAAGGAGGAAAGCAGAGAGCAAAGGCAGAAGGGTTAGGAATGTCCCCAACTAGTAGTGGGTTTAAATTAAAGATGTCACTTAATACCTTACCCTAACAGAGCAATTAAGTCTAAAACACCCTTCCCCCCTCTTCTCCTTTCCAAGATCCTCAACTGGAGGAGAGTGAACAAGACCTAAGCTTGTTCTCTCTAATTTGTGTCTCCAGCAGAGTCTGAAGTCTTCAAAAAAAAAATAACTTTTATTCAAAAAAAAGAAAAGAAAAAAAAAGGCGGGGACTCTTCTATTAAAGTCTCCTCAAGCCAGCTGCTAGTATTTTAACTCTTTGCCCTAGAAAATAAAAACACTTTGTATATTCAGAAATGCCTTTTGGTAGCAGTGGCTGCATCAGAGAGAAGAAAAACATGAAAAAAATAAGATGAAGGAAAATGTTTATGAAAAAATGTCAGAATTTAGCAACCAAAAGATATAACAGGAGAAGCAGCAGCATGATATTGGTGATAAAAAGGCAGCCTTGATTTAAGGAAGACCTGAATTCAAGTTGCACTACTAACACAGACTGAAAAAGTGTGACCCTGAACAAGTCATTAAGTACTCAGTGGCCTAGATTACTTTCTATTTTGCAGAAGTGCTTATTTGCACTCTTTGGATAATATCCTACTGCAACATTTTCCAAAACAATGAAATCACAGGTCAGAGATAATAAATAAATAAAATGCACATGGAACTCTTTTTTTTAAAGTGTCAACTAACTCCACCCACAACATATTAATCACCAAAAAGCAATGAATATACAATTTTTAAAAGATGAGTATTATTAATAGTCACTAAATGTTCAAAAATGGTCAAACTCAATACTAAAGAGAAGCAAATTAATATAAATTGGAGATATCACATCCATAGAACAAGCAAAAAATAATTACAAAATAGTAGGATTGTGTAAAAACATATACACTCAAATGCTGCTGGAAGCATAATGGAGCATTATGGCATTACTCAGTAAAAGTTGCAAAAATAATCATACTAAACAAGGAGTACAGACATCAATGTAGCTGAAGTCTCTCAATATTCCCCTCCAAATAACTTTAAAATAATGCCTCAAATCCAATTTTGGAGAGGGAGAGCCAACAAAAGGTTGGAGTGAGACAGTTTTTCAACCTGCGTCAACTTAGGTTGTGGCTAACACAGACCTGTGGCTGGAGGGTGGAGGTCTGTTCAGAGCACACACACACATTAGGTGAAGACTTTGGAGGTGTGGCAGGAAGGCTATGAGGGAAGGAAACAGCTATTGTAAGAGCTCTTAGCACAGAGACACTAAGACAACGGATCAGAAAGAGATTATACGGGACCCTTTAATGAAACTAGGTGCAGTTGGGCACTGACTGACAACTCCATTGTCCAATGTCCATATGCAGTTTTGGACCACAGTTCCAGGGAAGAGGAAGGTTTGTGGTCAGTCACAAGGGAGTAAGGGTCCTAGTTACACTGCAAGGTAGAAAAGAGAACTTGATCCTGAAGCTGGAGGGTAACAGGGACCATTCCTGGATAAAAACAGAGCAGTGATCACACCTCTCTCCCTGGATCACCCCACTTTGGAAGCACCAAAAGCTTGCAGATCTTCAGAACTAGCTCTGAAAACAGCAACACAAATTTTAAAATTTATTGGACTACTTCAAAGTCATGACAAAAAAAAGGGCCTGGAGATCATCTTTCAAAGAATTATCTTTGAAAACTGCCCTGACATTGTTAGATCAAGAGGGTAAAATAGAAATGGAAAGAATCCACCAATCATTTCCTGAAAGAGATGCCAAAATGAAAACTTCCAGATATATTATAGTCAAATTCCAGAGTTCCCAAGTCAAGGAGAAAATATTGAAGCAACCAGAAACAATGCAAATATTGTGGACTCAGTCAAGATAACACAAAATTTAGCAGATTCCACGTTAGAGGCTTGAAGTGTTTGGAGTATGATATTCCAGATGGCGAAGGAGCTAGGATTACAGTCAAACATCACATACCCAAGAAAACTAAGTATAATTCCTCAGGAATAGAAAATGGATATTTAATGAAATGGAGAAAAAGCATTTCTGATGAAAAGGCCAGAGCTTAATAGAAAATCTAACTTTACCCTTGAACTCTTTGTGATGACAAATGGAAACTAAATTGATAGGCATCTGCCTATCAATTAGGGAATGACTAAATAAATTATGCTATATGAATGTAATTGACCACACTGGTGAATTATTGGTGATGAGAAGGATGATATCAGTGAAGCCCAGGAACTGAAGAAGTAAATTAAGTAGAACCAGGAAAACAATTTGTACTTGCAACCACACTGTTTAAAAAAAAAAAAAGATATGAAAAGACTTAAAAGATTGTAGAAAAAGACTAAGACCTAAAATCTCTGATCAGTGCAATGAGTGGTCCTGATTCCACTGCACTAGTGATAAAGAAGGCTGTCTATCATCAGAAGAGGTAATACACACAAAATTCAGAATAAAACATATTTTTTTGGACATGGTCAATGTGGAATTTTTTAATGTATCACTATGCATATTTGTAACAGGACTTTCTTTTTATTTATCTATTTTTCATGGGGAACTAGGAGGAAGAAAAAAATTCTTGTTAATTGAAAAAAATTTAATTAAAAAACAAATGTTTTTAATAGAAAAAAAGAAAATTTGACGTCAAGTACAAGACACAAGAGAATCATAGACTAAATCATAGCAAAGAGAAATCACAAAGGATTCAAAAAGGTTAAACCATTTATATTCCTACATAGAAAGATGATATTTGTAACTCCTAAGAACTTTCTCATTAGACAAAAGGCATGACTATGAGTTGATTATGTTGGAATGATCTCCCTCTCCTCAAAAAAAGTGAAAGAGAAAGGAATGTACAAGAAGAAACAGAAAATAGAATGGGGAAATTTTTCTCATATAAAAGAGGCATGCAAGGAAAAGCTTTTACACTGTAGGGGGAAAAGAAGAGTATGGGGGGGGGGGTGAGTGGGGAATAAGTAATTCTTCTATACCAAGTTTGGTTTAGAACTTTATCTAACTCAATACAGTAAAAAGAAAAGAGATAAGACATACTGGAAAGGAAAATGAAAAAAAGGAAGGTAAATTATGGAAGGCAATGGACAACAGACCTTGGAGATTGAACAGAAGAGAGAGAGAAGGATAAACAAGAAAATAGGATGGAGGGAAATACATGGTAATTATGTGAATGTGAATGGGATGAGGCTCACCCATAAAACAGTTAACATGAGATAAATTAGAAAACAGAATCCAACAGTATGTTTACAAGAAACATACTTTGAAACAGACACACACACGTAAACTTCAAATAAAGAGTTGGAGCACAATCTATTTTTGAATAAGCCAAAGCAACAAGGCAAGGGGTAGTATTTATAACCTCAGACAAAGAAAAAGCAAAATCAAACAATTAAAAGGGATAATAAAGCTCTATTTTGCTAAAAGGTAATATATATATGAGTATAATAGCATGTTATTGAGCCATAAGAAATGATCACCAGGATGATTTCAGGGAAACCTGAAAAGAAAATTGATAGAGACTAAAAATGAGCAAACCAGAACACTATACACAGCAACAGTAATAAACAACTTAGCTATTCTCAACAATAAATGAGCAAAGATAATTCTAAAGGATTCAAAATGCTATCCCACCTCCAAAGAAAGAACTGATGGTATCTAAATAAAGAGCAAAGCCTACCATTTCTCTTTCTTTTTTTGCTTTGTTCAAATTTTTCCTCCCACAAAATAAATGGGAAATATTTTTAATAATTGCACATGTATAATCTATAATCGAATTGCTTACCATCTCAGAGGGGAGGAAGAAAGGAGGATAGAATTTGGAACTTAAAGCTTAATGAATGTTAAAAATTATTTTTACAGGTAAGTGGGGGAAAATATTTAAAAATGTAAAAGGCACCACAATGAAATAATATCAAAAAAATTTACAGGGGGCAGCTAGGTGGCGCAGTGGATAGAGCACCAGCCCTGAAGTCAGGAGGATCCGAGTTCAAATATGCTCTCAGACGGTTAACATGTCCTAGCTGTGTGACCCTGGGCAAGTCACTTAACCAACTGTCTTAGCAAAAAATAAAATAAAATTACAGGATAAAAGGCCTCGTTCTCAAATAATGAACTGACTTAAATTTATAAAAATAAGAGTCATTCCCCAATTGATAAACAAATCAAAGGATATAAACAGGTAGGTAGCTTCCACAAAAAGAAATCAAAACTATCAAAGAGCATGATAAAATGCTCTAAGTCACTGCTGATTAGAGAAATGAAATGACAAATGCTGAAGGGGTGACGGAAAGAGATACACTAATAAATTGTTGGTGGAATGATATTCTATTCTAGAGAACAATTTGGGACTATGCTCAAAGGCTATAAAATGAGCCTAATCTTTGACTCAATGATATCACTGTACCCCAAAGAGATCAAAGAAATAGGAAAAGGATTTATTTGTACAAAAATATTTATAATAGTTCTTTTTTTAGGGGGAAAGAAATTAAAATTGAGGGGATGCTCATCTATTAGAAAATGGTCGAACAAATTCTGACATATGACTGTGATGGAGTATTATTGTGCTATTAAAAAAAAAAGAGGATGTTAGTTTCAGAAGAGTATGCCAAAACCTATAGGAATTGATGCTAAGTAAACTAAGAAGAACTAGGAGGGTCACTGTGTACAGCAACAGCAATGTTGTAATGATGATCTGTGAAATATAATGAATTGTGAAAGATTTTGGCTACTCTAATGCAAGACAATTCTTCATGATGAAAAAGTGCTCTCTCTCCACTCTAGAAAGAGAACTGATGAACTCTTGAGTACAAATTAAAAATATATTTTCTCATATTTTTTTACTGCCTTCCCCCCAATATGGCTAATTTGTAAATGTGTTTTGCATAATTTCATACCCATAACTGTTATCATTTTCCTTGCTTTCTTAGTGACTAGGGAAGAGGTAGGAGGGAGAGAATTTGGAACGCAAAATTTTAAAAAAATGTTCAAAATAAATTTATTAGAAGAGATAATCATATTCTTTGACCCAAAATCCACCTCTGGGTACACAACAGTGTTTCAGTATTACATAAAAAACAACAACAGGAACACTGTTAAAAGATTTTCATACAACCCCTACACTCCCATCCCACAATCCGAGATTTTAATTTAATGGTGGTGTAACTTCCCAGTGAAGAAACTCTCCAGCAATCTACAGAATGACACAGCAACTATCTTCTTTTATTCCTCTCTTCTCACCTTCTCCATATCCCATCCCTTGCTAAATCCAACCCACATTTCTTGTATATGCCCCCTTCTCTCCACTGATACTCCCCTGGAAGACTTCATCACTTCCTTCTTGGACTATAAAGCCCACTGGTGAGCCAGCCTGCCTGCCTCAAGTATCTCCCCATTCAGCTGCCAAATTAATCTTTCTAAAGGGAAAATCTGACCACGTCACCTCCCCAAATTCAATTAACTCCAGTGGCTTCCTTTCACCTCCAAGATCAACCATAAAACGCTCCGTTAGGTTTAGCCCTTCATAACCCGACCCCTGCTACCTCCTCATTGATGTCCTTACACCTTGGCTCCCCCCTCCCCAGGATTTAGTCAGCACAGTGCTTGGCAGACTGTAGCAGCTCAACAATAAGCGCTTAGGCTGCCGAACTGGCCCCCACCTCGGTCACACAGCCTAGGCGTCGGAGACGATAGAGAAAGCCAAATATCTCTCATCACATCCCCCCGCCACTCTGCTTCAATGTTTGTGAACCTCAAAGTCTGTCCAGAGGAGAACTGGTCCACTCAAATACATTAACGTGACAAAACACCGGAAAAGGAATAAGAGGAATTCAAGGAATCTTGAACAACATCTTTATGTTTACGAAGTAATGCAAGTCAGAAAAAAGCAGCGCCAGGCGAATGGCGGCGGGGGCGGAGCACAGTTCGCTCGGAGAAGGAAGGCTTTGAAAGGCAGGGGCGCTGCTGCTGCGGAGGCTGCTGGTGCTGCTGCGCCGGCTGCTGGTGCTGCTGCGCCGCAGAGGCCCCTCCCCTCACTGCCCACTGCCCTCCCTCCCGCGGCCCAGGATCCAGCGGCGCTCCCCGGGACAGTAGCTCGGCCCAAAGAGCCGCTACGCAGCGCTGCGCTGCCACCGCCGCCCGGGGTCCTCCCGTATCCCAGCAGCCAGCGCAGCCCCAGTCGGTGACAAAGGACTGGGGGGGAAGCGTCGTAGTCCCCGCGCTCGCAGGGGGAGGGACCGAGCCCGAGGAGCCGCGTTCGGTCCGTCGTCTAGGAAGACTGGAAAAATGCTTTGGGGTTTTTAACTGAATCGGAGAAGGGAATCGCGAGTGGCGGCGAGCCGCGGGAGGGCGGCGGCGGCCCGGGGGCTCCGCGCCAATGCAGCAGCCACCACGGCAGCTCGAGTTAGGGGAAGGCAATCTTCCCGTGTTCGTGTTTCCAACGGAGCTTATCTTTTATGCAGACGACCAGTCCACCCACAAGCAGGTGCTGACTCTGTATAATCCCTACGAGTTTGCCTTGAAGTTCAAAGTGCTGTGCACCACCCCCAACAAGTACGTGGTTGTGGACGCCGCGGGTGCAGTGAAGCCTCAGTGCTGCGTGGACATCGTAATTCGTCATAGAGATGTCCGGCCCTGTCACTATGATGTAATAGACAAATTCCGTCTACAAGTTTCCGAACAAAGCCAGAGGAAGGCTTTAGGACGCAAAGAGATTATTGCGACCCTTCTGCCGTCGGCCAAGGAACAACGAAAGGAAGAAGAGGAAAAAAGGATAAAGGAACACTTAGCAGAAAGTGTGTTTTTTGAGCAGATGCTGTCTCAAACGGAAAACAGGGCTGTTTCATCTGGACCTAGTTTATTAACTGTCTTCCTGGGAATAGTGTGCATTGCAGCTCTTATGCTTCCCACACTGGGAGAAGTGGAATCTCTAGTGCCTCACTACTTTCATTTAAGTGTGAATCAAAAATTAGTAGCTGCTTATGTTTTAGGTCTTATCACTATGGTCATTCTTAGAATATGAGCAAGGACTGAAATTTGCTGAAATCATTTCAACTTCACATCATCATGAATGTGGACTGCCTTTTATTCCCTCTTGACTCCATGCTACAGAAAAATATGGGTGATTTGAAATATTTGCAAATGTGTAATATATGTATATATCTTTAACTGACGTATAACTATTTGAAGGATGCCAGCAACTTGTGCTCATGTTACAGATAGTTATAATCGTTTGTTGAATGAATCCTATAGAATTATCTGAGGAAAGTTTTATGATTATAATTGTTGGGGGGAACTAAAATAACATTTGCTTTAAAAAAAAAAGTGAGAATAAGCTAGGAACCATGAATGGTGCTGCAAAGAAGAAAATTTAGCCTTAATGTTGGGAAATATTTCTTTAAAATTAGGGCTGTCCAAAAGTGGAAAGGGTTACTGCCTCAAGGCTGGATGACCATTTGCTTAATACATTAAGTGAAGGCAGTTTTTTTTTTTTGTATAGGTTGACCATTAAGGTCCTTGAAACTTTGAGATAATGTAATTTTGATGGTAACTTAAAGAGAGGAAATGCTATGATAGTTGAGGCATTAAAATTTAACTTAAATGTAAATTATTATTATGCAAGTATGTTTGTTGTACTGGTGTTTAATGTTGTTTCTAACATGGCAGTTTTTTAAGCAACACTGGGAATTAGGGAGAAGCGAAAAGCACTCTTTTTGATTTTCATTTCAGGTATGGAAAAAGTACTGGGGAAAAACAGAAAAAGCACTGAGCTAGGCTTCAAGAACCAGAGTTCCAAGTCCTGACTCAGTCACTACCTCAATCTGTGACCATAGTAGGCAAGTGATTTCCCCTCTGAATTTCAATTTCTTACAAGTAAAAGAGGAAGTTGGAGTAAATTTCTGAGACGACTCCTAGTTCTAAAGTTCTATGATTTTAATGTTCAAAGCAATAAAATGTGAGTAAATAAGGTGCTCTGATGGATCTGTCTTATTAATGTGGGTGTTCCCCTTCAGTGATTCAGATTGCAACCGAAGTATGCTTTCTTATCCTGTGCAGCTCTTTATGTACTCCTATAAATCCTTCATTTGGGGGTCCAATTAATATACTAGAAGTCTTCTTTTACATCTTTTGTGGATACCAAAAGAGTATGTGGATTGTTCGTTAGTTAAGTGGCTTTTTGCTCATCTGAAAATTTCCTCATTTTCCTCATCTGTAAATTGAAAGGACTGCACTAGATCTAGACTTCTGAGAGGTCTTCAAGTATTAAATCTATGATTCTTCTTATAAAGCTAATCTTTATATCAGTGTTGTCAAGCTCAAAGAGATACCAAACTTGCAGACCACATACTGACTTAGAAAATCACTTACTAACAATACCTATCTTTCATTATATATTTATTTTGTTAGGTATTTCCCAATTACATTTTAATATAATTTGTGCTATATAGAGGAACTTTGCAGGCTGGAGTTTGACGCTTCTACTTTATACCACTTCTCTGGTGCAGTTCTATATTGGTAATACATTGCAACCTAAGCATTTCCACCACATAGTTCCTTTTTGACTTGCAACCAGAGAGTCTCACTTTAAGTGAAAAAAACAAACAAACAAACAAACAAAAAAAAAACATGGAACTACATCATAAAATATGTATAGACTTAGTGATTAAATGGATTTCATTTATGAGTTTTTAAAATTATATCTGATGAATGAGAATTGGAGAGAATGATATATTAAAATGATAACCACTCTTGATCACCACAAACCTTATTCAAAGTGTATATAACACATCATTTTTTTCCTCCCAAGCACTTAAGAACAAAGACATTTTAAAGGATCTTTCAGAAACATTAAAAGGCAAAGGAATAAAAATACAATAATCAGCATATATCTAAAACCAAGTCTTGTAATTGAGAAACACTACAATCTTTCCAATAAAATCAATTGACTTTCACCAATTATTTCATATAATTCTACTAGAATAAGCAATACTACAAAGGGCATTTAAAAAATTACTATTTGGAAAAGATACTGCTTACTTTTAACTAAGGATGTCCAAGGTAACTAAAAAATTGAAAACAATAACTTTAGTAAATTAGTACACGTTTCTAAAGCATCAGTCTTTTTCTGCATATTACAAACAAAACCAGCAGGAGACAGGAAAGAAAACATTCAAAATAACTAACAAATAGAGTCCATTAATAATAACACAATTAAGACTAGTGAATATACCCTTACTCTCAAGTAAAATAAAGGAAAATAATTAGTAATATTAATAGTTCCTACTTGGGCCGTGGTAGTTTTGGCTTTTTAAAATGATACTGCCTAAATAATTTATAGATTTAGTGTCACTTCAATCAAACTATCAGGTTTTATTAAAAAAAAATTGACTAAAATAAAATTCATCTAGAAAAACAATTTGGTTAATAATCTCAGGAAGAAAAAGTGAAAGTAAAATTGAAAAAGATCTATCATTACGAGATCCTATGCTATATTTTTAAGTAGTAATCAAAACTATTTTGGTATTGGCTTAAAAAGAGTTGGTAGATTAGGTAACCAAAATCCCAAAGAGCCATAGAACATAGTATAGCATTGGATTAAATCCAAATTCAACAGATACAAAGTCTCCCTATTCAATCAAAACTAGTAAGAAAACTTGCAAAGCTGCCTGGCAAATTAATTTTACACCTATATCTTATACCATATACACCTTAACCCATGATAAGCTCCAAATGGATATTACCTAAACATAAAATTACAACCTAAAAAAAGAAATTAGAGGAAAAGGAAATTCTTAACAGAGATAAAAGTGATCACAAAAAACAAACCAAAAACATTCCAGACAATTTTGATGACATAAAATTGAAAAGCTTTTCAACACACAAAATCAATGCAGCTACAATTAGAAGAGGAGCAGTTTCAGGGGCTAGGAGAAGGGAACCTATATAACTCATGTCTTGCAAAGCTTTGTAAGATATTTTGTAGAGCAAATTTCTTACCCTCGAGGTTTTAAAATATTTTGCTCTCTTTCAATATCACTGATTCCCTTCCTGGTAATTCTATGTATTTTATGTTATGCATTTAAAAATTTGATTCTGATAAGGGATTTAAATAGGCTTCACCAGACTACCAAAGGAGTTCAAGACACAAAAGTTTGTCCCACAAAAATGTCATTTTAAAATGAAATTACTTGGTAAGAGCTTTAAAAACAACTCTTAAATAACCCTTACTGTCATTGCAACCAGTTAATTAAAAAGGACCATCATGACAAGACAACCTAGAATTGAATGTCCTCTGCTACTTATAGCAAACGACCAAATTTATGTAATCCTAGGTTTACGGAAAAGTACTATAATCTATGACAGACAGACAGCTCTTACTCATCTGTTATTTACCCAACAAAAACAGTCCAGTATGTTTGGAGAGATGGGAGAGAATTAAAAAATGAAGAAAACTCTGATGACACACAGCATGGCACTGAAAATATTGTTTTTTCAATGAGAGGAATATTTTCAATCTGAATTTATTCTAAATTAAGCTTAGAATTACTAATTAAATATTTAAAATATACTCTGGTTCAGCCCTGCCTTCTTCATTTTGATGATATAGAGAGTAGAACTCAGAAATATTTATTTGTTCAAGGGTAGCTGGGTACTAGTACTTTAGGATTATACCTTCTAACCTCAGCATTTTTTGTACTCCACTGCATTGTTAGTCTTAAATGTTTCAAATGCAGATACATTGCCTAGTATACATTTATCTTTATATAGCAAAATTAACTCAAAAACAAAGTAGTAAAAAAAGAGAAATGAACTAGTTGTCTTCATTGATGATTTTTAAGACATGCTTTTTTTTTTTTTTTTTAATATGGGGATTCATATCTGAGTAAATGACAATTTAGATTTGAGAAAAGCCACTTAACTGTTACACTGTTCATACCTCTGACCATGCAATCCCACGTCTGGGCATTTCTCCTAAGGAAATCAACAATAATAAAAAGAAATAGTTTCTATATCAAAAAAAATATTCACAGTAGCATTCTTTGTAGTAGCAAATAACTGGAAACAAAATGTGTAATTATAAACTAGGTAACAGCTAAACAAACTGGGATATCAATGTGTAATGGAATATTACTGTACCAAAAGAAATGAGGAATTGAGAATAAATTTTAAAAGCCTTATTATAAAGTAATCCAGAATAAAGGAAACAAAAGTATTAGAACATACATAGTGACTCTAATAATTTAAGTAAGGGCAAAATAAAAAGCAGGGGTGCTCTCTAATGAATCATCTCAATCCTGGGAAACTAACATAAAACACATCTCCCTCTTCCCAAGACAAAAGAGGCATCTGGACATAGAATCCAGAATATGCTATCATACATAATTGATTATTTGGCTTTGTATAATCTCTCCCATGTGTCGAAAAAGAAATTAGTGACAGAGTATGTGGTATTAAAACAAAAAGCACCAATAACATTAAATAAGTAAAGAGCCAATATAAAACCAAAAAAAAAAAAAAAAAAAGGAAAAGTGGGGTATTTAGGAAAGAATTTTCTAGGACTTAATACAAGTTGATCCTTAAACCAAAACTAAGAGTTCCAGAGGTAACAAAACAAATACATGCCTATCTTAGACTTGGAAAACAACTGGGAGGATGGATTCTGATCATTAAGTTGGCCAGTTTGGCCAGAATGTAGTGTGTGTGAAGAACAATAACATGAATTCAGAAAAGAAAAGTATGTTGTATTAAATGCTAGGATTTAGGCGTCTATATTTTAACTCAGAGGCAATAAGGAATCACAGAGGATTTTTTTGAGCCAGCAAGTCCCAAATTTTAGTTGGTACACTGTCTCATAAGGCACAGGGAATCAGCATGATAGAATCAATAGAGCATTGACAAAATTGGTCAGAAATCAAAGCCTGGTTCCCTGGCTTGCTATTTTCTCTCTCGTATCCTATAACAGCCCTGCCATTCCCATTATCTTTCAAAGATCACAGATCATTAAAAGAAATGTTCTCAGTTGAGAACATTTAAAGATGACAAATGTCTTGTAATAGTCACAAAACTGGTAGATTTAGCAGCAAATGGATGATCTGAGGCTGGAAATCCCAGGAATTCTGTTTTCCGGAGGACAAAGCTACCTTTTTAGGAGATCAAAAAAAAGACTTTTCCATCCCACCCAGGAGAAAAAAAAAATTCTATCCATAAAAATTGCAACTACAATGAACAAATAAAGCATAAAATGTAAAGATTTGTTTCCAAGATATATAGCAAACTGACTCAAATGTATAATAATAAGAACCATTCCCCTACTAACAAATGGTAAAAAGAAAAAAACAGGTAGTGAAGTGGAAAAGCACCCCAAATGGGACTGTGAGAAACATAATCTTGAATCTCTGTAGTTAGAAGTTTATTATTAGTTCTTCACTCCTTAATGCAAATGGCATTTTTAACAACCCAGATGTGCTGTCCTGAAAAACCTGAGACCTTGACAACCTGATAAGCTTAAAGAAATTGCTGTCTGGGAATGACACTCTTAGAATGATAACTTTTTGCCTCCTGGTTAGAACAGAAATTCCTTTTATTATGACAAATGTATTAAGAAAAATTTTGATGTCTCTTCTTTCTATAAATATGTAGCCCTGAGACTACTCATTCGCTGACTCCCTTGTTCTGGTGGGGTTCAGTCACTAGCTAGCAATAAACGCTCTTAAATTTTCATTATTTTGGCTACCCTATGTCTTCTCTCGCCTGGATACTTCAGTAGTTTCCTAAGAAATAAACCCAAGCTATAAGCAACCATTAAAAAAAGCTCTAAATCATTAACATTTAAAGAAATGCAAATTAAAGCAATTCAGAGATTCTACTTTATATCTATCAGAATGGCAAAATTAACAAAATAGGAAAATGAAAAATCTGTACTGCAGGAAAATAAAGACATTAATACACTATTGATAAGTATCTTAAACTGGCATAAGCTATCCTGAAAAGCAGTTTGGAACCCTGCCCCAAAAGTCACCAAACTGAGCATGGGCATAAAAAGGGACTCCTCCCCCCCACCAAAAGGAAAAGTATAAAAATATTTATAGCAGCTTTTTTTGTAGTAGCAGAGAAGTAGGAACTAGGAAGGAGGATATGCATCAATTGGGGAATGGCAGAACAAATTGTGGCATATGAATGTAATAAAATACTATTATGTTTCCAGAAATGATGAATACAGTTTCAGAGAAACCTGTGAAGTCTTGATTGAACTGATGCAGAATGAAGTGAGCAGAACCAGGAGAACAATTTATACAATGACATTATTATTATAAAGAAATACAAATCTGAGAGATTTAAGAACTTAATGGAAGGACCAACTAAGATTCCAAGGGACTCATAATGAAACATGCTACTTATTTTCGACAGAGATTTTATGGGTTCAGCTTTCAGAAGGAGACATTTTGGGGATATGATCAATGTGGAAATCTATCTAGACTGATTTGTTACAAGGGGTTTTCTTTTTCTGTCTTCCCTCTCCCCCACACACATACAGTTAGGGGGAAGGGAGATTAGTAGAGAAAATAGATTTTTATTCATTGAAAAAATACTTCTTGGCACCATATCACAGGAAGGCATTTTAAACTGTGTGAATTGGGACTAAACATGACATATTTACACTAGAATTGTGCCATATGAATTGCATTTTCTAGAAGTTAGGTGTAGGTCCCACTTTAGTCTCTATCACTGACTCACTAAGACACCTAAACATGTTACCTACACTTTCTGCCTCTTCTGTGAGAGGCTGCTAAGTTAGATGATCTGTAATGTTCCCTTTGTCTCTGATTCTTTAATTTCAATAATAATCCAAGGGTGTCTTGAGAGAAGCTAAAATAACCAAATTTTAAAAAAACAAACAGACCACCTGGACGATCATCAAAGAAAAAGGCAAGTCTGTATAGTAAAAAGAGCATTGGATTTGTGTTACATTCCGGCTTTGTCACATCTTAACAGCTTTGTGACCTCAGCCAAGTTATTTAAATCTCTAAGCCTCAGTTCTCTCAACTGCAAAATGGGGATAACAGTGTGTTGCTTACTTCACAGGGTTGCTGTGAGATTAAAAAGAAGGTAACCTAAGTAAAGCACTCTGCAACTGTTAAGTGTTACATAAACATGAATTCTATTTTTGTACTGCAGTGTGGAGAACAATGCATTAAGAAATGGGAAAACTGAGCAAGAATTCACTATGTGACTTCAAAAAAGTCACTTCAATTCTCTAGGTCTTGATCTCATCTGTAAAATGATTTTGGATTTTCCTATATTATGTTCTCTTCCAGCTCTGATCCTCTATTGATGAGGACAATACAGCCTCGTCCAGAAGAGCATCGGCATTCCCTGGGAAAGACTCTCTTCCCATACATTATGCACCTTCCCTGGGAAAGACTCTCTTCCCACACATTATGCACCTTTTGGATGCAAAGCCCAAATTGTTTTGTTTCTATATATAAGTAAGCCCTGAGAAAATGTCTCTTTGCAATTCTTTGACATTGCCCACTAAGAGAACATCTTAGTGTCTTTCTCTCTTTAATAAAGTGCCTTTTCTTATCACAGCCTTTTGTGTAGCGTTTCTCGCTGCGAACCTGCCCTAACTTGGTGTTTTGGAGAACTAGGAGACCAACCCAGATTCCTGCCTCGATCCATACCTCATCATTATGATACTACTTTATTCTGATAAAATTCTTAATCACCTGGATCCTGGCCCCCTAACTATAGATGTTCCTTAAGCTTCTGTCCTGAGCCCTCTTTGCCTCTCCCTTCATATTCTTTTGGTAGCAATTCCCATAGGTTTAACCAGGGGTCCTAAAACTTTTTAAATAGGAGGTCAGTTCTCTGTCCCTCAGACTACTGGAGGGCCGGACTATATTAAAAACAAAAACTTTGTTTTGTGGGCTTTTAAATAAAGAAACTTCATAGCCCTGAGTGAGGGGGATAAACGTCCTCAGCTGCTACATCTGGCCCGCAGGCTGCAGTTTGAGGACCCCTGAACCGTTTATGCAGATAATTCTCTTATCTATACATCTAGCTCAAGTCTGTGCCCTGAACTTCATTCCCACATCACCAACGGCCTAGTGGTCATTTCATACTGATGTCTGGGAAACATTTTAAAATCATAAGTTCTAAAACTGAACATGCTCTCCTTCCTTCCAAACCCTTCCCTATTCCTGGCAAAGGCACTACCATTCTTTCAATGTCTCAAGTTCATAACCTCAGCATTATCCAAAACTCCTCATTTCCCCTTAATCCCCATATCTAAATATGGCTATCTCCATTTTTACAGCACCTTTTAGCTTATTTTTTCCCTCCAATCCCAGTTACCCTCTTGTTTCAGGTTTCATCACCTCACCCCGATTATTCCAATAACCTCTTTATTAGTCTCCTTGCTTCATCTCCTCCCATTCCAGTTGATGGTCTACACTGCTGCTGAAGGAATTTAGTATAAATTTTATACTAAGTATAAATATTAGCACATGCCTTCTCAACTCAACCATGTTTAGTGGCTTTCTATTGCACAAAAACAAACTACTCTATTTAGCTTTTCATAACCTGTCTTTCCAGCCTCACTGGCTACTGTTCCCTTTCCTACACTATGCATTTCAGTCAAATTGGCCTTCCTTGCTCCACTCACTAATATTCCATCTCCTTTGCATCAGACATCCTCCACACCTCATGCACAGCTCTTCCCTCCCCATCCCCTTACTTTTGACTCAAAGAGTCCTCTCCTCCTTTAAGATGCATTCCAGATCCTGTTTTTTTTTCCTTTTCTTTTTCCTTTTTTTTCCCTTTTTAAAAAATAATAGCCTTTTATTTTCAAAACACATGCATAATTTTCAACACTCACCTTTGCAAAACCTTGTGTCCAAATTTTTCTCCCTCCCCTAGACAACAAGCAATCCAATATAGGTTTAACATGCCAGGCAGTTTTTCTGTAAGTTACTGTTCCCAATTACCCCAATTGCCAGGGCCTTCCTTTGTAAATTAAAATACAATATAGTTTTAAAATACAAAATAGTTAAATACAATAAACTATTTTGCAAGTACAGATTGTTTCTTTCTTACAAATTATACTCCCTGGAACAAAGTAGGTCTCTCTGACTGACAGAATCAGACATTTTTATCCTTATTTTCCAGATGAGGAAACTGAGGTTAATTAAAAGAGTCAGTAGTCAGTGTGTTCATGGGCATCCATCTAGTAATGTCAGAAGCAGAATTTGAATCTTGTGCTCTCCTAACTCCAAGTCCAATCCTGTAACTATACCATGCTTACTTTCATAAGTGTGTCCAGGATAAGACAAAATAACAATAGACCCGAGAGAACTGGAGAAAAAAAAAAAAAGAGGCAATAGGGCTAAAATTGTTGAATACAGCAAAAAACCCAAATCTACTATTTTACAATTCTATTACAATTCAGACAAAGCAAATGGCCATTGTTACTAGATCTCCCAAAATAGAGATGTGAGGAAATGCTATCTCCACTTTTTAACAAGAAATAAGGATATAATACAAGATTTTTTTGAATTTTTTTTATTCATACCTTGTATAAACCTAAATTTCCCCCATATTCATCATCTCCCCTCCCTCCATATAGGCACATAACAAAGAATGCTTTTCTTTTTTTTATCATTTGTATTTTTTATTTTCAAAATGTACTTATTTAAAACTTAAATGCAAAATTTAAAAAAATAGAAAAAGAAAACAAAACACTGTCATGTGCCCAGAACATCAGGGAGGAGTCAAAATATGTAACAATATATTTCCATTTCAAGAAAATATGAATATTCAAAATTGTCCATCCTTTCTTTGCTTACTTGTAGATTTTTTGTTCTCAGTGTTGCTCTTTTTACTTTATATTTTGTACCTTTTCCATCTCTCCTCCTCCACCTTTCCCAATATTTACACACACACACACACACACACACCCCTACATATACACATATATCTAAAACAATATTAACATGGCAGACATTCACACATACACACATCTAAAACAATACTAATATGGCAGGCATAAATTTTTCTCAAGTGAATATTTTTAAAATATGACTTTGAGATTAATGATTATTACCCCTACTTATTTTTTCTAATAAATTCTACTCCTGATCATTGTTACTGTGTTTGTGTAAATCTTATTCCCTAACCCTGCTAATTTCCACTTTAGTTCTATACATTAATTTGCCTTGATATGACCTGACCTAACCTTTACCACAAATACCCCACTTCCATGGATTCCTCCTGATCTTACCCTTTTTCCTTCCTTCCCCATTTATCCCATTCTCATTAATCTACACCCTTTATCTCACTCCCCTAAATCTAAACACCCTACAAAAAATATTTTTTAAAAGAAAGGATCAATAAAATTGAGTAATCTAAGATTCTTAAATGGTCCCATCAGAATATGTATTATCTTCTTGAATCAACTTTTATAGGAAAGATCAAAAAAGAATTAATATAGTTTTTATATTAACTTTGTCCAGTTTCAAGGTCCTAGCCATTCCCAAGTCCCCATAAAACAGACCAGAAATAAAGTATTAATCTGATCACTTTCCAGATAAACCATCTGTGGCACTGACACAGAAATTTACTTGCTCATGAGGTCACCCAGTGAGTCTATAATAATGCTGGAACAGGATTCTGGTGATTCTAATTTTCACCTATCACTCTTCCCACCATGCCATGCTATCCCTAACTACAGTTTGCTGGCTACAATTTTAAAGAGAAACAAAAGCTCAAAATAGCCTTTTGACAAGTTTTTTTTACAAGGCAGCCTTGTACTGCCTGCTCCTTTCTTTCCCTTGTCACCTGGCATATTCTAAAAGCAATCTTTCTTTTACTTTCAAAGTATCCTGGAAAGACCAGGGTTTGTCAGGAAGCTACCACCACCAATGTTAGAGCTCTTAAGATGAGAGGCATTTTGATAGACTTGGGAACTCAAAATGACTATCTTCTTATGGAATATAAATTCTATATCCATGCATCAATGTGGATATAATCTTAACCTAGTGCAAATCATAACTGCTCCTCATCACCTGAGACACTTAAAAATGTTTTCTCAAAAATGTTCTATAGAAGACCCCTTTTCTCATTGTTTTAATATCTTGGGGATTATGGCTGTCCAACCAATGCCCCTGACTGAACAAAAGATTTAATTTCAAAGGGATCTTTTTTTATTATATGACTGATCAACTTCTTTTTCTGATATACATATACACACATATATAAAGACATACATATCAATACACATATTAGATACACATATCAATGTCTTCTACAACATTTCTCAATGAGCACAAATCATTGTTAATAATGTATTTATGCCTACTCACATATTTTTTCCTAGCCCTTCATTGCCTAACATTGATGATTTTAAGACTCCAGCATGCCACAATTTACAGATACATCACATTACTAAAAGAAGACTGTGTTAGCTAAAGAGACAAATTTTAACTGCAGTGGGCAGTTTGGGATCATTAATAGCCCTGCTAAAATATCTAAATGTAATCCAACCCAACATCCAGATCACTGTCTATCTGCTATCCAAGCAAAATGCCAACTCCCATCAATTTTGGTTTTTTAGTAAGAATGATTTTATAAGAATCTCTTTTTGCACTTCTGTGAAATTCACTGCAGAGTTCTGCACTGTTCCAGGGTTAAAGAGCAAGTATAAGAGTCTTATTAATTTTTTTCCTTTTATTTGTATTGAGCATAATAACTTCCTTACACTAAGCAAGCATGCTGTGAAAATTAACTAAAATGAAAGGAACCGCTTTGAGGAATGAAAGGGGGTGAGGAGAGGCACAATTAAGACTTCATATTTTAAAAGTCAAAATATAAAACTTGATAGCTTTAAGTTTGTCCACATTCCTAAAAAACTGAATTTGCTCATGTGTGGAACCAAAATTTTCATGAAATTTTTATAGAAACTGGGTAATGCTGTCAGATATATGTGTGCAAGGCTGAAGTATTGAGGATATCACTGTTAAATCTCTCCAGTTAATATACTAAAATACAGGCTTGATTACAATTAACTCTTCTGATAATGGCTTGCTCCAATGCCCTAGACACTGAAGAAAGTTTCCTGCATATTTTCTCTCCAAAGATCAATACAGAAGCCTGAAGGAGGACCCTGTTCCTCCCCCAATCTGTCTACCTCACAGAAATATTCACTTTCACTGCTTTATATTGTTTACTATTGGGCTTTTGTTCATCAGGCCTGGCTTCTACTCAGCTTCCAGAAGAAATTGGTTCCTCTCATTTACCAACAATGATAAAGTCATATTTAAACAATAGATTCAACTGTGCCAGAAAGGATGCCTTGCATTATCAAAGGAACTCCACAGTCCTTCACAGACTCTCCTGTGGCAATTAATTCAGCCCTAGCTTTTGACTAGGCTAACAGAAAGAAAAAAGGGTTTAGAGCATTACATAACTATGGCAGCTCTCATCTTTTACAGTTAACAAAGATACTAGCATAATGAAGAATGTGTGGGGCTGGAAGTAAAAAGCCCCACATTCTGGTACAGTACTTCTACAGTCTAGCAGATCACTTCTCTCTAGGCCTCTGTCACTTCATTGAAGAGTAGGCCCAGATGCTCCGATTTCCCAAGAATCCATCATGGTCTTGGGAACTCTATGACTATGTGCTATATACTGGCTATTAATAGCTTTTACTGAAGTGAAAGTATCCCAACCAATACCTGGTTATTTAAAGTTATCCTAGACTAGTGATTCCCAACCTTTTGGAAGATGCTATATCCTATTAATATTAATGTTGGATCTCCTGATACATGTCATAAAGTATTATCAGTTATTATCTTTTATTTAAGATTACTGTGATATTTTTTTTTCAGTGCAACCTTAAAGAGAACTGGAGATTTTCTGGGAGACTGAAAAAAACCAGAATAGGTAAACTCTGCAAATTCTTAATCAAATCAGTCACCCTATATTTATGAAGATTAACCTAACCAATTCCTTTCCTTAAGGATATAGTGCAGCTCACATATATTGTATCTAGGATATATTATAACATATTTAACATTTATAAGACTGCTTGCCATCTAGGGGAGGAGGTGAAGGAAGGGATGGGAAAAGTTGGAACAGAAATGAGTGCAAGGGATAATGTTGTAAAAAATTACTCATGCATGTGTACTGTCAATAAAAAGTTATAATTTTTAAAAATGAATTACAAATACAATACATGTTATATTTTATAATGCCTCTAAAGCACATCTTACTCTGTAGGGAATATCCCATTGTTTAATGTCTGGTTGTCAAATTTATGAACAATTGCTTTTTAGCTATACTTTATGATAATCAATATAATTCTCTTATCCTTGGTAGGTGTTGAATAGACATTTGCTGACAGAAAAAAAAGGATATAGTGTGGCTAAGCTTGATGAGGAGCCAGGGAAAGCAATTGCTATCATAATTTAAAATCGATTGATTACATAAGGGATGATACAACATTCACTTAAAATTCAGGGTTCTGGTGTTTTGCTTGCTTTTGTTGTTTTGGGGTTGAAATGAACCCTAGAAATCCAACCCCCTCATTTTTACAAATGGGTAAACTAGAGGAACACATGGCCTTTCTGGCCTATAAAATGAAGCAGATTTTAGAGTAATAATGCAATGACCCTAAACAAATTGGTACAATTACTTCTTCTGAAAGATATACTGAGCTTTTCTACTTCTGCAACTGACCTCCCCCTACTCTACCTGCAGCCACCTCTTACTGAGGGCCTTCCCTGATGCTCAGCTGCATTACTCTTGCCATTCTTCAAAATCTTAGGGCTCTGTGTGCCTTTCTTAGCAGTTTCATACTGTACTTTGCAGACTTTTATTTGTATAACTCTTATTTCCTCTATAATAATAGCCAATGAAAGCCAGTATTTTTATAATGCTTTAGGTTTACAAATATTCTCTCATATATCTTTACAACCCTTTTATGATTGGTGCTATCATTATGCTCAGTTAGTAGAGCAGAAAAATGGAAGCAAGCAATGGTTAAATGACTTGCCTGTCTCACACAGCTAATAAGTGGTCTGAGGTGAAATCTGAATTCAGGTCTTCCTGACAGTGAATCTGGTTTAGTCATCCCTTGCAACATCTACAGTAACAAGAACCTTCAGGTCTGTTTTAAGCAATTCTGCTGATTGACAGACAACTCATTTGACCTGTTTAGGCCTGCCTGCCTACACATGCCTCCACTCTTTCCTCCCCTTCTTTCCTTACTTCACCTCTTCCCTCCTTTTTTTTTTAAGGGTCTCCCCGTTTCACCCACAATAGAAGTGCAGGAGCTACTCATGGGCCCAATCCAACTACTAACTGGCATGGGAAATGTTTCATTTCCAACCTGGGCCCCTTTGTACTCTTTGGCTAACATAGTGGCTCCCTGCTCCTGGGGCTCAGGTGAATCCTAATGTTAAATTTATCATGGACACCAGATGGGTATAGACTACCCTAGCTCAGAACCTTTAAGCTCAAGAGATCTACCAGCCTAACCCAAGTTATCTTGGATTACAGGCATGTGCTGCCATACCCAGCAAAGGCCTCAGATTGATTCTCCTCAAAATGACACCTCGGTCAGGATTAAGATCCCTTGTCTCTTTTAAAACGCACCCTGATTCATATGCTAATATATAAAGTGATATGAACTTCACATGTGTCCATGTTTTTCTTAGACTATTACAGTCACTTTAAGGGGAAAAGAAAAGCAAGATTTCCTACCACTAAGGACCACCATGACAGAAATAGAATCCCATAATGGAAGCTTCATACAAACCTTCAGCACGTGGTTAAGTCACTTAAGTGTATATATCTCACAAACAGGGAATTGTAGATGTTTAGAGAACCTCAGTAGACCTCTAGTCCAACCTACACCTGAAAAAAGAATTCTCACTAAACATATCTAAAAGGGACTCACTACCTCCCAAAATCGCCCACTCTATTTATGGATACCCCTACTTTTTATGAAGTTTTTTCCTAACATCAAGTCTAAATTTAAGTATTTACAACTCCCACCCACTGCTTCTGCCAGTTGCCTTCTGGGTTCAAAAATAACAAATCTAATTCCTCTTCTACATAAAACACTTCAAATATCTGAAGGCAACAACTATGTGTCCTCTAACTCTTCTTCAGGACAAACATTCCTAGCTCTTTTCTGTCTATTCTCAAGTGACACAAACTCAAAGTCTTTCTCCATCCTGGCTACCCATTTCTCTACACTCAGATTCTTACCACCATCACCCCCAGAACAAAACAAAAGGCTCTAGATGTTGTCCGACAAGAACACAGAACTATGGGATTATAGGACCTAAATTCCTTGAGAGCAAAGATGGGATTGGGCTTTTTTTTTTTTTTTTTAATGCATTGTCCAACATATGACATTTTTAAATCCTTGTTTTTATCACCTTCCTTATCCTGTATACCAATAAGGTCAAATTCAAATAGAAACAAGGCCATTAAAACATACATAAGGATTCCTATGGCCACATGTTGACTTAGAAAACCACACATTTATATACTTTTTTATTATCACATCAATACATTATAATCAGATAGAATCTCCATTTAAACTGGTTTAGCCATCAACATCAATTATAAGCTATGACTCTTTATAATGAAACTTAAATTTGCTTTGGCTTTTTTTTTACTGCCATTATACAGCTGATTCATACTGAACTTGAAGTCCACTAAAATTTTTAAGTTTTTAAAAATTTAATTAAAATTTCCAATTTTTTTTTTTATTTTTTAAATTATGCACTGGCAGTTTGCCAGGGCTATGTATGATTTTACTTTGAAATGACTCTGCAAAGGACTTGGATTCAAATCCCATCTCTGACACTTACCATGCTTGTATGCTCTTGGGTGAATCATAATCTCTATGGGGTTTCTCATCTGTAAAATTGAACTAGAAGACCACTCAGGTCCCTTGCAGCTAAAAATCCAAGATTCTTTTTAAACAAATAACTATCTAACCATGCCTTACCATTTGTCACATATTAACGCAATTTAAAAAACTAAATTTGGAAGAATTAGAATCCCAAGTTCTATCCTGTTAGAATCTTTTAAAATCCTGTCTCTTAGCATCCAAAGTATAAATTATCCCACCTGACTATGTGTCATCTAAAAATATGAGAAACATGCCAAATATGCTTTTATCCAAGTCATTAATAAAAAATGTTAAACAGCACAAGGCCACGCACAGGTCTCTGGAGCATTTCCCAGGAGCCTACGTGGCAGGCTAACATGAAAACATTGACAACCACTCTGGGTCAAACCATTCAACCACTCATACCCAGCAAACTGGCAAAAATGCAAATAGTCTGTGCTAAAAGGGCTGTGGCAAGACAAGCATTAGTGGAACTACAGTTTAATCACTGTGGAAAACATTTAGGAATTATGAGGGAAAAGTCACTAAATTGCTTATAAATTCCTTTGACTCACAGGATCTTAATGTTAGTCATGTAGATCAAGGTCCACAGAAAAAGATCTTGCCTATATCAAAATATCTGTAAGCAGAACTATTGTCAGGTGCAATAAAACAAAATGAGTGCCCTTCAAAATGGGAATGGCTAAACAAATTATGTTACATAAATATAATTTTTTTTTAAGGAATAGCAACCAGGAGGAATTCAGAGGAACATGTCTTATAAGAAATGATTTAAAATGAAGCAAGCAGAACCAGAAAACAATATATACAATGACCACAATGGTGTAAATGGTAAGAATGATAATATGAAACTACATATTGTGTTATTATAACAGCCATGATTGAGCCCTGAGAAGAAATAAAAAAATTTATCTTTCATTGGAGGCTATGTGTACAGAATGCTTCATAAGCTTTTAAAATGTCAACATAGTAGTTGATTTTGCTAAGCTGTTTTGTGTTGAGTTTGTGTTTTTTAAATCTTTGTTACAAGGTAAAACTGGTTTTGTGAAGGGAAGAGTAGGCTTGGAAATGAATGTAATGGGAGGGAAGGGTGTCTTGAAAACAATTATTTCAAATGTTTGAAAGATGTAAGGCAGGAGTGAGAGAAAAGAGGTTTGTAATCAGACTGTTTCCAGAAAATAAACAGGTAATTTAGGGAGAGTTTCTGAGAATGGGATACAAGAGGAGCTTAATCAGTCATGAGACTGGAGGTCTGCCTAGAGTGGTCAGGCCTAAGGAAAAGATCCTGCTTCCTCAGTAACTATAGGAAATAAGACATTTATCTCGGACTGAGATTATCAGTATATTGATCAACCTGAGAATGAAACAGAACAGCAATCTATTCAAAACCAGATTGACTAAATGAGCTGAGCAAGGGCTGTTTGAGTAATAAAAAGTCTGTAATATACTTTCATCAACCTGTATTCTGGGAATACAGTTCCTCAAACTGTTGCAAAATCCCTTTGCATTCTCTAACCAAGTTAGTAAGTATATTTTGCTAAAAAGGTATTAGAGAAAGGTAAGTAGAAAAAAGTAATGACAAACCTTATGTTTTTTATAACGCTTTAAGATTTTACAAAGTACCTCATGACAACAAGTCTGATAAATAGGCAATAATACCCAGGACTCAAATGAATGTGCGATCTTTTAAATTTGAATGTTCCCACTGATGATGGCAGATGCTCATGCAACCATTCTTGCCTAATCTTGTATAATCTGTTCATCTCTCATGAGATGGCAAGGAAGGCCCATCCCAGGTGATAGATTTCTTCCATTCCTATTAACAAGAGGATACCAATGGAGTTTTCTGGTGGCTCTTGCCTTTGCCACATCACTAGGCTATCTTCATTTCCATGGCATTTTTTCTTCTTATTTTTCAAAGCTCTTCATTGGTTATATGTTGTAGCCTACTCATATCCTTTCCTTTTCTGGATTAACATTGTTTTTAGTTTTTCAAGAAATTATTATAGCCCATGTCTCACAGCCAAAACAGCAACACCAATAAAAGGCCGCTATTAGGAGGAACTTGGGTCCATTAAAAATTCCTGAGGCAGGCAAGCAGGAAGCATTTATTATGCGCTTGCAAATTCCAGCTACTATGCTATATAATGAAGATAAAATAAAATGCAAACAAAAAGACTGATCCTGGCTCTCTAAGAGCTTATATTCTAATGGAGAAAGACAACACATAAAAAGGAGATAAAGTACAGGGGTGTGAGAAGATGCTCATGCAGGGAGCACAGCAGCAATGTAGATAGACAAAAGTAGATTTAGGATGAGAATGAAGGACAGCCACTTTGGGCCCCCCTTCCCAAGTAGGAAAAAAGCCAGAGGTGTGTTCCAGGGTGTGAAGAAAAAAGGACTTGAGGGAAGTTCCAGCATAAGGAGCCATCTGAGACCGGGTGACAAAGTCTAAAGGGCCCCTCCCTAAGAGGAACTTGATAAAGGGGGTGGGGGTATTGTTGGAGGAATAGAGAACTGTTTCAGGATAAGAAAGTCCCAAGCTCAACTCATCCAAGCACATTCTTCATCCCAGATTTACATACTAATGGATCAGTTCTCCATTCTGTATCCTTTAGTCTTTTCCTTGTTATGGGCAGGATAAACTACTGTTGAGCTTAGTTAATTATGTTCTAAACATAGTGTTATTCTCTTTCACTCCCCTGGTATGTGACTCGGAGAAATTCTTTAAAACCACCCATTTATTTCAAATTTTCAAATTATATGACAGCTTTTCAAATTACATGTCACTTCCAGCACAAATCATCTCTATTTACATTTTATCTAATCCAGTAGCTATTCCCCTATTTGCTTTCTAGAGTTTCCATTCCTACTTATCTATTAGCATGTAAATGACAATAATGATACTTTGCCCACAGTGATGAAAACAGGTTATTATAAACATCTTTGAAAACCTTTTCCACTTTCTGCTGTCTTCTATTCCTTCCATTTTCATTCATAAATGACTTTTAGATAACTTTAATTAGCTCATTCTCTTGCTAACCTTTAAGCTAGTTTTATCTTTCACTGTTTTATTCTACTTTTTGAGATAATATTGTTGATGATCATTTATCTTCCTACTTTATAAGATTTTACAAAAGAGGTCATATTCTAATCTGGTGATGCCTTTGGCATCCTGTTCTCTGTTTGGCAAGTTTAGCAAAGTGTTTGCTGATTAAGACATTTTCTGGGTTCCTTTGGTCTCACTGTGGCAATTAACCTAATTTTTAATATAAAATTATTATAATCAGTGTTTGATGTTATTTCTGTTACCATTTTTCATGATCAACGCCTTATTTAAATAGCTCAGGACAGAGTTATTTTAATTGAATACCAAAGCTTTCTTTCATTTTTTTTTTCTACAGTCATCTCTCAAACATTTGTAGGCTTTTACATTTAGATTTGGTTATTTAGGTTGGCTATTAATAATTAAATGGGAATTTTTGAAAATTTATAGTATAGTACATAAAATGTAGATGATGCACATATGAAAAGAAAACTTAGAAATTTAATAAGTCTAATGATAAATACTGTATATTATAATCTACTTTATTATTTACTACCCCCTAAATATACTACATAAGTTTACTATAAACAATTAAATTTTGATAAAAGTTTTAGTGTGCTCAATTACTAACTATGCACTCTCTTTGGGAACATCCCCTTTTTTGTCTCTCTACCATTCAACCTCATTGACATAATTTTTCTCCCACATTGATCTCAGTATCTTGTATCTTTTACCTAGAAGGAAATCTTTGAAGCAGTTGCTGCAGCTACACCAGCAGCTGTACAAACTGTTCTAATCAATTTCCCATAGAAATTGCAAGTTTTTAAATGGATGTTTTACTTGTTTTTTATGCTAAATAAATATGATCAGAACTATCAAAAATATAGGGTTGGGGTCGGGGTCTAAAGTAATCTGGGTTTTTCACAATCAGGGGAGTCCTTTACCTGTAACCCCTGAAAATGTTTTGAGACTACTATAATTATTCTCTAATTTTGATCTTTGGAAAATTTGGTAGTCTGAATATGTATAGACATCTGATTGAGGGGCAATTCTCACATCACTAAATTTTTTTTTGACAGTTAATATTAAAGAATAATCCAAATTACTAATAAGAGAAATGCAAATTAAAAAAAACTCTAAGATTCCACCTTAAACCCAGCAATTTGGCAAAAATGACAAAAGATGGTCATAGTCAATATTGAAAGCATTATAGATTGCCAGGCACACTAATGAGATTCATAGTAGAGTTGTGAATCTGTATAACCATTTTGGAAAGAAATTTGAAATTATGCAAATAAAATTACTAAAATATTTATATCTGGTATATGAATGTAATGTTATTATTCTATAAGAAATGTTGAATAGGCTGATTTCAGAAAAGCCTGAAAAGATTTATATGAACTAATGCTGAGTGAAGTGAGCAGAACCAGGAAATATCGTACACAATTACTGCAAGATTATGTGACCATCAACTGTGATGGTCTTGGCTCTTCTCAGCCATGCAGTAATTCAAAACAATTCCAAGAGACTTGGGATGGAAAATGCCATCTGCGTCCAGAAAGAGAACTATGGACTCTGAATGTGGATGGAAGTATAGTATTTCCAGCTTTGTTTGACTTTTCTTTCTCATGGTTTTTCTCCCCACTTTGGTCTGATTTTTCTTGCATAACATGACGAATATGGAAATTTGTTTAAAAAGACTATACTTGTTTAACCTGTATGAGATTGCTTGCTGTCTTAGGGAGGGAGGAAGGAAGGGAAGGAAAAAAATCATAAAAATGAATGCTGAAAACTATCTTTACATGTATTTGGAAAAACAAAATATCATTGAAAAAATATGTATTATACCTTTTGAACCAAAGATTCTATAACTAAGCTTATTCCTCCAAGAAGGCTACTGATAATGAAGTGTTGTAACCTCTAGGAAGGATGTAGCAATAACCTAAGGCTACCTGGCCTTAACTCTAAAGCCACCTGATCTAGGGAGTACTGTAATTCCAAAAACAATGCGGGCTGTTAGATAACAGTCAGTCAGTCAGTAATGACAAAGTTTCATATACAATAATGGGGTGCATACCAGACTCTTCAATTCCACTTCTAAAACTACTATGTTTTATGTAAAATTCTATGTATAAGCCATAAAATTAGCATAAGAGTGACAAGAAACACTTGATCTAAATTTTTCCTATAAATTTATCTTCTAGTTCTTGATTCTTTGCTAACTTCTTTTGGAACCTAGCTTGATAAATCTTTGCTCTTAAGTTGGAACAGAGTTTGCGAATTCTTTCATCGTACCTGCCCCACCAACCTGGGAACTCTAACATTGTTGGGGTGTTCAACACCTCAACAATAAGAATAAAATCCTCAAATACAATAAAATATTTGTAATTGCATTTTTTGTAAGAATAAAGTATGTCCAATGACTAGAGAATGGTTAAACAAATTGAGGTAAGTGAATGTAATGATGAATGTGATAACTACAAAGAAGCATGGAAGAAATGATCTACATAAAACAGTGCAAAGTAAGCAGAGCCAAGAAAACAATATACACAATGACTATAAAAATGTAAACAGACCCATCAAAAAAATAAAATCAAAAGCGAATGCTATAAAATCATAAAGTACAGGCATGGCTTGAAAAAAAAGAAAGAATTTTTCTTTGTTTCATAAATATAAGATGGCCCTCATTCCTTTGTGGCCTTTCCAGTTTTGTAGGGATGGTGACACAAAGGCAAAAAAGGAAAAAGGTAGCAAAACTCCATAGTTTTCAATCTGCTGTTTGCACATAGTACTCAAGGAGGTTAATATAAATAACTTTCTGTGGTAGCTACTGTGTTCCACACATCTACCAACAGAATCTCATGTTCAAGGATGTTATTTTAAACTCTCCTTAATCCTACACACCATTTACCATCCAATGCTATTAACTTTAAAGATTCTAGCCAAATCTCCTTTTATAATAAAAGCCCTAGCATGTGACTGTCATAAGATCTGAATACAAAGGACACTACTTTACTTATATATTTTTATTTCCACAGAAAGCCCAGGCCCCTCCACCTCCTTCTGGGAAATCCTATAAGCCTACAGGGTAAAACTGGAATGTTCTAAGATGCTAATTGAGTAACAATAAAATGTGACATGTTTGCAACACTTTTTAACTATGCAAAATGAGCCTCTGTCCATTGTCCTTCATTGTCACAACAACCCAAGAGGGTCAGGCAAAACAGATGATTATCTCCCGACTTCTGGATAAGGAAACTGAGGCACACAAAGGGATCAAGGTATCAATAAAGGTTAAAGTGTTTTAGAGATCCTAGTGATGTAATATAGCATTTGAGGTCCCCTAATTTTTTTTTTTTGGGGGGGGTTCTATTCTAACAAGTCAATAATCCTAAATCTCCTAGCCTTCAAGTCTGCCTCAGGGACTTTCCACATTCCCAATCTAAAAACAACCATCTGTCTGATTCTGAATAGACCATTCCTCAATTCACTGGTGGCTGATAATCCGGTCAGTGAGAACTAAATTCTGGATTCTACTCCTTGGCCTTACTTATGGACCATAGAATTAGCATATCACTGATAGAAAGCTGGATAAATGTGTATCCTTGCTCCAATTTCTTTGCTAATTTCTTACAATTACAATAAAACTTTGCCCCTTAACTAGGAAATGGTTTCAAGCCTCCAAAATTCTTTTGAGACACCTCGAGACACTGGTCTATGACCCCAAACTTCTGGGGTCCTCTTCCCAACCTCAACACTAGCATCACAGATTTATAAGCTGGAAGGAACCTCAGATGTTATCTACTTCTACCCTAACACACACAATAGTCAACAACCAATAAATATTAAGTGCCCATTCAATTATCAGAAACCCAGATTTGAGAATGGTTGGGTAAATTGTGGTATATGAATGTTATGGAATATTATTGCTCTGTAAGAAACGACCAGCAGGAAGATTTCAGAAAGGCCTGGAGAGACTTACATGAACTGATGCTGAGTGAAATGAGCAGAACTAGGAGATCATTATACAAGGCAACAACAATATTATATAACAATCAATTCTGATGGACATAGCTCTCCTCAAAAACGAGATGATTCAGGCCAGTTCCACTTGTTCAATGATGAAGAGAGTCATCCACACCCAAGAGAGGCCTGTGGGAACTGAGTGTGGACCACAACATAGCATTTTCATGCTTTCTATTGATGTTTGCTTGCATTTTGTTTTCTTTCTCAGGTTTTTTTCTTCTTTCTTTACCTTATTTTTCTTATGCAGCAAGATAACTGTATAAATATGTATACATAGGGAAGAAAAAAAGTCCTAGGTCTCCCACTACATCCAGGGCCATCCCCAGTCATCCTGATTTGTATCTGGCCACTGGACCCAGAGGCTCTGGAGGGAAAAGTGAGGCAGGTAACCCTGCCCAGCCCCCTCTCCCTTAAATCCAGTTTATTTATAAGTCCCAGTTTCACTTCCAGATCCAGAATTCCAAAACATAGATTACCCACTCCTCTCTCCAGAAGCAGTCCCCTCCATTTCCATCCCCCTTCCCCATCCCAGCCTGAGGATAGCATGGACCTCCAGCAGCCACATCCAGTCAACAAGCATTAAACTACAGACAAGACAATGCCAGTGAGAATACAAATTTGTCTTCAAATACAAATATAAACTGAGAGTCCCTCCCCTCAAGGAGTTTACATTCTAATAGAGGAAGACAACACATAAAAGGAAACTGGAAGGAGGACAGCTAAGAGACTGGGCAGAGAAAGGCAGAGAAAAATCTAGAGTTGGGAGGATACTGGCTTGGGCTTAGTTCTTAAAATGGAAATTCTGGGAAGAACCAATGAATCAGAAGAAAGGACTTGCAGGGGCAGAATATATTACCAACATGAGCAGCCCACGGATAGGGTGAAATTCAAGGTTCAAAGGTTAAGATGCATCTATAACAAATTATTCTCTGAAGTTCTGGGGACCAACAAAGCGATTGTCAATCTGGTGGCTTCACCAGCTTTTAACCTTTATATAAATCAGTTTATTGGAAAAGACAAAGTTTGTTGACACTAAAAGTTTATTTTACATCAGGTTCAGAATTAAAGAATAAATAATTTCTATATTTCTCCCCAAACTTGTATACTGTTATTACTGCTACAGAAAGAGGTGAAGAAGTGAACAGTTCATTTTCCAACCTCTATCTGAATCTCATTTTGCATAGCAAAATAAATAAATAAATAAATAAAACTACTCAATACACACTTCATTACTCTAAATTCCAGTTTTTGCCTAGATCTGGCTCTCACTTCAGCCCAGAGAAAAGCAATCTCAAATTTGGAAAATTGAGCATTTGTAGCAGAAAAGCCGTGGTGGCTCAAAATGATAACTGGCACTAACACTTGGAGAAGCTGGAAATTAAGTAAATTAGTCTTTTAGAGCAAAAGTTCCAGCATTCATGTATTGAGTACCCTATGTACACAGATCCAGTACAACCTGCTGAGGGAAGCTGCTCTCCATAGAGCAGACTGTGCAGAGAGCAGAGCCGGGTGGTTTCTGGCAAAGCAGAAGAGTTCTATCATGACAGACCAATTTATTAGGTATCCCTATTTTAAGATAATAAACTTGTTTAAATTGATTATATTTAACTAATAATATGTTTGTCTTTCTAGATTAAACACTCGCCTATGGCATAATGACTAATATCAGGATTATTTTTTAAAACAAAAAGCAATGACAATTATGACAAAGCAAAAACAAATTATTTCTGGGTAAGAAAACCAATCTTTCACAAACCTTTATGACCCTGAAAGAACTGCTAAAATCTGCAGTAACTCTACTCTACTTTTCTAACATTACTTGTTCTTTCCCCTAAAATACTGTAAACATAATGGAGAAATGTTTTTGTCTAAGAAATACTAGCAGTGCACTTATTTACTTAAGGAATGTTCTACAGTTCCTTTCTTCAGACCCCTAAAAACAATCTCTCCTTTAGCAAAGTAATTCAACTCAGAATTTCTAATGCTTAGAATTCCAGGATCATGGATTCAGAATTGGACAGGGCCTCAGTAGAATCCATCTTGAGTTCAATCTATGAAGGTACTTTTGCAATCACTACCCAAATATTTAAGTTTACTAACAAACAGAAGTTGCAAAAGAGACAAGAGTTAATAAAACCAAAACATCCAAATAGGCATCTATATCCAGGATCTCCCTGAAATACTAGTCTCTTTCTCATTCTTGTCTTAAAAAAAAAAAAAACTAGATTCCACAATGACTGGGTCAAACAAGGAGTTTAAGCATGACCCAGAAAGGAGTCTTCTTTCTGATGAAGAATTTTCTTAGCATTTTCCTAGTTTTCCCTAAGTATCCTCAGAAGAATCTGCTAGCACATAAACCAATAAGATAATGTTTTTCAATTTGATGCCTCTATCAGAGAACATGGAGTTCTCTTTATCAATAAATTTAACTTGTTAAACGTTCTCCCACAATAAAACATTTAGAGTGCCTTTAATAAATATGAGAAAAGTACCAATTCTAATAATAATTAGGACTTGATGGTGGCAGAATAGCAACTAGAGCCAAATTTCTATATATGCTATTAAGCATTGTTCATTTAGCCTAAATTAACTCATAAAAGAGCTGATGTTCTGCTTTATTCGCAATCTTCAGATGCAAGAAAAATATCAATACCGGGGCTCTATTTTTAAAATAAGAAAAGGAGAGACAAAAGAATAAGAGAATTCAGTTCCAAGTCCAAAAGTTTTTAACTTAAAAAAGATATATCATTGGCAACATAAATGATACATTTCCAATTTCTAATTTTAACAAAGCAATACTTTTTCATTCCGTCAAAATACAGCTTTTCTAGAAAATGCTACATCTCTTTTTGATGACAGACTTTAAAAAAATAGAAGAATCTTCACTAAATGATTTCACAGGATTTAGGATCAGAAGGGCCCTTCAGATTATCTTGTCTAGAACAAGTCCTTCATTTTTCAGAGGACATTTTATAGAGATGAAGTGACTTCAGATCACACAGCTCACAGATAAGGCAGAAATTAAGATTCAAACCCAAGGCCTTTGAGTCTTAGTCAGGTGCTATTTCTACTACATGATTTAGCTTCCCCATTATCTTTCATGCTGAGAAGGAGTAAATCAGTAAGGATTATCCACAAATAGTAAAAATCTGCCAGAACTCAAAAAGAATTTCATTTTTTTCCATATTTTGCCCAATAACTCATTTTTCTATTTGGATCTCACAGAAAAAAGTTGTCTGCTCGTATAATTTGTCCTGGGAGACCCAGAAATTATAGGTTTATCAGAGGATTCTAAATGAGAGTCTCAGCACCACCTCAATTTATTTAAGAAATAGACGCTGAGGTCCCAGATAGTAAAAGATCCTATTTTTCTTATCATTGTATCCTTCTAGCACCTAACACAAGGGTTTGAAGTAATAGATGTTGAATTAATAAACGAGATAAAAGTTTGGAAATGAAATGTTAAAGACTCAAACTTTTGCCCCACACCTCCCACTTAACGTGTCATAATTAACAACTGAATAACGTAGCATTAATAATTGATTTAGATTTCAATGATATTTATCTGAATGTATTCTCCTCCATTCTACATCATACTGAGTACACTGTTCATTTGTACAGCCACACGGATACTCTTCATATCAGTCTGATGATTCCCTGAGGGCAGGGACATAGTTTCTATTTTATAGCACACTCAGCACAGTACTATGCCTAGGTAGAGGGTTAGTACTCTGATGGTACCTAGAACAATGAAGCAACAGAAATTCAAGGATCACATAAAAGAACACTATAAAGTACATCTATAGTCCTCTTCACCCTGAATGATAAGTAACAGGGCATCGTCTCAAAAAAAGGAAGAGAAATGAAGCATAGTTTCAGTCCAATCTTGTTGCTTTTCCTTGCCAGAAAATATGTTAACACCTTACTTGTATAGACCCAGTAGAGTAGAATAGAGTAGAGCAGAGGTCCACAACTAAGAGTAGCCACCTTTTAAATGCCACTTGACAATGCCTTTTCAAGACTTCTGGATACCAATTTAAAAATAACCTATCAAGGCTGTATTGGTTCCACTACCATTTTCTAGAACCATGGAGCACAGAAAACCTCTGACCATCTGCCATATCATATAAGAGCTGAGTAAACCAATCCCCCACACCAAGGCAAAGCCTTAAAAAATGCCAGCATCTGTTGAAAAAATAATCCTATAATTACAGGCAGAGTGCAGTGCATAATGGGACATACTGGTCTGGCAAAGGAAAACAGAGAAGAAAGTTTACAGACAGCAGAAGGTCATCAATCAGCAAAGAGGGGAGGGGAGCTTTGCCCAAGAAATCTTTTCTTTCCAACAATGACCTAGGACAGGGGTCCAGCCCTACTGGGTCCTTCTGAGAAGCAGTACATATACACATTATAATTTCTGTGGTTCAGAGAGAGGGGGAGATGGGAAAAGTGGTACTAAGCGGCAGTAAACTCAACCTCCACCCCCGTGGCCAAAAACCAAGTAGAACGGGGGCTGAACACTTCCTAGGGATCCCTGACTGGGACAGAAGAGCAAGAGAGTGAATGAGGGGGCTTAGCCAATGTTTTCAGTCACGTCAGGAAGTGGGAGGTGCATGGTGGATGATCAAGAGTGAGTCACAAGAGAGTTTCTCAAAGGGACTCTGGGATAGGGAAGTTGTACTTGTGGGGCGGAGATAAGAGTCCTGAGTTGGGGTGGGGGATGAATGGGGGAGCTGGGGAAGAGAATGAAAAGGAAAAGGCACAGGGAGAGTGAGCAGATGAAAATACCCTGAAAAGCGAGGGGGAAGAAGGGAGGGGGGAGGAGTGGGCGCCCAGAGGCAATGGAAGGTCTTAGACGGGCTGTAGAGGTACAGTAACCGGTTTCGTGGGCAGTGTATGGTGGAAGGGAGGGGGGTGGGAGTGTGGAGACAGAGAGAGCGAGAGAGACTGGGATGAGAAAGAAGAGTTTTGAGTGTGTGTGTGTGAGCGAGACAGGGAGTGTGAGTTCACGAGAGAGATGGATAGTGCGTGTGTGAAACAAGGAGTGAATGTGAGAGAGATAAAGGCCCAGAGACGGGGACACGCAGAGACAGACGGAGTATGAGGCAGAGAAACGGACAGAAAAGGAAACCCAGAGACAGACGGAACCTGAGTGAGTGTGTTTCGGAGGGGAGGGGCACTCCGGGGAGCCAGAGCCCCAGAGCACTCCCAGGCAGGGGAGGCGGGAGAGGGAAGAGCACAAAAAAGCGTCCAAAGCCGCGGGGCAGTCAGCGCCTGCCGGGGAGGGGCTGCTCTAGGCCCCGAGTCTGGGGGACGGGAGGAGGCTCCACAGGTGCCCGGTGGTCACGGGGCGAAAGGACTGGGTGTGCGCGAGAGGGTCAGTGCAGATCGGGGACATCGGGCAGGATTCGAGGCGGGACGAGGGCGCAGACGCCGAGGCCGGGGGGCCGAGGCCGGAGTCCCCAGGCCGGGCGGGGCCGCCCAGGGTGGGGTCGGCGCCGGGCGGGGCCGGGTCGGTGGCGCAGGGGCCCCCCGGTCCGAGGGTCAGGACTCACCTCGCTTGTTCTTGGTGCCGTGCTTCTTGGCCGCCGCCAGCTCCTGCTCGATCTTCTTCTCCAAGAACTCCTGTTTCTTGCTCAGCATCTCCTCCGTGTCCCGCAGCCGCTGGATCGCTTCCTGCGGGGTCGGGCCGCCCTTGCCCCCGGACTTGCCCCCGCCGGACCCAAACAGTTTCCCGAACACCGACATGGTGCCGCCACCCCCCCGTCCCCTCTGCCGCCGTCCGGGAACCCCAGTAGAAGTCGCAGTCTTGGCTTCCCGGCTCAGGCCGCACTGACGCCTCCTCCCTCAGCTGGGCCTGTACTCGCCACCTCCCACAGGCCCCCGCGGCGTCTAGGCGACCCGACGCGGACCACAACTCCCGGCACCTCCCGCGCCGACTGCACCGCCCACTTGGCGACCCGCAGGCCCTCGTTGTACCGCGGGAGAATGTAGTCTATTACGCTCCTGGGCCGCATTGGCTGCCGGGAGCTGTAGTCCTTGACACTGCTCGGGTCAAAAGTTGTTAGTGCGTGCTGGGAACTGTAGTCCATCCACAGGCCCCAATTCAGGAAAGACGTGATTTGGCCGCCTGATCCAGGTCAGAGTGACTTAAGTTTTGGTACTGAGCTATCCTTTGGTGCAAGAATAGCTCCAAGACAATTTATAATTAATTTAAAAGGTATTTATTAAACACCTATTTGGATGATCCGTATTCAATCACTTGGAGAATAGATTTCTAGCTGGTAAGAACTTCTGGGTCATCCTCCTATCTCCTTATTTTACAGATGAGGAAACCGAGACCTAGAGAGCTTACATACCTAGAATTACACAGATAGAAAACTTCAAAGAGTCGGACTTGGCTCTGGAAGACTAATGGGCTTTCCCGCTTATATCTTGTTATTTTGTTATTTAGTCTTTTCAGACACGTCTGACTCTTTTTGACAGAGATACCAGAATGGCTTGCCATTTCCTGACCCAGTTCATTTTACAGATGAATAAATTGAGGCAAATAGGATGAAGTGACTTGCTCAAGTTCACACAGCTACTAAGTGTCTGAGGCTGAATTTAAACTTGTCTTCCGAACCCTAAGCCTTCACCACCTAGCTGTTCCTTATCCCACAGTGCTGAAACTCAGACTGCCGCTACCTGGCTGCCCCATATCTTGTCGTACAAAAGCTAAAAGTCCTTTTTCCTAAGCCTTTAAAAACAGATTTAAATAACAGTAGGTCATATGTATAGAGCAATAATTCAAAAAAGCAGCACATGATCAAATAAATCTCAAAGTTAAGAGAGGGCACTAAAAACTGGAGGAATCTGGAAGAGTGGCAACTGAGCTAAGCCTTAAAGGTAGCCAGAAGTTAACATAAGGCAAAGGTAAGGAGAGAAACCATCCCAGTTAATGGTTTAGCCTGTGCAAAGAAATAGAAAAAGAAATATTGGGGAGGAAATTCAGTCAAGCCAGAAGTATAGGGAGTAATGTGGAATAGGTTAGGAATGGTAGGCTGGAGCCAGATTGTAAGGGGCTTTAAGAGAGCCCTATCTCTGCTATTACAATAAAACAAGTAATCTGAATAAATATAATTACTCTGTATGTCCCATATTTATTTCATATTAACTGGACACAATTCCTAGTTCTATTAATCTACCAGCACTCAAGTGATTATCCCTCCTTTCTCAAGGACTTCATCAAATGGCTGCCAGTCTTCTACTCCACCCTAAAGCTTAGTCTCTTTCTTGGGAGCTTAAATCACAATAGCTCATATTGATATAGTACTTTAAGGTTTGAAAAGTTTTTTATAGGCATTTCTCATTTGAATCTCAAAACATGATCAAAGAAGGTGCTATTAAAATCCCCATTATGTAGAAGAACCTCAGAGATGTTAAATGGTTCGTATAGGATTACAGAACTAGAAATTTCTGAGGCAGTATTTGAATCTATCTTCCTGACTCCAAGTCCAGTGCTCTCTATACACCATGATAACCCTATGCACACTAATATTTGGCTCACCCTATCAAATCATTAACCTTAACTCCCATGACCTTCACTCCATGCTCACAGGGAGGATCATACCTTTAATGTTACCATTACTCATAATTCTTTTGCCTCCAGGGTCTAGAAATCTGAAATTCCTTGTTTGATTACAACCACCTATCTTTCCATCACTCCTTCTTCATCCCTCCTAAACCTATTGTATAGCTCTCAATTCTCAGAATGCATATCTCCAGCTCTAGTCTTAAATTTCTCCTTTTGTAGGGCTTGACAAGGTCAACTGCATACTATCCTTTGTTCTTAATTTCTTTGTTCTCTTGTCCTATAGCTGCTGGCCTAGGGACTTCAACTCTTGAACTTGATTGCTACTTGAATGATGTTGAAAGTCAGTAGTGAGAAACATCATATAGATATGCAATTAACTCTACTATAGATTAAAATTATCAGATTTCAGCTGGCCTTACTGAATGGCAAGTCCTTTTATTCTCCCTGATGGTCTCTCCAAGCTGTTCCAAAACTCCTCTTCTCTCTCTCTCCTCCATATCTCTTCATTCCTCTCTCTCAGTAGTGTACCTCACCTACTTTACCAAGAAAACAGGGGCCACTCCACACCTCAATCGAGTCTGGCTCTTTGTGATTCCTTTTAAGATTTTAGCAAAGATTGTACCACCATCACTACTATCTCCTAATCTGCCCTCTATAAATCTGCCTCTATCTCATCCTCAAAAAAACACCCATTGCTTATTAACCTTCACATTTCTTCAAGCTATTTATTTACATATCTTTCCACAGTCAAAGGTCCTACCAAGGACCTTTATACTCATTCTCTCCATTCCCACACCTTTCATTTTTCAACCTTTTGCATTCTGGCTTCTGACCCTCTGATTTTGTTGAGACCACTCTCTCCGAGGTCGTCATCATTTTCTGAACTACTTAATTCAATGGACTTTTCTCAGTGCTCATACCATTTGAGCTATTCAGATCTTTTCCCCTTAGATTCTCTCCTGTTGGTTTCTGTGGTACTCACTGCTTGCTTCTAGTTCCTCTTCTTTTCTGGATTTCCTGTCCTGGATCATCTTTCTTCTGCCACTGTCATCCAAAACAATATGCTGGGCCTCTTCTCAGCCCACATTCTTATTCTTGGTGATCTCACTGTCCACCTTTCATTTATTACTTTTAGACAGATGAGACCAAACCCTATATATCTAACCTAAACTCCATCCTGAATTCTAGATCCACAATACTACTTAATACTACTGGCTACTAGTATAATAAGGACTGCAGAACTCCCGTGTAAGGCATGAAGGTCTTCTCTCCTAAAGAAGGTCAGCCTCTTCCCTGCAATTTTTAAATTGAGAGAGCAGCCCAGAGAGAGCAGAAGTGACTGGTGGAGCCATTGTGGAGGAAGGGAGAGGAGAAGGAGGGAAGCAGAATCAGATTACAATGGAATTGAGGAATATTTAACAAAATAAAAATACAATAAAACATGGATGATATTACATTTTAAAACTAAGCCAATAAGTCTGCAGGGATCCTTATGTAGAGATATCAGTTAGGTACCATTAGCTTAGAATTCTGGGAAGCTAAGTCAATGTGTGTTAGTCACAGGTCTACCTGAGCTTGAAAGCTGTCTGTCTATCCACTATGCTATGCTCCCTCTCTCTAATAAGTGCTAATATTTATATGGTATTAAGTTTTTCAAGCGCTTTTTATCCATAATTTCATTTGGTGCTCCCAAGTGGGTAGTTCCTATTATTATTCCCATCTTATACAGGAGGAAACTTCTAAGATCAAGTGACTTGCCCAGGAGTGACACTACTATTAAGTGATAGAACAGAATGTGAACTCCGGTTTCTACTCCAAAGACAGGATACTATCCATCAAGTCACTCATATTACCCACAGCACCTGCTAGATATTTCCCCTTAGATGTCCTTTAGGCATATAAACAACTCAACATATCCTAAGTGGAACTTACTTTGTTTTCCTCAAAACCCAACTTCCTCCAAATTTCCTATTTCTGTTGAGGGCACCACCATTCTTCCAGTCACCTAGGTCTGCAACCTCAGAATCAACCTCCCATACATAATGACTGGCTGCTAAGCCATCGATTTTGCCTTCATATCCCTCCCATTCGATTCATACTGGAAGAACATTCCATCCCTGCAGCCTGTCCTGACTTACCTAGATCTGACTGTTACATCCCTATTTAAATATCTTAAGTGGTGCCCTGTTGGCTCTAGTATAAAATACCAAATCTCAGTCTGTATTTAAAGCCCTTCCCAACCTTTCTTACCCTCAATGTCTAATTCATACTGTTCTTTAATACTTTGTGCCAGTCTTGTTGCTGCTCTCTATCCACAGTACTCCATCTTTCCCACTCTATGTCTGAAACAGCCCCACCCCCCTTTTCTTCTGCCTTTTAGAATCCCTTGCTTTCTTCAAGGCTCAGCTCAGATGCTACCTCTACCCAAAACCTTTCTTCTCCCTGCCCTAGTTCTTAATGTTGTCTCCCTCTAGAATGTACATTATGTAGACTTATGTTAGCTGAGTATATGTGTACTCAGGTATCTTCTACCCCTTCCCACCACCTCACTTTCAGAAGAATGTAAACTCCTTGAGGTCAAAGGAGTGACCCCTTGCACATAGTAGAATGTTAATATTCACTAAATTTTAAAAGGAATGACTTTGTTTAAGGTCACACATAGTCAGTAGCAGAGCCAGGACTAGAATGAGATCAATAATGTGCTGTGAAGCCATTTACTAATTAGAATTTCAGCTTGCCTGCTATTCTATTATGATTAGAGAGAAGCAGACAGTGGGGTTAAAGCAAAGAGTCCTGGGCTCAGGAGGTAGGGAGGAGGGCAAGCTCTCTCTTGATTCTACATCTAAGGTTCTTTCCACTATAACCTGCCATAGGTGAAGCAGAGATGAAGCCACAGAAGAGAAACATCAAACTAATATCTCCCGAGTCCTCAGCCCAATAGTCTAACATTAAGAGCTCCTGAAATTTGTAAACCTATCACCACATTTTGGCCAACATAAAACAGAACTAGCACTTTAGGTGAAGCAGTGGATAGAGCACTGGGTCTGGAGTCAAGAAGACTCATCTTCCTGAGTTCAAATCCAGTCCCAGACACTTATGATCTGGGTGGTCCTGGGTCAGTCACTTTACCCTATTTGCCTCAGTTTCCTCATCTGTAAAATGAGCTGGAGAAGGAAATGGCAAACCATTCCAGTATCTCTGCCAAGCAAACCCTAAATGAGATCAGAGTCGAACTGAAAAATGACTCTTCATATTACATAAAAGCATTTTTAAAAACCATTAAGGGAAATATAATAAATGTTTGTGGCTCTTTAGGAGAGCCCAGGGATTTGGAGCTTGTGAAGCAGAAAATGAAGGCAGCAGCTAGTTTCTACCTTCTCAAGGATAGAGGTGGGTGAGGGGTAGGGAGTAGAATGTCTGGGCAGAGAGATTCTGCCACTATTGGTAGAACTGAAATCTAAAGGCAGCATTACCTGAACACCTGTCACAACCTGAGATCTTTATCTCAACAACAGACCATTGCTGTACTTGGCTTAGGGCCACATTAGAATTCTGTGGTTCAGTTTCCTGGGGCTGCAGGATTGCTGATTCTTATGCCCTTTACGTTTTTTACCTCTCTGAATAAGAGGATATTATGGGCTAGCAGCAAAAGTCTCAAAGGATCCTTTTTCAGTTATGTCCTACTCTTTGTGATCCCCCCACCTGGGGGTCACAATGATACTGGAGTGATTTACCATTTCCTTCTCCAGCTCACTTTACAGATGAGGAAACAAAAGCAAATAGGGTGAAGTGACTTATCCAGGCTCATACAACTAGTAAATATTTAAGGTTGGATTTGGACTCAAGCAAATCTTTCTGACTCCAGGTCTGGCACTCCATCCACTGCATCACCTAGTTGCCCCCCCAAAGCTCCTAACATCCACTTAGGAAACTTATTAAAATGGCTTATACTTAATCATTGAAATGAAATGTTTTCTCATTTTTGCCCTTTTTTTTGGTATCCCCAGTGCTTAGCAGTATCTGGCACATAGCAAGTGTTTAATTGTTAACTGACTGACATACACAAGTAGGGAAGCAATATAAAAAGAATATTAGCTCTGGATTAAAAAGACCTCAGTTTAGATCCCACTTCTGATACACCTGTATGAACATGGACATACTACTTAAGCTCTATGAGTCAAGTTATTTAATTTATAAAAGAAGGGGACTAAATTAGCTGGCCTTCAAGATCCTATCCTGTCCAGGAGATCATTATATACTTCAACAACAATACTAGATGATGACCAGTTCTGATGGATCAGGCCATCCTCAGCAACAAGATCAACCAAATCATTTCTAATGGAGCAGTAATGAACTGAACCAGCTATACCCAGAAAAAGAACTCTGGGAGATGACTAAAAACCATTACATTGAATTCCCAATCCCTATATTTATGCACACCTGCATTTTTGATTTCCTTCACAAGCTAATTGTACAATAATTCAGAGTCTGATTCTTTTTGTACAGCAAAATAATGTTTTGGTCATGTATACTTATTATGTATCTAAGTTATATTTTAATATATTTAACATCTACTGGTCATCCTGCCATTTAGGGGAGGGGGTGGGGGGGTAAGAGGTGAAAAATTGGAACAAGAGGTTTGGCAATTGTTAATGCTGTAAAGTTACCCATGTATATATCCTGTAAATAAAAGGCTATTAAATTTAAAAAAAAAAAAAAAAAAAAAAAAGATCCTATCCTGTTCTGAATCTAGGAATCATGAATGATTATTCTTACTAACAGAAGTATAAAAACATATTTTCCCCACAAAAGGTTAGGACTAGGGATAGGGGATAAAAGGAAGCAGAGATTAGCTACTGTAAGAAGGGGACTAGACTAAATTATGACATCATTGGATTCAGAAGTAGAAGGAACCTTACACATCATTTACTACAATTCTTTCATTTTTGACCTGACGAAAATGAAGCCCAAAGAGTGGTCCCTAAGCCCAAAGTCACACAAAGACTAGAAAATAAAGCCAACATATATACCCAAATCTAAAGCCTGTGCTGTCTCCACTACATCATACTGAACCATAGACTCATTCCCTAATATCCCTTCATTTATGGCTTGTAGAAGGTAGACAATAAGGTAATGTGAAAAGATTATAACTGAAGTTAGAAGTAAAAATGTATCAGGAACATAAAAATAACACAAGACTGGCTGAGAACAGGATGAGAATTCAAGTGGAGAGAATTGCAGAAGGGAAAAATATCTCTGCAAGCTGAGCCAGCAAGAGCAGGGTTTTGGCAAGGTACCAAAATGATCCTGTAGATTCACATCCCACTCAAAGGCCCCCAGGGATTCAATCCTGCTGAGCACATGCAGACCATGGGCTCCATATCGAATCTCTGACTTCCCTAAATACCCATAAAAATTGTTATACAAAGTAGAGCACCTCCATATTTTTATTACTCTGCCACCTGCCAGCCACACAGAACAAGGAAAGCTTTTTGATTATATAAGTCTCCCTGTACAGGGAAAATGAGGCAATAGAAGGGAAAGTGACTTGCCTAAAATCATTCTCAAATCAACAAGGACACTGAAACTCAGGTCTTCTAAGAGAGAGCCTTGCAGGCTCAGTATCCTGCCTCAGGTCCTGTGTTACTTGCCTTGAGTTGGCCACCTAATGACTTGGTCAGTCAAAAAGGCAGCTTTATGAAGTATAATAGAACGTATAGTGGACTAGTGGGGAATGAAGCCTTAGATTCAAATTTTCACTACTCATTAGCTGCATTATTCACATTAGCTGCACTTCGGTCACTTAACTATTCTTGGCCTATTTTCTTCTCTATGATATGGAGAACTCTATGATACCCCCAGTCTCTTCTAGCTCTTAAAAACCTGGGATTTTATCTGTTATTATTTCTTCCTATAGCAAGTCACTAGATTTAATAATTGGGTGGAAATGGGAACCAGGCCCTGGACCATTAGTGCGAGTAGCCAGGCTGCCCTTGGGGGTGCTATTGGCTCTGTCCCTGCAGCTTCTTCCACCTGACTGGCTCAACCAGTTCTCCTTCCTCTTGAAACTCATTTTATTTATTGAAACTCTAGGGAACCAATTTTTGGTCTTCATTGTCACTCTCTACTCTGTCCACAGAGGTAAAAGAAAGCTGACCAAAATCCAAGGCCAGGAGGATTCTGCTCTCCAACAGGCTTGGAAAAGGTACAGCCTCGTCAGCTGTTTCTTACCAGAAAACACATGAAACAGCAATTGGGAGCCAAAGAAGACTCTTCAGGACATTTTTTATTCTCTCCGCCACTCGCTTTCAATTTGCAATCAAGGGCATGGAGGTGAAGAGAGATTCTGGATTATTAGATTAGTGTAATTCATCTGGATTATTAGAAAAGTGTAATTAACAGGTCTTCACATCATAAGGGCAAACTGGTGTTTACACATAGAGAAGGCAGGAGGGTGTAGGAGTCAAATCGGGCAAGAATGCCTAAGTTCAAAGCCCAGTTCTAAAGTCTGATTGTAAACAACTTACTCGGACTCTGTTGCTATTTCCTTATTGATAAAGAGAGATAGGGGAAAGGAGAAGATAATTAATAACCCATTTTATAAGTTTGTCTTTCCCTATCTCATCCTGCCCTCCATCTCTCATCTGGGACAACCTCAAGATTATTTCCATCCACTGGAATAATTTCCTTCCCTCAAGGTTCAAATGCCAGCTCCTCCATGAAGCCTCCTTGCATTCCCAACTCTTAACGTCTGAAATTGTGTTATAACTCCCTTCTCAAATTTTGCTCCTAATACAGTATCTGGGCCTCTCCTTTTGGTCGTATCATTGATTCTTCCCTTCCTTCATTAACCTGTAAGCTAGCACTCTGAGGACAAGGAAAGCATTTTCATCTTTGCATCTCCAACCCTGACCACAGGTACACATAACAGAAACTTAATGTTATAACACTAGTGACTGAAGGGACCAACAAATAAGAAAGTGCTTGGGAAATTATTCAGAGCCATATAAATATCAGGGTCCTAAAATCACTGTCCTGACTAAGGATGTCAGAAAGGAATGGAATGAAGTCAGTGTAAATAGAAGTTACACAGCTATCTTTTGGTCAACAGTGGGGAACACCATGGAAACAACACTCCTCTTTTCTTTCTACATTCTTTCACTTCATGACCTCCTATTGGGTTAATTACCATCTCTATGCCAATGGCTTCCAAATAGGCTCTGATCTTTCTCCTAAGCTCCATTCCCACACTTGGATATCAGACATATCAAATTGCACATATCATAAAAACCTGAAACTCAGCATGTCTAAAACAGAACTCATGTCCTCCCCCAAACCCACTCTTTTGAACTTTTCTATTTCTACCAAGTATACCACCATACTTCTAGCCTCCTAGTTTCACAATTTTAATGTTAATAACTTCTCTTTAAGCTGGCAAATCTTGCTATTTTCTTTGCAATCCCTCCCATTTGTCCCTTTCTCATCACTCTAACACCACCCAATGTGATGTGCTCATCTCTCAACTGAACTATAACCTCATCTCATGGTGGTCTCCCCTACCTCCAATCTCTCATTCCAATCCATCCTCCCAAAGCAATTTTCCTTAGGTTCAGGTCTGACCATATCATTCCAATCTTCCACAAACTCCAGTGAATTGCTTCTAAGACAAAACTCCTCTTTCTGGCTTTTCAAGCCTTTCACAATCTGATCCCAAGCCGTCTTTCCAACCTCTTTATACATTATTCCCTTTACCAAACTCTACTATATTCTACCCAAATTGGCTTTCTGGTTGTTTCTCACACACAAAATACCATCTCCTATCTTTATGCTTTTGCACTGACTTCCATATCATACCTGGAATGTGCTCCCTCAGAATCCCTCACTTCCTTCAAGACTATAATCAATATCTTCTATAGGAAAACTCTTTATATCCACTCCTTATCCAATTAGTGCCCTCTCTCTAATAACATTTTAATAATTTTTTTTCTTTTCACACACACAATAAAACATAAGCTCTTTGAGGGCAAGCAGTGTTTCATTTTTATCTGCTTTCTCAGGATCTAGGACAGTGATTAGCACATTAAAAGGCACTGAATAAATGTTTGTTGGTTGGTTGGTTGATTTGGTATTCAAGCACAAGGCACAAGACTTCCCTTAACTTCATACTAGAATCCATAAGGCTCTAGTTAGTATTTTACCTAAGCCACTTACTTCTTGCAATAAATAGCTTTTTGTTGTTTACTCATGCCCTACTCTTAACATCATTTTGGGTTTTCTTGACAAAGATAGATTGCAAGGATAGATGGCAAAGATAGAATGATTTGCAATTTCCTTTTCCAGCTCATTTTACAAACAAGGAATTGAAACAGGGTAAAGTGACTTTCCCAGCTCACACAGCTAATGCCTGAAGCTGGATTCGAACTCAGATCTTCCTGACTCAAAGCCCAACGTGCCACTTAGTTGTTCCAATAAACTGCTTAGCTTCCCTACAATGATGTCAATTAAATCTACTTGTCTTGGTCAACAAACCCACTTGGATAAAGGCACCATTTCAGGGGCTGAGATGGAAATGCTGATCTGACAGCAGAATAAAATGAGGACAAAGAAGAGAACTCACTGACAATTTGAACCACTCATATACCTTCACTTTTTATAATCTGAAATTGAAATAGACCTGTTCCAAATGGTTCACTTAGATGAGAACATGGTGCTTAGAGAAAGGAAGAAGTTAACACTGAGGAGGTCTGCTGGTAGGACCAATACCACCAGGGCAGGAAGAACAATGCTTTTGTGAGCTCCCCCTAGGTGATGGGGAATAGGGTCCCTTCTTTCACCTTTCACCTCTCACCCATTCCCCAAGGATCCTAATCTCCTCTCCTCACTCCTACACGCACCCCCACTTCTTCTATCCTAACCTACTGCCTCAGAGGCTACCGATACTCAGGCATTAGGCCTCTGACCTCCAAGACAAGCATCAGATGCCAATCTTCTTGCCTTCAGAATCTCCTTTAGCAATGAGGCCTAGGACACCAATCCTATTTTCCCTTCCTTCCTGGTATTTGAGAGAGAACTAAGGATTACTTTTACCACAAAAGGGCCCTTAATGGTGAGAGCCCCAGCCAAATGGTCCCTCACTTCATTCCCATGGCTAACAAATATACTTCCTCTCCTTATCCCTATGATTCAGTCCCAGCTGGCTAGGTAAAAAAATCCTTTCCCTAGATACTATTTCCCAATATCTCATCTCTAGCCAAGTCCCAGTTTATCCCTTCCATTGTACTCTTTGAAATTCCCATTCTATTGTTGACTTCTCTTTAGCTTAGATGTTTCTACACTTCATCATCCATTTTCTGATATATATAGACATTTGTCCCGCCCACTTCTCCAGAAGGCACTACTTAACTGTCCTCCCAGTTCAGTAAGGCAGACACTTTCAGTCTGGATCAACATCCCACCCCCAGTAGACAATACAACAAAGGTAAGGTAACAGCTTGTTTCCTGCCTTTTCAAGTGCCACTCTTCAGTTATTACCACTCAGGCACACTTCTTCTGAAGGTCACTCCACCCTATCTAAAGCTATTACTAGAATTTAGGTCATCTTCTCTCATTCCCAAGCAGGTCAGTACTGGGTTCAAAGTCTTCCTCTTCATACCAATTACTGCCATTATCCTGGGTAAGTCAGCTGACTTCTTGGGGTCTCAGATCCCTCATCTGGAAAGAATTGGACTAGATTTCTATAGTGCTTCCAGCTCTAAACTGAGGACCTTCAAAACATTTGATCCTCAGCTTTCATCTGACTTCAGGCTCACACAGGGAAGGCCATACTCTTGATCAACCACCTTCATGATCATACCTCCCACATGAAATTAGCTGACAAGTTTTGTCATTTCTACCTCCTCAACATCTTTTATCCGTCCCCATTCTATCCCTCCATTTATACCATAACCACTCTAGTGTAGATGATCTATTCTTTACTGCATTGATAGCAATAATGATACAGCTAACATTTTCAGAACTTACTATGTGCCAAGCACTGTTTTTAAGTGTTTTACACATTAGTTAATTTGATTCTCACAATCAAAGGTGTTATTTTACAATCAAGGAAGCTGAGGCAAATGGAAGTTATTCCTTGCCCAAGGTCACAGAGCTAGTATGTAAGACTGGATTTGAATTCAGGTCTTCTGACTCTGGGCCTTAGCCCATTAGCTATCTATACTACAATAGCCTCTCATTTGGTCTCTTTGCATCCATTCTCCACACAACTTCCAAAATGATGTTGCAGAAACACAATCTGATGTCATTCCTCTGCTAAAGTTCAATGGCTCCTCTTAGCTTATGGGATAAAACACAGATTCGTCTGTTTACCCTTTATAGACCCTCACAAGCTGCCCTATTGGGCAGGGAAGAAGCCTGAGAAAGTCCACCTTTCTGGGCTGATTATATATGATATCCCCTTACATGTACTGTGCTTCCCCACACAGGTCTCCTTTCTGCCCCCTAGCCAGAACATTCCACTTTCATTCCTGTTTTTACAAGTCATCTCCTCTTCACCTCCACCTCTTGGAGCTTCTAGCTCACAGATGGAGGTTCAGTTCCAAAGACCTTTGGGATTCCCCCAGTAATTGGCATCCTCTGTTCCTGAGGCAGAATTTAGCTGGGATCTGTCTTTGCTCTGGTGTAATCAACTATTTACCAGTGCATATCTGGCAAGCAATTCATAACCAAAGACAGACTGGGTGCTGAGATGTTAAATGACTTGTCCAAAGTCACAGAGCCCATTTATGCCAAAGGCAAGACTTAATTCCAGATCTTTCTGCTCAGATCTGGAGGCTGCCTCTCAATATCTAGCATGCACCCTGTATTCACTTGTCTTACAAAGTTTTGTCTTCTCAGGAGAATGTAAGTTTTTTGAAGACAAGGACTGTCTTGTCTTTTGCATAGTAACCTGGCAAATAATACGTACTTAATAAATGATGGGCTGATACTTAACTCCTCCCACTTCCTCATTCCTCATCATCTCCAAATCACCTGACAAGTGCCTTTCTCACAGGAGCAGCAGGGATGATGCCCAGCATCACCCAGTGACTCTGTCCTGGGGCTAATTCTGCACCAGGTCCTCTGGGTTCTCGCTTCCAGGAGATCACAGCCAGGCCTCCCCAAGGTTCACATGCCTGAGATGGATGTGAAGGGAAGGCAGCATGGCACAATGATATGGAGTCGGAAGTCCTGGGGTCAAACTGTGTTCGGCCACTTGATCTATGTGACTCCAGGTTAGACTCCTATCCTTTCTGGACCCATTTCCTCGGTTGAAAAATGAGGAGTCAGACCAGATGATCTTTAAGACCTCCAATCCTATGCATCACACAAGAGTTTCATTCTTTAAGTCTTTCCCTTCACATTTGAAGGAGGTTGGAATTTCCATCATCAAATTGCATTTATTCCACTGAAGAACACTCCACAAGGACCACTAACCCCTTACCTTACTCCATTCAGAAACATGTGTTGCCAAAGCTGCTCTTGGAACCTTGAGTTAGCTGTAAGCCCAAGTGCAGGGCAAGAGAGGGGGAGGCTGTGGCAGGAGACTGTAAGGGCTCCATTAGGAGATGAGACCTTATCCCCAAACCTCTGGATTCTATCTCCCTCAAGCCCCTCTTTTCCCTCTTCCTCAGCACAGACAAGACTGGGCCTGCCCCCTTATTCCTTCTAGTACACTTGAGTCCAGGGCTAACTGAAGACAAGGGTTACCAAATCTTGGTGGAATCAAGTCACTTTTACAGCTAGAGTTTCTCCCTGCCTCATAGCCAGTGATGGAGGTGAAAGAGCAGAGGGAGGAGGCTTATGATCTCAGGAGTACCACAAGCTGCTATGACTCAGTGTGCCCTTGTTGTGCTCTCCATTTCCTTGCCCGCCAGCCTTAGGGTTAGCTTGATTTCTGCCTTATTTCCCTCAGAGGTGGGTCAGAAGAAGGATAGCAAGCTGTACAATGGCTTCTTCTCCCTGACTGTCTTAATGTTTATGCTTCATCCCATATAACATGTGAGGTCAGGAACAGGAAGATGAATCACTGGCCTATAGACTACAGCAGGATCCAGGGTCCATCTACCCATGCTTTCTAACTCTTTCTAACTCTCTCATCTCCTCAGCCCCCTCCCCCACCTGTCCTGCCCCAAAGGCTGGTAGATTATGAGAGAACTATGGTCATGGGAGACAAAAGCATCATAAAACCTCTCCTAGGCCCTGGCCAACCAAAAGACTTCCCTATATAAAAGCCACCATAAAGGATGTGAGGTATTTATAAATGACATTCCAAAAGGATTTTCACTGTTGACTTGCTTCCAGTAGGAAGGATCATTGGTCTGCCCTCATGAAGGCCATTTGCCCAAATACCAGGCATACTGACTGGATCACAAACCCAAGTGCCACACTTCTCAGGTCCCATCTCTTGAGCCTGGGCAGGACCAGACCCAAGAGTAGTAGCATGGGCTGGCCCCAGGCAATCCCTAGGATTCACCCTGTTTGCATAAGGGGATGTTAGATAGCCTTGACAGGCCCCAGTAGGCTGCTGTCCTCCCTCTCCTCCTATCAGGGAAGGGAAGAAGCCTGAGAAGTACTTCTTTATGTGCCTTATAAGGGGGCCCATGGCCCAGGACACTCAGCAGCAGCAGTGATGGGGAACTGAGCCCCAGCACTAAACCCAGGTTCAGCCAGTGCTCTCTCCTTGTCACTCGGTGGTCTGAATATACACAGGGACAGCCAACATGGCACAGGGGCCCTCAGCTGCAGACTGCAGTCCTGCCAGGGTCAGGTTTGGGCCCATGCCATCTGTGTGCCCTGGCACCACCAGCTCAGGCTCGCCCCCCACTGAGCTTCCCACCACAATGGAGAGAACCGCATCTGACTCTGGGAAGGGGTCTTTGCTACAGCCAGCCCCCTCAGTCCCCTCAGTACTGCCCTTGAGTTCTTCCAGGCCCAATGGGTCAGGTGGGGAGGCCTTGTGGCTCCGAGCCCCCCGCTGCTTCTGGAGTCGGCAGGCCTGGGGGTCTTTGTCCTTGAGTGGGCCCAGCCTGCACCGGTGCTCCTTCAAGTACTTGTTACGCGTGAAGCCCTTGCCGCAGCTGGAGCAGCGGTACTTGTAGTTGTCAGTATGGGAGCGCTGGTGTTCCACAAGATGGGCCCGGCGGCTAAAGCACTTGCTACAGAACTGGCAATTGTGGATCTTCATCCCTGCATTGGAGCAAAATGGAAAGAGGTAGCAGGGAAGTCACCAGAATCACCCCTGCCAGGCCCATCTTCAAGGCAGGGCCCATTCCCGGTGGTACACAGCTCAGGGGGAAATGTCTCATCCAAGTTTACTCAGGGCCAGCTCAGTCCTCCCAATGTCCTTTTCCTTGGGCAAAAGCATGTTTCCATCAGGGGAAAGAAAGGACGCACCCTCTGTGTCAGGCTTCCGCCCTCTCCTACCACCCAGCACTCCACTTTCCCCAGGAGTCACTCACCCGAATGGGAAAGGATATGAGCCTTCAACTTGTCTGGACGATTGAACTCCTTACTGCAGCCTGTATGCGTCCTGTGACAACCAAATCCTATTATGCCTGCGAAGCTGAGCCACTCAGACCAATCCCTCCTCTTATGCCCCAAGAGGCATCTTATCCTGGCAAGCAGCCCACCCACGTCAGCTCACTGGGGCATAAAAGATGAGGTAAACAAGGAATAAAAGCCCGAGGAGAGAAAAAGGAAAACATTGCATCCTGGAGCCTTCCCCAGAGCAGGGCCTGTGTCTAACCCACGAGGATGCCTATTTAGAGAGGATGGGCTTCTGTTTATTAGCTTCTAGGAGCAAGTGCCCAAGGACTGTTAGACTTTCCTATTGCCAGGACAAAAAGGGCTCAAGACTCAGGAGTTTGGGCATCAAACGCATTTCCTCAGCTCCTAAGAGAGATATGGTGCTGGAGCAGGAAGGGATCTGACACAGATCATCCTTCTAGTTCAACCTCCTTATTTTACATATGTGAGACCTTGAAGAAGGCATGGGACTTGGAGACAGCCAGACCTAGATTCTTTCCAACTGAAAAAGTGTAGCCCCGACCCCAGGCACTGGTACTTTTCTGTTTTGCCCCTTATGCTGCAACCAGCAGCATCTTTCCTTAAAACCTGCCCTGAGGGGATCTGCAGACCTTCCCCCACCTTCCCAGCCTCAGTCCACCCTCAGCTGGCCCCTACCCCAAAGCAATGCTACATACGAGAAGGGGCATGTATATTTCTTGGTTGGCTCGTGGATCAACATATGTCGCTTCAACTTATCCTTCCGATTAAAGGCCGAGTCACATAAAGAGCATTTAAAGGGCTTTTCACCTGTATGGGGAAACAGCAAAGGTCCAAATGACCAGGGTCAATCATCTAAGGGATTGATACAGGAGGTGGGGAGTGCCAGAGCAACTGAAAAGCCTGGAAGAACAGAAGCCTATGGCATCCCTACCATCCTCATGCCTGAGGAGCAGCAAGGGGTCCAGCTGGCTTCAGAGTCAGGGAGACTCACTCCTCCAACTCCTAGTGGGGATGACCTGGGAGAAAGCATTTAAACATACATCTCCAAGACTCTAAAGTAGAGATCTGTATTGGTGGATGGATTTCCTCACTGGGGAGTTCCAGGATCAGGGGATGAAAGGTGTTTAGACCAAACTGGGGAAAGAAGAGAGGCAAATGGTGTGGGGGGAAAGGGGAAACCTTGAAGTTAAGGTCAAGAGATCTTTATTAGGTTTGTGAGATAGTAAACAGGAGATGTGACAGGTAGGTGCCCCCAGCAATGCCAAGGGCACACAAGGCCCCTGGCAGTGGCCCTAAGTGGCTGCCTCTACCTACCAGAATGGATGTGGGCATGCAGCTTGAGGTAGTGCTCCCTCCGGAAGAACTTCTTACATATCTGGCACTTAAATTTGCCCCCACTGCCATGAGTGGGCAGATGACGTCGAAGGTACCGCTCGCAGGGGAACACCTGGGAAGAGTGGAGGCAGCATCAGAGACCAAGATCACTAGCCCCTGCCTTCTCCATTCTCTAGGCCCATGAATTGGTTCCTGGGGCTCTCCCTACCAGGCTAATTTAAGGAACATTTTCCTATTGGGGGAGTGAAGATATCCCTTCTATAGCCTAAGAGAAGGAGGCAGAAATCAGCTCTAGCTACTGTAATTTCATTGCTCACCCTTTCTCCCTGCATTCCTTTCCTAGGATAAAACAAGAATGCAAACTGTAAAGAAAACATGGAAACCAATCCACTAACATATATTTGCTGAGTGACTACTATGTGCAAGGCCCTGTGATGGGTACAATGAATAAGACATGGTATCTACATATTTTTTAACATCACAGCATGAGCTCCTCTGTAAAATCACAATGGAAGATGTTTTGAAGGCTAGAGGGGAATGCCCCCATGTGAGGCCTCCAAATATATGCTTTATTCCATCAGCATTTCCTTCCACCTAGGGAGTTTTCCCTTCCCTTCAGGGCTCCATTGCAGAGTCTTCTGGGAAAACTGGGCCAAACCAATGCACTGCAGCTGACCTGGCCCCCTGTTCTAGCTCCCCCCAGAGTCCCAATCCTGGACTTGGGGACCAAGACAAAGACACAGAAGAGCTACTAACCAGAGTGGGGGTTCCAATTCCCCTGAGCTACCTGAGCTACCTCAGGACAGAGCAGTCAAGCCTCTGAGAGTGGCCTGTCCCCATGACCAGCCTCTTACTTCCTTATTTATAAACAGAGGAGTAAGTTGCTAAATTTTAGTTTAGGATTTTCATGTTCTTTGTGAGAATGAGTAAGTCACAGAACTGCCATCTGACCCTTGACTGTCCATGGCCCTAAGCCCTCAGGGGAAGAAGAGAACAAAGTAATGACAGTCTCAACCAAAAAATCCCACATCCTACTGGGAGTGAGGCAGGGGTGCAAGAAAGAGGTACAGTAGAGAACAGATCTGCCTCTCCCTTGACCAAGGGCCCTGGGGATTATTTTAGCTAAGTCACTCCAACCTGGTGTGCCTCAGAATCCCTACTGTGTAAGGCATTCAGAGCCCCAATCCTTGGGGTGGGCCATTTGGGTCTGGCACAGCTCAGGTCCCAAAGTCGTCCACGGCCAAGGTTACAGTAGTGAAGGAATGAGTGTTGTCTCCTCACCCGAGACATCTCAGACAACCTCCCACTATGTACCGAGACAGAAGGAAAGGAAGGAAGGAAAGGAAGAAGGAAAAAAAAAGGAAGGAAATCCCAGTTTCTGGGCCACCCACTCTTTCCTGGTACTTTCCTGGGGGGGAAACGAATACTCACCTTCTGGCAGTGTGGACAGGGGAAGTTGTGAGTTGCTGTCTGGAGATGGTGTTCCAGGGCTTCAGGGGTAGAGTATTTATTGACACATTTGATACACCTGAATGAGAAGTAAGGAGACTTGAAAAGATAACAGTACTGGAAACTATACTCCCAGGACAGGCAAAGTTCAAGCCAGACCACTCACTATTTACTATCCCAGAAGCCTGTCAAGGAACAGCAGCACCTTAAGAATGGAGGACAGGCGGGTATACTTATTGTGTATCTAATTTATATTTTAATATATTTAACATCTACTGGTCATCCTGCCATCTAGGGGAGGGGGTGGGAGGGGTAAGAGGTGAAAAATTGGAACAAGAGGTTTGGCAATTGTTAATGCTGTAAAATTAAATTACCCATGTATATATCATGTAAATAAAAGGCTATTAAATTTAAAAAAAAAAAAAAAAAAAGAATGGAGGACAGGGATGCTTGGAGCAATCCTCCATCTTATTCCCAGGAACCCTGCTAATGTGTCTGTCATGTGGCCTAGCAATAATTCTCCTTGACTAATGCTGATTTCTCAACTGGCTGGGCCTAAACCTTTCAAATTCCTACCTCATTCCTACAACCAATTAGCACAGTTCTTTGATTTAAAACACCTCCTGCCAGCTTATCACTATAATGATGAAGGGGTAAAAAAGGACCATAGACCCACATTCTCCCATTTGTCACAGAAAAAAATAACCAGAACAAATGGGAAAATGGTTCAATTTTTCATAAGATAAAGTAAAAGATGCCTTAAAGTGATGAACTAATATGTCAAGAAGACTCAATTTTTTTCAGTACAAAAAATTCTTCCACCAAAAACAACTCGTTTATAACTGAGTCTATCAGGTCTTGGCTAAGAGGCCACTTTTTTCACAAGATTTTTTCAGCTCCCCCAGCTCCTCAGGCCTTCATATCCTGTTATCTGATATCAGTTTTGTATCCAGTTGTTCCTGGCTAAATTGTAAATGCCTGCAAGACAAGAAAGCTTCATTCTTATTCTTTATTCCAAGCCTCTAACGTAGTTTCTGCACATAGGAGTCACTTCCTAAGGTTTAATTGGATTCCCAACAAGGATCATTGTAGGGAATACAGGAAGGGCATGGTGGATTCTAAATTACACTTCCTTTCCTGCCCTGTTCTTTTCCAAGCTCTTTCTAAACTCTGCTCAAACAGTGTGGTCCCAAGACACCTCCTAACTTTGGGGGGCTGTGATTCCATTGAAGACCCAGAATAGAAATGTTTTGGACCAGCTGGAGAGGCTTGGTTGCCCAGGACACCAAGAGGTGGGAGTAGAGCTCTCTGCTAACAGAAAGATGTTTTCCTGCCAAAAGGAGAGACTTCAACTCAAAAGGGGCTTTCTTCCAAACATATTTGGACATCAGACTTAAAATGGACTAAGGTTTCTGTAGCTCCAAAAAGGGAAGACAAAAAGGTATTTATAATGAGAACTCAAAACTCAAGAACATGTCCTGAGGTTCAGATCATTTTCTAAAGATGAAGAGGAACAGCCTTAAAAATTCAGGTTTCACATTTAGAAACAAATAACCTTCCAACAAATATCCTTGGATGACCACACAAATCCTGCACATTATGAAAGGCAATGTAGGGACAGAATAGTAATGTGACGAGGTCTGTGGTGAGGATATGATCTAGATTCAAATTTCACCTCTGCCACTTGTCAGCTATGTGACCATGGGCTGGTCATTTCACCTAATTTATTTATAAAATAAGGATTATTGCAATCTTTTAAACAGTTATTGTGAAGGATGCGCTTTATAAACTTTAAATAAAATCTGGTATTGTTACTGATTTTAAAAAAAGCTGGTTTGGGACAGATGACATATTATATGTTAAAAAGAAAAATCTTTAGGCATGGATGTGTTGTCCTGTCAGAGCTCACAGCTGGAAACATGAACTAGCAGCACCTGCTAAATGACTTACATTCTAGCCTCATCCATGGCTGTCAGAGCCCTGTTCCTTTCCAGATGTCACCTATGCTATGAGAACACAAATATTTAGAAACTTATGTATTCACCAATCCCAAAAGATAACACAGGGATGAAAAAGAAGATAAATCTATCTATCAGACTCCTGGCACCTATTTAAAGATCTGAATGGGTTCTGAGCTTCAGAAAAACTCTATCCTGCCTGCCTGGGGTCTGCTGGAGGCACTAGTGGCCCCTATCTGGAGATGCCCTGACATTACTTGTAGACTGTGACATCCTTCTTAGGGCTGTGCTGAGGCAGGAGGCTGTGGGAGTACTGGTGCACACCCAGCTCATACAGGGAGGGGAAGTCCTTGCTGCACAGGTGACACCGGTAGCTCAGTTCCTCCTGGTGGCTCTTGATGTGCTCCAGGAACATATCTAGCTTCTGGAACGTCTGGGCACAGCTCTTCACGACACACTTATACACCTGCAGGGAGGCCCCAGGAGGTGGGGAGAAAAGGGTAAGCAGTGGGAAGGGGCAGCCTGCTCCTTCCACCCCCTGCTGTCAGATCAGCCACGGCTTAGGACTCAGTTCCCACCATACAAGGATATGTGGTGGGCTGGCTGAAGAGAAACCTGCTTGGAGTGGGCCCTGAGCCAGCTGCCTTCATTCCCACAGGCTGCCCTTCTCCTGAGGTTGCCTCAGGGGCCTTCTTCTCCTGAGGAGACCAATGGCCCTCCGGTAGGCCAGCAGGCAGGCTCACTCAAGGGCCACATTTGCCCCCTTCCCAGATAATCCCAAGGCCACTAGTCTCAGCACCGAGTTCCTTTTCCAGGCAGGACTTGGGAAGAGGGTCAGGATGGAGCAGACCAGTGACTGCCTACCTGCTCGTTCTTATGCTGGGTCATGTGTGATTTGAGCTGGAAGTAGGTACTGAACTTGTTTGGACAGAACTGACACTGGTAAGAGCTGTCAATGAGGACCACCTGCTTGGCGTCCAGTTTCCCTGCCTCGCTTTCCTCAGTGGAAGCCAAGACCTGAGGCTGGGGCACACTCCTGGGGGGCTGGCTGATCCCTGCAGAGAGAAGGAATCAGGACAACAGGTGGGAGAGGACTCAGTCAGTCAACATTTGCAATGTGCCTGGGATGATGCTGGGCATTCTGGGAGACAAAGGAGGAAAAACGAGTCTCTTCCCTCAGAGAGACAACATTCACACGAAACCCTTAAATAACTGCACCAGGCAGCAAGTCTAGCTCTACCATCTGGTCTTTAGGCAAGAAGCGACCGGATGGGAAGAGCTGCATCCTTCCTGCCAATTGAATAATTCCAAGCCACCAGGAAGCCTAAGCATCCCTGAGCCCAAAGTTCCGACTAAGAGAGAAAGAGATCCAACCAGCCCCAGGGACCACAAAGAAATACTCTGCAAAAAAGAACAACTTGTTTGCTTCGAGGAAACACAGGAGGCACTTTTCTTGTCATCCTCTCAACATAGAACGCTAACGACTTTGGGGGAAGGAAGCAGAGCCACCCAAAGGCCCCGCCATGCCCAAGGCCACTCCTCAAGCCCTGGCCCCTGCCCTGTCCTAGCACCCAGGCCCGAGGTTCCTCAGCTCCACACCTGAGTCTTCCTCATTCTCTTGCTGGGTGGGGTTCAGAGCCATAACCTGGACAGTCACTGAGTTCCGAGAGATGGTGCCCCCATGCCCTGGTGGCCACACTTTGTGGGTCTGCATGTGCTTCTTGACATTTGACTTCTGTGCAAAGGCCCGGCCACAGACAATGCACTGGAAGGGTTTCTCCCCTGTGTGACTGGAGGGAGAAAGTAGTCAGACACACAATCCTCAAGTTGTGCAGAGGTGCTGGCTTCTGTCAGGAGCCGGGAGAGCTCAAGTCACACTCCCAGCAAGCCCCCTGGCCTTGGACAGAGAAAAGCTAAATTCTTGCCATCTATACGCCTCCTCCCCCCAAGGGCCCTAGAGGGGATAAAGGAGAGAGAAGGTGCCTTATCTGCTCTGGAGACATTGCCATTTTGCCCCAGTACTCCAGGGAACAAAGAACAAGACACCAGGGCGCTGCCACGGTCAACACTTCCTAAAGAGTGAGGAAGCTGGGGGAAGCTGCAGCCTCCCAGTCCTAGGTGGTAGAAGGCACCCTCAGAGATAATTCCTGAGCTTCCCCTCCCAGATACCTTCGGATGTGTTGCTGCAGGTCAAAGTTCTTGGTGAAGGTTTTGTTGCAGTAGGTACACTTGAGTTTCTGGCACTTGGGCTTCCCTATAACAGAGACCAAAAAGCAAACAAACAAACAAACAAAAAGCAGAGGAGGAATAAGGAGAAATTAGAACAAGAGGGAAGCAAAGGGTAGGGCTTTCCTCATAGTTTACCTCCATGGCAGCAGCTACACTAGCCGAGGCATCATGCATGATGAAGGCAAAAAGGGAAAGCACATCTCTCACTCCCCTCTGACGATGAAGGGACCCTGAAACCCAACTTGCAAAACTTCTGAAAAACAGCCACTTCCTCTTCCCACTCAATTTCTGCTGCTGAACCTATAGTTTTCCCACAGAAAAGCTCCAAAGGGAGGGCACTTAATCGTTTTTGTGTCATGGACCCTCTTGGTAGTTTAGTAAAGTCAATGTACCTCTTCAATGAATGACGTTTTTGAATGCATAGGATTACAAAGGAAATATACTATATTGAAATATAGCCATCAAAACTGATTTTTAAGAAAAACCTAACTATATGGACTCCAGGCTAAGGACCCTGTCCTAGGGCTACCTCATGTGTGTCCTACCTAGGATTTTTATTCAAAAAAGAAATATACCAGAAGGAGAGGAGCAATAGGAACCATCTGCACAGCCGCTTCTACATGATGTAAGTTCCTTAGGGCAGGGACTATGGTTGCCTTTCTTTGGGATAGTAAATGTTTAATATATGCTTACTGTCTAACAGTCTGATCACTACCAATGGGTGACTCCCAGCTCTGAGGTGTTAAGCTTATAATAAAAGCCAAACACAACTGTATCATTAAACTCATACAGTCCACACAAGATTTCTGATCATGTGACCCACTAGTGAAAAACCTGAATGCTCCTGACCTATAAAGGTAGCCCCAGCAATTAGGCAGCACACTCAACAATGTCAGGGATTCTTGGCCACTGGCCAGGGAAAAGGGACCTGGACCCTACCTTCTTGAAGTCCACCATCACTTTTGGGACGCCGTGTCTTCAATGTGGAAGGGGAATTGAAAGCACCCACATTACCACTGGTGGAGTTGGTCAAGGGGTCAGGTGGGGTCGGTCCTTTGGGTTTGAAGCCCTGTTTCCCAGGGCTATATACAGGGGGACTGGGGTACACAGGATTCTCCACACACTGGTTTGGAACCTGAAAGCACAAAGGTATCAAGGAGAGCTCCCCACTCTTAGTCATCTAAACCAAGGAAGGAAGAGTTATAAATTTAGAAATGTTAGATAGTGGAACTGTAGCAACTTTGGGGAGTTCCTGTTCTTCTTTGGGACTCAAATATCTTCTCTGAAAAATTCAGGGATGTAGATAAGATGATTGATAAGGTCCCTTCCAGCTCTAAAATACTTTTTTATGAGACATCTAAATCAAACTCTTTATTCAACAGAATCTCATCTGAGGCTCAAAAAAGTTAAATGATTTTACCTAAAGCCACAAAATTAGTTATGGGAACAAGCCAAAGCATTCCCAGTTCAGGAATCTTTCTATTAGTCTACGCATAGAGCCCAGCATATAACTCATTGTATAACATGACAATGTAAAATGCTTTATCTATTTTACCTGTCTTAGTCTGCACCCCCCTCTCAAACCCTGAGTGAATCTCTCCTATCTAATAATTCTGAGGGAAAACTCAGTCAGATCACCCTCTCTTATAGCTCTCAAGTGATAACCCAATCTTATGTCTCCTACTCAGTCCGTCTGCCACTGGCAACCTCCATCCTGGCCGGTCCATAAGAAAGGGAAGTGTGAGCTTCAGAAAAGAGCAAATTAAAATCCAAGAGATGTCAGCCTCTCCTAGAGAAGCAGGGGAAGCCAAACCTGCCCTGTGAGCCCCTATCCCCCAAGAGGCCCAAGCAGAGTTTAAAGAGAGAAATTTACCCCCATGTCAGGCCAGGTACTACCCAAGGGCCACAGGGGTGGAGAAGGGAAGATCCTGAGAGCCTCTTTGAGCCGACTCCTCTCATTTTACAGAGAAGGAAACTGGGGCTCCTGGTGGGAAAATGACGGGAGAAAGATTCCACAGGTCAGAGGCAGCTTTTGAACTCGGGTCTTGGGCCTTGAGCCTTGAGAATCACTGCTTCTTCTACCTGCCTAATAGAGACTGGAGCCTCTTTGGGATTCCCTGACTCCCCTTGTGTTCTGCCTTTCCAAGCTGTCTGCCTTCCCACTACTAGCCTATTTTTGAACCTTTTCATCAGAACGGCAGTGTCTCCCCAACTTTGTCTTCCCAACCAGGACCCTGACAGCATCCATGGCTCGTGACCCTTTCCCTAGGAAACCTCTGGCTGTGCCCTCCCCCCAATCCCCCCCTTCCCCTAGAGAAGTGTGTGGTCTGGCCTCCAGGCCCCTCCCCCGGGGTGGGCCATTACCTCCATGGGGGGGTAGGGCTGCATGCCCAGAGCCTGGATCTCCACCACGTTGCTTCCTGCCAGGGGGGCAGAGGCGTTGTAAACCTCTACTACTCCACTGCTCCCCGTGCTGGGACGTCCAGGAGCCCCGAGGTTCTGTGGAGGAGGCGGAGGCGGGGGCGGGGGATGCGGGGGAGGAGGAGGGGCCAACGGCGGAGGGGGCGGTGGAGGGGGTGGAGGCTGAGGGAGGTAACCTGGACCTGAGTGCATACTCAGGCTGCTCTAGAAGAAGAGATAAAAGAAAATCATAAAGAAACCGGGCATTAAGACCGGATATCATCATAACAGAAAAATATTTTAAATCGGTTCAGTACTTTGCAGCTAATAAAGTACTTTTATATAAAATGGCCCATTTGAAGCTCACAAGAACCCTATTACAAAGGCAAAAACATTCCCACCACCCTCATTTTACAGATGAGGAAACTGAGGTTCAGAGAATCTAAGTGACTTCACAAGATAACCCATATATCATGTCTCTTCCAACCCAGAAACCAAACCCACCTGTGTGAAAAGCAGAGTTATTTGGGGAATAGATTCAGAGGAAGAAGCTGAAAGGGAGACCATGAAATAAAATTGGATTTGTGCACAAAACAGAAATGGCGCTTTACTACTTTCCCTTCTGGCTAAACCACTGCTATGAGTTCCCAAAGCTCCATCCCAGGGTGTGACTTCATGACTCCAGGCAGGGAAACAACCATCTCTTTCACCAATGGCTGCCTTTGTTAAGGAATGTGGCAGGACCCTTTACACTATAACTGTTTATTCATTTTATAGTATCTGATTTATGATAGCTATGACCTTCTTATGTTACATATAAGACAGAAAGGATGTGTTTGCTTCTTAGAATTTTCTAACTGCAATTCTTTTTGGAATGCAAAGGAATTGATCTTGCTTGCTAAAGAATACATACATGCATACACACATTTATATACAGCTGTACTAATTACTGAGACTTTTCTTCCTACATTAGGATCTTTGTGAACTTTGTGAATTCCCCTCTCCCCTAGAGAATCTAAATTAGCAAGTCTATGTGTGAAATCCCCAAAAGACAAAGCTCTAAGCACTTCCATCAGAGGTTCTTTACTTCATCTTCAAAGACCAAAGCCATTCTCTGGTGATGGACTAGCAATTTAGAGGTAGGACTCTCTGGGAAGTGCATGCCCCATATTAATTGGCTGCTTTCCTTATAGTCGCATAGTTTTCATTGTTTCTTGCTTTCTTTCAGCCCTAAAGGCAGCCAAAAGTCTGTCCCTGTCCCTTCAATCATACCTTTGAAAATAAATGCCTGCCTAGGCCCAAACTGCTCCACAATACCTGAGATCATAAGCAAGATCCTTCAGATCCTCCTTATTAGCCAATCTGGAATAGATGGGAGTCACTCCAATTCTAGTATTCTCATCTTCCCCTCACCAAAGTGTTCAAATTCAGACATAATAATCTTGCTCCTCACTAATTATTATTCTAGAATCCCTAAGATGGAATGTCCCCAACATCAGAAGGGACTTTTTTTTCAAAACACAAAAGGAATTCTTGGAAGCCATAATGGGAGATGTTATACCATCACTCAATTTGTACACAGATTTGGAGAACTGGAGTATTCAATTCCTGAAGCCTCAACTGTGCAGAATATACTTCTCATTTGAAAACAATTCCTTGTCATAAGGGGTGACTCTCCAGAAAGGAGAGAAAAAGGGATACAGGAAAAATTTGTGCAATGTAAAAACAGAAGGCATTAATAAAAAAATTATTTTAAATATATTTGGATGTATAAATCTCATATGGGAATTTTCTCCTTTTCCCTTTCCTTCGGTAGAAACTGAGTTGGCACATAATTACTCATTTAGAGAGATCTTTGATATCAAACATAAGCACTAAAACTGATAAGTCTCCTCATTTTAAAACACCTAAAACTCACACAGGAAGTTCAAATTGCTGCAAGGAGGGGCCCTAATTCAAGGACCTAGAGTCTGCCTGAATTATAGAAGAATTTACTTCTTCTATAGGAATTACTCATATGGGGAAAAAAATCAGAATAAATCATTATTTTTCACCAAGATCTTTGAAAAACAGCAGACAGCTTCTAGGTTAGAGAGTGAATCATGACAAATGCAAATTTGTCTATAAACAAATTTAATCTTCTGAAGAAACTGTACTCTATTATTCAAGGTGGTACGAATTCTTCTTACCTGCACGGGAGGCTGCACAGGGGGCTGTACAGGGGGCATTGGCTGATCCAGTGATGTGAAGGCTGACATAGCTGACATCAGCACTTCATCACTCACCAAAATGTTCCCTTGTACCAAAGTCTGGATCAGAGGGGATGGGGGCACTGTGATATATGTAGAGATCTGCTGCAAGGAACAGGGATGAGAACTGGATGTCAAACAAGAAGAAATCTCTAATATTGGAAAACCCAAAATCCCCTCTTTGAACTGATCTGAATCTTTTACTTCTCTTGGCTCAGAATGATCACTTGGCAGAGAGGCAACACAGGTGAAGAACATATATTCCTTGGTTCTGATTTTATGAAGTATTTTCAAATTTGCAAAATCTCTTTATATTGTTTCTTATATACACATCCATGGTAAGCTCTAGTTTGTTATAGTAAACAAAAAGATTTATTGAAAGCCAAGGGAGATAAGGACCAAAAAAAGATTGGAAACCCCTCTACCACCTCCATTTTACAGATTAGAAAATTAAGGTCCAGGTAAGTTAAGTGGCTTAGAGAGGAATTTTGTTATTATTTTTTCTAGCTCTATAATAAGATAATTTCTTGGCAGTTTGATTGGTATGACACTGAATAAGTAGATTAATCTAGGTAGAGTTGTCATTTTTATATTAGCTTGCCCTACCCATGAGCACTTGATATTCTTCCAATTGTTTAGATCTAACTTTAAATTAAGGGCCTTACAAAGGCACTTAATATAGAAAGCAAGTGGGATTTGAATCTTACTCATTCTAACCTAAGGACCAACTCTAACCACTATGTCATCACGTCATCACAATAGTATACGCTTTCCACAGACAAAATAAGAACAATACATGATAGCTAAGAGCCTGCAAGGGACAGAAGGTTACAAAGAACCAAATGACAAAACATAATTTAATCACTTTTCCTTTTCTATGTTTTGCTAAATCGCTGCAAAAAACAGAAAAACTTCTTATCAACTCTGTACTTGAGGGAGACATTTATTTATTTTAAAATGGTACTTTATTTTTCCAAATACATGCAAAAGTAGTTTTCAACATTCACCTTCCCAAAACCCTGTGCTCCAATTTTTTTTCCTGAGGGAGATATTTATAATCCTCCAGAGATACTAATCTCTATTTTCATTAAAACAAAACAAAACAATAAACTAAATTTAGGACTCTGTACAACAGAGGTCATTATTAATATATAATTTATGTTAATACTCCATCACATACAGATTCAATTATCCCTTCTTGCTGTCTAAGAAGTTCCATTCCCTCAAAGGGAAGTAAGAATATAATTAATAATGGTAATAATAATACTAGCTGACACTTGTACAGCCCCCACCATGTGCCAGGCACTGCGCTAAATACTTTATAAATATTATCTCATTTGAACCTCACAACAACTCTAGGAGGTAGGTTCTGCTTTCATCCCTATTTTATAGTTGAGAAAACTGAGGTAAACTGAGGTTAAGTGACTTGACCAGGGTTACATAGCTACTAAATGTGTGAGGTAACATTTGAACTCAGATCCTGTCTCCAGCTTAGAATTTTACCCACAAGACCACCTAACGTCTATATTTTTTCTATAGAGTTAAATATAAATCAGTTTACTTCCTGTACTGAAAAAAAGCAAGCACAATTACTTCTGCTTATAAAACTATCCTTTTCTGGGATCATAATCCACTCAGCTGAACTTAATGTCCGATCAAACAACTGAGGAATTTCTGTTCTTTAAACAAGGGAGAAAAAATTTAAAAGACACAATTGACTTTAATTGGGATCAAAATACAAACAAAGACATAGGTTCTCTAAATTTTTCATGAAGCTGAAATCTTTCTTTGCAGCTTGCCAACCCAAATATAGTAATGCTAATATTGCAGTAAGAATCCAGAGAAAAAGCCAAGCTGAATGAAAAATAAAAATGAAACTGATTTAGGGCACTGATCATACTAAAAAAAATCTCCACTTCTTGGTGAATCTGAGAAGTCCTCTTAAGGCAAAATTTTAAACCGTGGTCCAGCAGCAATATGAAGATATAGCCACTGTCAGGATTTCCACCTGAATGGTTAGCTTGTATTTGTAACATATTAATCCAGAAAAATCAATTGCCCACAACCTAGAAACTGTACTTGGAGAAAGAACACTGAAGTCAATCCAGGGTTTTGGGGAATGAGGTTAAGTTACTAATAACTATCTTAGTATTACAGTTGTTTCCTTAAACACTTTCCTGTATTCTTTTTTACTGGCATTCAGAAACTTTTTGCGCACATACACACACATAAAGCTTACTTTTCTTTGATTATGACAAGAGATAGGAAATAGAATTAACATGCCCAGGAAATAACCTGGAGAAACCTTCCCTGGATCTTTTTGTCCTATTTTACTCTAGTGAGAATATCTGGACTTCCCAACAGGATCGCACAGAAATATGCCACTATATATATGTTTATACTTTTAGAATAGTGAACCAGAAAGGATTGCAGAGGCTTAATCCCTTGAAAATTTTGCCATTTAGGCCTGAATTCTGAGAAGGAGCCCTCCTCTTCCAACCCTTTCTAATTATACTCAATCTTTCCACAGCTTCATCCCTGATTCTAAAGAAGCCCCACACTGCTCACAGTTACCTGGCGATTGGCTGGCGGAGCCTGTTGCACAGATGTGACAGAGGGCGCATAGATGCTATTGGTGGCCAGGGAGACAGCAGCCAGTGCAGGGGCGCTCCCCTGACACTGCTCCCGCTTGTGGGTCATGAATGCTGGTAATGAGTTGAATTGCTTTTTACACTTCCCACAGAGAAAGACATCTTCATCATCTATAAGTCAAACAGGAAGGGGACAGTAACAAAGAATAAAGGAAAGTGGGGAAAACCTTATCAGAGAAAATGGCAGAAAAAAAGACCAAGGCTAATATCTGACTTCAGAAGAGCCTTGTATTCCATGTCTATAATCAAGTAGGTCAAATGAGCATCACCAGATTTAACAGTTACTTAGCACAACCAGTAAATGGAGTTATATGCTAGGTGCTAAGGAATAATATAAATACATGTGAATCACTTGAGTTTAATGTGTGTGTGTGTATATAAAATCATATAACATGATATAATAGATATAGGTACATATATAATCAATTAAATACCTACAATAAACAAGGAACTGAAAAAATATAATGCAACAAACACTTATTAAATGATTGCTGTATACAGAGTACCTATTCTGGATACAAAAGTAAGAAACAAAATTTAGATAGGATATAGTCTCCATTATTAAAGAACACACATAAAGTAATACATAATATGAAATGATAAGTGTATAAACGAGTTACAGAAAATAAAATGCCACAGGAAGTTATTGTACTCTAGGAGGCCCTTTCCTAGATTATATGGTGAGGGTTACAAAGTCTCAGGTAAAACATTTTGAAATTCATAATCTAGTTGGGTATATAAGACATGTACACAGATGACTATAATACAAAATAAAACATAGGTGCTATAAGAGAGTGATGAATAAAATGCTGAGAGTTCATAAGAGGTAAAACTCACCTCTGGCTGGAACAATAATAAAGCCAAATGTCAAAAGACCCAACATCTGCAAACAGTGTATTCAAGATCACTGGTCTTGAAGTTCATTCAATCACAATGTTATGAGCTAGATGGAGGCCTCAGGGATTTATAATTTATAATTATAATTTATAATTTCAATTTATAATGAAGAAACTAAAGCAGGGGTGCGCTTGGAGTATGACTTGTCCACATGGGTAGTTAAGTAGCAAAGTTAGAATTTAAAGCAATGTTCACAGAGATGGATATTTTGGTTTCAGCTCTCCCAGTGACTTTATTTTTGATGTTTAGAAAGCCTTTTGTCCTTTCTGAATTTTTGATTCCCTGTATGAAAGATGGAAAGAAATGTCTGGCCTATCCACATATCATAGGGGCCCTAAGAAGATAAGGGCTTTATGGGTAGGACATTTTTAATGTGTAATAGTAATACTTGTTCTATCATTTTATACAGATCCTATTTTTTCAGCATTAAGTGACCCTGAAAGCCACTCTGGAATCTAAATTAAAAAACAAACAAACAAAAAACCACCAAAGCCAACCTATAGATTGGTGAAGAATTGAAGAAAAGGGAATTCCTGGAAAGTGTGGTAGGGGGAAAGGATGAAAACCTGGTGGGGAAAGGGTGGGGTAGTAGGCTCTCTTCTAGATAATAGTGTGTAGATGGTGAAAGTTTGAAAAGCTTTACTAAGACATAACTGATCTCTTCTTTCTAGTCTCCACTCAGCTGCTAAAATAGCCCTGCTAAAGCACAAATCTGATTATAGCATTTCCCTATTCAAGAATTGTCAGTGGTTCCCTCTTGCTTTTATGAAGAAACAAATTCTATCGCTTGAAATTTAGACCGCTCTAGAGTGTGATTCTAGCCTATCTTTTGAGGCTTATTGGGCTATCTTTCACACACTCTCCAGGAGAACTGGACTCATTTCTGTTTTCCATAATTGGTGCTCCATTTCTACCTCCATGCTTTTGCATATGCAGTCCCTCCCATATCTGCCCCTTACAATCCTTAGCTCCTTTCAAAGCTGAACTAAAATGCTCCCTCGTCCAGGAAGCCTTTTCTGGTCCCTCTGTGAGCGCTCAATCCCTCCTCCAGCTTCCTTTCTGTTTTCCCCAAATAATACATAAACTCTTTGAGGGCAGGAATTGTTTTTCACTTTATCTTTGTACCCCTAACAACCAGCATGATTCCTTGTATAAAAGATACTTTAGCTGAAATAAATCGCTTGTTGAACAGAACTGTTATGAATTTTTTTTTGCCTGATGTTCCCCCATAAGAAGAGTAGTTGATGTTAGATCTGAGGACCTGATGGGATCCAGCTTCTAAGGGAAATGTGGCAATAGCCCTGAGGCCTCAGGGTTTGACAATGCTATAGTGCCATAGATAACACTGGCTGCCAGATACCAATCCACTGGTCTGTAATAAGTGTTTCTGAGACAAATGGTAAGGTACGCTTCCATTTCCAACTCCAAACCATAAAATTCAATATTGAGAGGCATAATAAGATTAGCATATCCATGACATGAAGCACCAGATCCCTCTGTTCTTTTCTTATACATTTATCTTCTTGCTAATCCTTTTTGGAACTTAGCCCGAGGTTGACAGTGTAATAAATCTTTGCCCCTTAACTTGGAGACAACGTGAGTGCGAATCCTTTCACCATACCTGTGACACTGGCCTGGGGTCCCTAACTTTGTGGGGATGTCTTTCACCCTCAAAAGACTCACCTAAGGATTGGATGGTGGTAGGAGTGTTGACATTTTGAGCAGTTGGGTCAGGAACTGTCCCTTGTCCATCCCACAGTGACTGAACTGCCAGGACAGTCTGGTTATCTATTCCTAAAAGAGAAAAATACAGCTATTTAGAAAACCTACACAGTTCATATCCTTTGGCTCCCCTGCTAAGCATGTATTATTCTCCAAGGAGATCAAGGACATAAAGGTTTCACATATATCAAGAAATGTTTATTGTAGCACTTTATAACAGGAAAGCATTGTAAGCAAAGTAGACTAAGGACTAAACAAACTGGATACATGAATATAGCGGAATATTATGCTACAAAAGATGATAAATATTAAGAATGCATGGAAATACTAGTGCTTAATGGAATGAACAAAACCTGGAGAATAATTTACACAATAATTTACAAACAACTTCATAAAGTAGCTTTAAAAGACTTAAGAAACTCTGATCAGTGCAATCACTAGCTATGATTCCAGAAAAATGATAATGAAGCATGCTGCCCACTTCTTGAAAGAGAAGTGATAGGCTCAAAATTCAAATACACTTTTGACATATATTTATTAGAATTTGTTTCACTAGACTACAGGTAAACTATGTAAACTTTATTTATTTTTCTTCTTTTTCTCCTTAGTGAAGGGAGTGGGATCAAGGAAGGGATACACATAGAGCAGCAAAAAAAAAAAAAAAAAAAAAAAAAAAAAAAAAAAAAAAAAAAAGGTAGTGAAAAAATTGTCCTTGAAACTTTTTTTTTTTTTTTTTTTTTTTTTAATGCTGAAAGAGCTGGATGTGACTATACAGGCCAGGAATCCCTGCAACTGGGGAGGTTGAGGCTGGTGGTATTCTTGAGCTTCAGAGCTCTGTGCTACAATAGTATAAAAGCTCATCAGCTATCCCACACTAAATTCAGCATTAATGAGCTCCTAGGAGCAGAAGGTCACCATGCTGCCTAATTGGACCACTAGCAAGCAGTCTGGGAAAAATAGGGTGATGCACTATCCCATCTCCACTCCCATTCCCCAAAATGCAGAAAAAACAGGGGGAAGGCCAAAAAAAAAAGCACAGATAAGCAGGACAACTTTGAAAGCTGTAGGGCTTTCAAAGAAAGTTATACTGAATGGAGCTTTGTGGTTCTATATACAATTTTCTCTGTTCTACTGTATAGACAGAAATGCTTATTTTCTTTGCACTTTGTTAAATTCAGAATAATTTTTTTAAAAGAATAGAGGGAAATATGAAGAAATCATGAATTTATGGAAAATAAAGTAAACAAAAAGGGAATAATATATATGTATATATGTATACATATACATATATATGTGTGTGTGTATATATAAAATCATTACAATGTAAATAGAAATGAACACTGTAATTACAATGATAAAATCTGGCCCCAGGGAAGAAAGGAGAAACTTTTTCTTCTTTCTTTTCAAAAGTGAGGACCAATTGGTGTGGAACAGTACACATACTGCTAGATTTGGTTAATATAATTAGTTTGATATTCTTCTCCACCCCATATTTTTATTTTTTTATTCTTTGTTATAAGGGATGGCTCTTGGGAAAGGGGCTGAAGTAGGGGAGAATTTTTGGGTACTTTAAAATCACATAAAAAACAAAAGCTAGTAATAATTTTAAAAAATATGCATAGCCAAAACTTCTCCCCAAAAGGAACAACTGTTCCCCCTCCCATACAAACCCTTCCCCAGTAGTTAATCATGCATGCCCTCAGGGGCTCAGAGTTTTATTCCTGGACTCAGGAATAGCTCTCTTTTATGGATTAAGAGGGCACTATATACAAGTCTTTCCTTGTCTGCACACCTTTTTTTAAACTGTTAGGTATGATTTGAATTTATGGTTAAGTTTTCCCTCAAAAAGCAAGCTTTCTTCTTGCCCACAACTTGGGGACTGTACAGATCTTATGTTTCATTCAGCACAACACCTCTACAAAGTTTCAGGAAGCTAAAGTCATCTCTAAGATGCCTGAAACTGGGCTAAAATATCCCTCTAGCCATAACTCATTCAAGCTGACTTCCCCAGCTTTGTCTCACTGGTCTAGTTTCAAAAGCAAAAATCTTGATGTTTAAGGTTAGTCCAAAGACACTAAAACTGATAAGCAGACAGAAGTAGTCCCAGACCTGGGAATCCACTTTCTATGGCTCTCAAGCACAGCACTGTCACATATAACACAAAACATCAACCAGGGTTGGTGCAATAGATCCAGCTCTGGGCCTGGAATCAAGAAGACTTGAGGTTCAAATCTGGACCCAGACACTTCATCTCTGGTTGCCTATTTCTTCAATAATAAAATGGGGATAATAAATGCCACTCTCCTAAGGTTGTTTTGAGGATCAAATGAGATAATATTTGTAAAGTACTTAGCACAGAGCCTGTTTGAGACAAAAAGACCTACCCAAATTGACTACTACAGAGATCACTCATAGAAAGCAGAATTATTTATTAGAATCTCGAGAAGCTGACCCCATCCTGGTCTGCAAGCAAAATTTCACAGCAGGATAGGGCCAGAGCCTTGAAAATGCTTACAGCTTTTATACATTTCAGACAAAGAACCTCCAAAATCCCACCCTCTATATGTTGTGATTGGCCACATAAATCTACTGTTTCCCTAGTTGGTCAGTGGAATGTAGTAGACAAGGTGATATACAGCTTCTTTGGCCTCGTAGTTCAGGCCTTATCTAAAATCATGTGACTCTGGAGAAGTTGAAACTGAGGCCTATAAGGCTTGATCTACTTTAGAATTTGTAAGTTCTTCACCTTTTCCCACACAAGCCTGACACAGAGGATGTTATATAAATGTTTATTTCCTTCCCCTTCATGGTCCTATAAAAGTTAGGGCTACTTATCTTGATTATGACACAGGCTAAATAAAGGAGTAAGGAGAGTAAGGAGAGAATAACATCAAGCCTGTAGCCTTGAGTGAGTAGAAGAGTGGTATCCTTAAAGTAACCGAGATGTTGGGGGAGACAAGAGGATTGGGGGGGTGGGGGTACATTGCACACAGAGATATAATGAGTTCAGTTTTGGATATAATGAGTTTAAGAGGTCTGCAGGCCATTCAGTTCAAGATGTCCAAAAGGCAGTTAGTAATTCAAGACTGTAGCACAGGAGGGAAATTAAGGCTGGACATATAAATCTGAGAATCACTTTCAAAGAGATAAAAATTGAACCAATAGGAACTCTTGTGATCACTAAGTTAAAGAATAGAGAGGAAAAGAGAAGAGTGCTCAGATGTGAGGGTCATCCATAGTTTTTTTTTTTCTTTTTTTTTTTTGCTGAGACAATTGGGGTTTAGAGACTTGCCCAGGGTCACACAGCTAGTGGACATCACAAGGATAAAAAAGCAGCAAAGAGACTGAGAAGAAACAGTGAAATAAGTAAAATGAGAACCAGGAGAGAACAGTCATAAAAAACCTAGAGAGAAGAAAAAATATAGGAGAAGAAGGTGATCAGTGGTGCTAAAGATTGTAGAGAAATGAAGAAACATAAGGACTAAGAGAAAAAAACACTAAATGTGGCAACAAAATGATGCCCAGTAATGTTGGAGAGAGCAATTTTAGTTGAATGAGACTGAAAATAAGACTATAAAGGGTTTGGAAGAAAGTGAAAGAAGTGGAGACAACTGGGGTAGATTTCTTTCTCAAGAAGTTTAGCTGAAGAGAAGCTATAGCAGGGGTCCTCAAACTATGCCCGCGAGCCAGATGTGGCAGCTGAGGACGATTCCCCCTCCCCCCCCCCCAGGGCTATGAAGTTTATTTAAAGGCCCACAAAACAAAGTTGTTGTTTTTTTTTTTTACTATAGTCGGGCCCTCCAACAGCCTGAGGGACAGTGAACTGGCCCCCTATTTAAAAAGTTTAAGGATCCCTGCTATAGAGTAATAGCTAGTGGGGATTGTAGGTTCAAGAGAAGTTCCAGAAAAAGATAGGAGAGATACAGGCATATTCATAGGTAGCAAGGAAAGAATCAGAAGACAGGACAAGATTGAAGAGAGAAGAGAAATGAAAATGTGGGCAAACTGTTGGAAAAGACAGGAGGGAGAGGGACAAAAGATGCATGTAGAATGGTCCTGATGAAGAAAGGAGTCATTTCTTTATATATGACTATAGCAAATGGGAAGATAATGGGAGAAGATATCTGACTGATGGGATATGAAGGAAAGGGGAAGAATGTCTCATGTAGTGCCCTCCATGTTTTTGGGGAATTGAGGCAATGGCTTCAGCAGAGGTGAGATTTTGGAAAGCTGCTGCAGAAAATGAACTAATGAATTGATTTGGGAAGAGTCCAGTGATTACCTTGCTACATGGAAAGTCTAATTGAGATTGGATAGCAAATTTGAAGTGGACCCAAACACACTAATGACCCTTCACTATTACAAAGAAAGTGAAGAAAAGTGTCTTCTCTTATCTTTTTTTTTTAAATTGTTATAAAGGATAGCTTTCTGGGGAGAAAATGGGGAAACATATCTTTGGCAATCAAGGTGATTCAAAAATAAAAATCAAAACAAAAACAAATATACTTTTTTAAAATATGGAAGATGGTCATGACCATGTCACCCCCACCCTATGAAATAAACTTTTCAATGGCTCCCTATTACCTCCAAGATCAAATACAAAATTCTGCTTGGCTTTTTTTTTTTGCTGAGGCAATTGGGGTTAAGAGACTTGCCCAGGGTCACACAGCTAGGAAGTGTTAAGTGTCTGAGGTCAGATTTGACCTCAAGTCCTCCTGAAGTCAGGGCTGGTGCTCTATCCATGGTGCCATCTAGCTGCCCCAATTCCATTTGACTTTTTTTTTTTTTTATTAAATAACTTTTTATTGACAGAACCTATGCCAGGGTAATTTTTTACAACATTATCCCTTGCACTCACTTCTGTTCCGATTTTTCCCCTCCCTCCCTCCCTCCGCCCTCTCCCCAAAGATGGCAAGCAGTCCTATACATGTTAAATAGATTACAGTAGATCTTGGATACAATATATGTGTGCAGAACCAAACAGTTTTCTTGTTGCTCAGGGAGAATTGGATTTAGAAGGTAAAAGATGGCAAGCAGTCCTATACATGTTAAATAGATTACAGTAGATCTTGGATACAATATATGTGTGCAGAACCAAACAGTTTTCTTGTTGCTCAGGGAGATCCATTTGACTTTTAAAGACTCTCCTAACCTATCCACTTCCTACCTTCCTAGTCCTGTGTTCTAGTGCTTTCCATATATTCCATATCTAGCTATACTGGCCCAATTACCATCCCTTACATGCAATATTTTATCTCTAGACTCCATGCCTTTTCACCGGAAATCCAATATACCTGTAAAGTTTTCCCTTATCTCTGTTCTTTTGGCTTTCCTAGTTCCTTTAATACTCAGCTTAGATTCCACTTCTACAAGAGGCTTTTCCTAGTCTCCTCCACTACTAGTGCCTTGAGATTACCTTCCATTTACTCTGTATAGTTGTTTGTGTGTGTCTCCACTACTAGAATGAGTCATTTGAGAGCAGGGTACCTTTTTTGGGGAGAAGGGAGGAAGGGGAATAAGGAGTCTTTTTTTGTAAAGGAAGGAGTTAGGATAGTACCTCAATAAATGCTTTTCAGATACCACACTTGCTCTAACTCATGCTTAAGACTCAGCTCTCTATAGCTATTTAAGGGCGGTAGGGGTGACCTACATGGGTTCTTCCTCTGACATAGTTTACAATCATTTCATGCCTTAGTAGAGGGCTTTCAAGAGCTACTAAGGCCAATAAAATTCATCACCTGGTAATCAACCTTGTGGTGATAAGCCTTCCAGAAAAGAACTAGAATGATCATCAGAAAATAACACTGGGCACACATCTGGAGTCTTTCTAGCTTTAATACGCCTGCTGCAACTTGTGCTCCAACAGCGTAGCTTTAGAAAACCCAGAGACAACTCCACATCACAGGAGTCTGGAATTTAGTGGAAGTCTATAAGCCAATAATAAAACATAAATATAAGTTTTCATTACTATCATTATTGCTACATATATTATGCTATACTAGGCACTGGAGGAAACGGGAGAAGGAAAAGGGCAACTAGGATAAATATTTCTACCTTTTATGTTTGACTTTGCCCCTGTCATCACTGGGTCCCTCTAAATCTATTGAGATCCCAGTAGACTATGAATTCATTGACAGCAAAGGCTATTTCATTTCTGTCTCTATCAGATTTATGAAATACTCAGCACACAATGAGATGTTAATAATTCTTGCTGACCTGAAGTTCTTTCGTTTTCTTCAATACCAATTAGTTATCTCCTAGTTCATAAATAATCCCTACCCAAGAAAAAATGATCTGTCTTGGATGACTTCAGAAAGACCTGGAGAGACTTGCATGAACTTATACTAAGTAAAGTGAATAAAACCAAAAGAATATTGTACACAGCAACATGCTGTGCGGTGATCAGTTCTGATAGATGTGGCTCTTTACAACAATGAGGTGATTCAGGACAATTCCAATAGACTTGTAATGGAGAAAGCTACCTACTTTCAGAAAGAGGGCTATGAAAAGTGAATGTGGACCATAACATAGTATTTTCATTTTGTTTGCTTGCTTTTTTTTTCTTTCTCATTTTTCCTTTTTGATCTGATTTTTCTTATGCAGTATGATAGTTGTGGAAATATATATAGGAGAATTGCACGTGTTTAACATATATAGGATTATTTGCCATCTAGGAGAAGGAATAGGAGAAGGGAGAGAGAAAAAATTTGGAACACAAGGTAATTACAAAGGTGAATGTTGAAAAACTATCTTTGCATATATTTTGAAAATAAAAAGCTATTAAGGAAAAAAAATGATCTGCCTCTCCTAAAATGTATTCTAGCTTCCCAATAGTTAAGTAGACAATATAAATAAATAGGTCTTAAGAAAACAACTGCAAGCTATAAATAAGCACATGAAAAATTGTTCCCATTCACTAAAATAAATGTAAATCAATATAACTTTGAGGTTTCACCTTCAACTCAATAAATTAGAAAAGTTGACCAAAATATAGAAATAGCCAGTGCTGGGACTATGGAAAGACAGGGACATCAACAAATTGGTTTTGGACTAGTCAATTTGTTCAACCATTCCAAAGATCAAAGATGAAAATGACCACAAGAAGGTACATATACTAAAAAAAAGTCTAAGATAGAAATATCTCACAAATACCAAAATATTTCTTGTAGTATTTATTGGCACATCAAGGAACTATCAACAATCAATTAAGGAATGGAGAGACAAATCATGGTACATAAATGTAATGGAATTTTATTGTGCCATAAGAAAAAATAAATTTGAATAAAGAGAAGTATGGGAACTCACATGAACTCATATAAAGTTAAATAAGAACCAAGAAAACAAGCTATACATTTACTATAATAATTTAAGTGGATGGAACATACAAAAATTCCCAATATTGTATAATTATGATGATCAAGCCTAGACCCCAAGAAGAGGGAAGAAAATCTCCTCCCTTGTCTGAAGTGGTGGTGGGATTATAGATGATGGGAAAACCATATACTTCAAGACTTAATGTGTGTTAGTGTTGCTGAACTGCCTTTTTTTCTCTATTTTTTGTTATAAAAGATATCTCTCTGAGGATGGGAGGGAGGAGTATACAAGAAAATGAAATAAAAAGAAAAGATAACAATTAAAAACTTTAATAAAGAAAATTTCTCCTAGCACTTGTATTCATTCAGCAAACATCTTATCCTAAGTACTTACTTATAGCTTAGAGCCTAAAATAGACTCTGAAAGGAGGCAAGGACAAAATTAAGTTTATTACATTAGAAAGATATAAAACAAAGAATTGCAAGAGGGTCGGGAGTTAGTTATTTATAAGAGGGAAAGGAATCAAGGAAAGCTTCCTAATGGAGTAGTTGGATTTTTAAAGGATGCATAATTGTTTAGGGGACAGCTAGATAGCTCAGTGGATGGAGCACTGGGCCCCAGTTGGGAAAACCGGAACTTTAAATCCCATCTCAGGTATGCCCTAGCTGTGTGAGCCTGGGCAGACAAAACTGCTCTCTCCATAGTTACCAACAATCTCTTATTTGTTGAGATTTTCTCAATCTTCATCCTTTGTGACCTTTCTTTAGTCTTTGACATATCCATCACCATTTTCACCTTGATACTCTCTTGTCTCTAGGTGATTGTGATAATGGTTCAGTCTTTGTTGGCTCTTCATCCAGATCTCATCATTTAACAGTGAAGGTCCCTCAAGGCTCTGTCCTGGGCCCTCTTCTCTTTCTTTATACTATTTCATTTAACAACTCACCAGCTCTCAAAAATTAAATTACCTCTATGCAGATGATCCTCAGATCTATTTGTCTATCCTTAACCTCTTTCCTGACCTCTGATCTTGTATCTCCAACTACCTATTAGATATCTCAAAATGGATACAGAGTAGATAGCTTAAACTCAACATGTCCAAAACAAGACTCACTCCTTTTCTACATCAAATACTCTGTTGCTAACTTCATTACTATTACACAAAGTACCACCATCCAATCACTCCTGTTCAAAACTTAGGTGTCATCCTTGACTCCCCATTCTCTCTCACTCCCCTCATCCAATCAGTTGTTAAGTCTTGTCATATCTATCTTCAAAACATCTCTCACGCATGTCTTCTTTTCTTCTCGACACTTCACACACCATAGCGAATGCCCTTATTTACTGCAAGCTTGGACTACTGCAATAGCTTCCTGGTTGGCCCTTCTGCCAAGTCTCTTCCAAATGCAGTCCACTTTCTACTCAGTAATCAAACTGAAATTCCTTAAGGATAGGTATGACCATGTCACCTACCTCGATTCAATTAAACTCTTGTGGCTCCCTATCACTCCTGGGATCCAATATAAAATTGTTTCATTTGACTTTTAAAGCCTTTTTATAACCTGACCCCTTCCTACCTTTCCAGTCACCTAACCTCTTATTCTCCTCCAAGTATTCTATGATCCAGTGACACAGGCCTCCTGGCTATTCCTCACACAGAACATTCTATCTCCAGACTGAGCATGGCTATCTTGCAGGTCTAGGATTCTTTTCATCTCCTCCTCCTAATTTCAAGTTTCAGCTGAAGTTCCGCCTTCTGCAAGAAAGATTTTCTAGTCCTCTTTATTTCTTTTACCTTTGAGATTATCTTTAGTTTATCCTGTATATATTTTATTTGTATAAAGTTGTTAGCATGTTGCCTTTTCTATGAGACCGTGAGTGCCTTAAGAGCAAGTCTTTTGTCTTTCTTTGTATCCCTGTCACTTATAGCAGGCACTGAAAAAATTGATTGATTTTTGATCGATCCCATTTACAGTTGATTAAGTTGTCCTGTAACTGTCTGAGTCATATTTGTCTCTGAAATTAGTTCAGAAATTCAGCTGTCCTATGTAGTCAAATTTAGAAATCCAATTCTCTTGCTAATCACCATTCTATTCTTGTGTCAAGAAACTCTGTTACCCTTGAAAGAGTCAGGTAGACACCAGGAGTCTGATCTAGCATTTTTACACTTCCAAACTAGCCTTCAAGTATGGCTGGTTTGTTATTCCTTAAAGAAGTCTGGTTTGCTATTTGTCATTGTAGATGCAGCTGGACTCAAAACAATAAACATTTCTTATTCCCAGGAGAGAAAGAGGGGTAGTTGTTCATTTCTAATTTCCATTCAATCCTATTTTCTTCCATTTTTGATGTGACCTTTCCTATTTTCTGTGCTCCCCCAAACCATAAAAGAGAATTGCCCCTCTCATTTGAGATGTTAGCTTTGCTTGAGAAGCTAATGTCCTTTTTATTGGCAAACTTGTGCTTTACTAATAAGTTGAAAATAATCAAACTTTTAGTCTTACTTTATTTATTTACTTATTAAATCCTCCCAAAACAGCAAAATGTTTATTGGCTTTCCCCCTGTTTTATTTACTATTCTTTTCTTATCCTTATTTGTGTATACAATCATAGATTCTTAGGAGCTGGAAAAGCCCTGAGACATTATCTAATCTAACCAAATCATTTTACAGATGAGGAAATTGAAGTCAATAAAAGGAGTTCAGGGTACAGGGTAGGAACAAAATGTAGGAGCTAGAATCAGAGATAATAGATTTAGGACTGGAAGAGACAACGGAGTCCATCTAATCCACGCCCCTCATTTTAAAGATGAAGATACTAAGGCCTAAAAAGATTTAAGTAACTTTCCCAATACAATACAAATAGTAAATTTTCAGATATGGGTTTTGAAACCAGGTACTTTGAGTCTAAGCTTCTATGCTGCAACTAAGGAGAACTAAGCTCAATTGTACTTAAAACTTATGATTTATGTGAACTTGGACAAGTCACTTCCCATGTCTAGACTTCAGTTTCCTCAATTGAAAAGTAAAGGAGTTGGCATATTAAAGACTGCTTCAAGTCTCAAATAAAAAGAAAAACAATGTTGAGGCTGGCAAACTGCCAGAGATAAGAAAAGATGTAAATACTGCTTGATTTAACTAATCTGGAAAACAATTTGGAATTTTAAGAAAAACTTGAATAAAATGTCCATAACCTTTGACCCTAAAAATCCCACAGCACCACAAGGAACCAAAAAAGAGAGACGTCTTCTGTGATGTGACTGTGGGGGTCACCAAGAAAAACACAACAGTTCATCAGCTAACCAAACAAATTAAAGAGCAGAAATGGAAGGGAACATTATAACTGCAAAATAGAACATGACTAATTTCGGAGCTACCTAGAAAGATCCCTCTGAATTGATGTAGGCTCAAACGTACAGGGTAACAATAACGTACGGGGGCAGAACAATAAAACGGACAGTTACATGTAAAGGCCAGGTCTGGTCCCGGAAAAGAACTAAGAGAAAGCACTTCTCGGCTCTCGGGAACGTTAGGGAGACGAGGGTGCAGACTTGGGTGTGCTTTCTCGGGCACTTCCCAGGAGCTGCTTAGCCTTTTGAGCAGCTTAGTTTTTCTTTTCGGTCTTGGTAAGGAAGGCAAGCTAGAAGAGTTGTTGGTCTATTCAGAAACGAAATAATAAAAGGCATCAATACAAATCAATTCCTTCGATCCCTCTGATACAAGGGCATGGGGGTTGCGAGTGAATTATCTTGGAACTCCCTTCCAGGCGCTCCTTAGGGCCCTGCCCACGTTCAGCCTGACAGCTGGAGGAGGGGACGGGCCCCGGTGGGCGCCCGCACTCACATTCTCTCCCCGGTCAGATGAGACCTCCCCAAGGGCAGGGCCTGCGCCCATCGGCGCACACTAAGGCCGGTATCCTCGCTGATAAGATAGGAAAGGCCCTGAGGCCTGGCCCCACCCCGAGGCTCGGCTGCAGGGAGAGGCCGCCGGAGACCGAACAAGGCCGGCTTTTCTCGGCCGCCCAGGGCGCTCTGTGTAGTTCCGGCCGGGCATGGCGACCGAGGCCTCTCGGCCCGCCCCTCCCAGGCCAGGGCCTACGGGCCGGCTCTTCCAGGTCCCGGACCTCCTCCCGCCCTCCCCGCGCGCAAGGCCCCTCGTTGTGGCTGTTCCAGGCACCCGGCTCCGCCGCCCCCGTTCCTGGGGCGCCCTGGCCTCAGCTCCCGCCGGCGGTGGCAACGAGGTTGCTGGGGCTGGTAGCGGCAGCGGCGCGGAGGGAGGGGCGGCGCGCGGCGCGGAACAGCCACCCCCGCCCGCCGCTCCCCGGGGCCGCGCGCCGCCCCTCCGCGCCCTGAAGCCACCGCCGCAGCCCGCCCGCCCGCCGGCCGCTGCAGTCTGGCCCGCGCCGCGCCGCTCACCTTCTAGCGCCTCGAAGATTGTCTGCGCCATCTTGGAGCCGCCGCCGCCGTCGCCGCCGAGGGCTCGGGGCTAAACTAGCATTGTGGGGGGGCGGCGGCGGCGGCGGCGGCGGCCGGGAGGACAAAGACGGTAGCTGCGGCAGCAGAAGGCAGACCGGCGGCGGGCAGTAGGCTCCGGGGCGCGAAGGCAGGGCCCGCGGGCGGCAGGGGGCGCCCCCGAGGCGCTGCTGCCACGGACCTGATGAACCCCCCCCTCACCAGGCCCCCCCTTACACCAGCACCCCATCCAGTAAAGTGCACGCACCCCCTGCCCCGGAGTCTATCCCCTCCCCCCTTACCCACCCTCCTCCCCTTATAATTCCCTCTCTAATCTCCCCCAATACCCTCTGCTACGGGGGTTCCCTTCTCCATTCACCTTACCCCCACCTGATCAAACTCATACTTTCCCACGGGGGTCCGCCCCTCCCCACGTTCAAACCCTCAGTCCGAAACCCCCACCCTCTGCTCTAGTGGAGTCTACACACACACACACACAAACCTTTGGCAGGTAGCCCTATGTCCAAATAAACTCATAGACATAGGCACACACCCTTACCTAGAGTACATTTCCACCCCCCATCTTTGAAACACCTATTCCCAGCTAAGCTCCTCTTCCCCCTAACACACCCCCTACCCTCCCTAGGTTCCATCTACACACACCATCCTAGAGACTGCCAAGGACCCGCTCCATATTCATTTGCAGCCCCATTCCTAATAAATCCATATTCAAATACATACTCCCCCCACAAGTCCTTTCCTCTGGGGTCCACCTCCCACATGCATCCTATCTGTGTACAAACATACCACTTGCCTGACAAACACCTGGCTCTAACACTCCCTATCTGACCCTCTCCAATACACACTATCTCTGTTACACAAACCTTTCTATCCTGTGTTATGAGTCTACTACATACACTCCCCTTTCACATTTTTCCCATTCCCTCTTCTTGCACCCCTTCCTCAATACACATTCATCTCATCGCTGACACTTTCTACTCTCTGCTTTTTGATCCCCTCTGCCCTGTTCTACATATCCCCTGAATTAAAACCCAGTCTAAACCGAAACTAAAGCCAATCCCTTTCCTTGTTGACTCTTAAAATATTAAAATCCTCCGCACACACCTAACATTACAAACTTTAACCCCTCCCCATCATATCATCCCACTGATTTCAGACATACATATACATATATGTAAATGCTTGTATTGTATATATGTACACACAGATGTACTCTTCCATGAGTACACACCTGCCTTGATATTTTGCCCACCCCTTCCGGTGTCACCAGAAATTCCTGTTCCCTCAGATCTCCCTTGCTTTCCTGGAGCCACCTGGTGGCCCTTGAGAGAAGGAATTGTAGGATGAGTCCATACTGACAGACACAAAAAGAGATGCCCAGAGAATTGAAGCCCTGGTGTTAATGATACTCTTGTTTTGATTCAGAACTATCATTTAGCCTAAGCTGTTTCAGGTCAAAGTTCTGTGGTCTTCAGCCAATTTAAAAGTCCAGTTTCCCTAGGCCAAATCTTCCTTTCTACCCTAGACCTCAGAATTAAAAGTTCCGGGTGTTTTAAGATGTTGAAGTTAGGTCTTTCTGAAGAGGAACCTGTGCCCACACCAAGATTGCTCTGCCTTCTCTTTCAGTTGTCAACATATTTTCCTTTGCCCTCCCCTGCCCCCTCTCTTTAATTCCAAGTTCCCTGATTTTATGTGATCATTTCTTTCACAGATGGAGGTCATAATCCCTCTATGACTGCGTACTCAATAATATTGCAGAATTGCTATGCCCAAAATGCTAATCACTCTGTAGTCAAACTGATGAGCTTTCCAGAATTAGCTACTCCCCATATCAGGATTGGGTATCTCCTGGAAGCCATTACCCCTACATTCTGGCTTTGTTGGGATTCCAGAATTTCCCCCAAGCTTTTAGGTCAGTCTAAGAATCTATTCTTCCCACCAAGTGTAATTATTGAAGAAATAGGTTAGCACTTAATAGAGCTTTCTACTAAAAAAACTTTTACTAGGGGAGGAGGGACTCCTCTCCCTCTCCTGCCTCTCTTACTCCTTAACAAGCTATTTCCTCACACTCCGAGGGCATTCAGAACTGTGTTTATTGACCCAATTAGGAGCTGTCTTATGTTTGAATTAAGCAAGTTATTTCCTCAGAAGGACGGGTTGGTAGGACCTTAGAGTACTAGAAAATTGCACAGACTATTGTTTGAACCACCCACACAGGTTCTGAGTTTGGGGTGTAGATATGGAATTTCCCCCAGTTCTTCACCATTCCCTTTCTTTCCACGTTTCCCTTCTCCTATCTCTTCTCTCCCCTATACATCTTTGTTTAGAGGTGGTAAACTAGGCTAATCAAGAAAAGCAGGAAAAAAAACCAGTCAAACTATCAAAGATATATTTTATAGAGCTAAAATATGGAGTATTAAAAGATCAAGAATCTTAAGGAAAAAAGGTCTAGAAATATTATATCTCAAATTATAAAGCAGTAATCACAACAGCATTGGTTAAAAAATAGGTCAATCAAATAAATCAATCAGTGGAACAGATTATGTATATAATATACAGAACCAGTAACATAATTTTGCTAAACCCCCAAACCTACATTTTTGGATGGAAGTATTCACTATTTGACAAAAACTGTTGGGAAAAGTGGATAGCATTCTGGCAGAAATTAGATCAACTCTTTGTCATATATCAAAATAAGATCCAAATAAATGCCCTAGATATAAAAAATCATAAAGAAGCAAGGAAGAAATCATCATTTAGATCCATGAACATGGAAGAATTTATGACTAAGAGACAAGGATCACACAAGATAAAAACAGTTTTGAGTATATAAAATCTAAAAGGTTTTACACAAACGATTGTTAAAATCAGAAAGGAAATAGGTAAATTTGGTGGGGGGACCTTTTGCTACATGTCATACAGCATATATAATAAAATGGTTTAAATTTATAAGACTTAAGAGGAATTCCTTAGTAAATATTGAAAAGGATATAAACAGGCAGATTTTAAAAATAATAGCTTTTTCTTTTTCAAAATACATGCAAAGAGAGTTTTCAATATTCACCCTTGCAATATCCAGTGTTCCAAATTTTTCTTTATCCTTGAACAAAGTATAGGTAGAGATAACTGAGAATCTCTTTGATGTTTGTATATTTCAATGGATCTTTGTTCTCAGAGACATGTGCAATGTTATAATCTCTAAGGAAATAATGAAAGCATTCCCTTTTCTTTCTCTTAATGAACATATCACCTCCCATGGGTACAATTATCTCACCACAGACAACTTACAGATCTCTAGACTCAAATTCTTATCTTATAACCAAGTGTTTTTTGGACATTTCAAACTGGCTGTCTTATAAACATCTCAAAGTCAACTTATCTATTAAAAACACATTATCTTGGGGTAGCTAGTCGTTGCAGTGGATAGTGTACCAGCCTTGAAGTCAGGAGGACCTGAGTTCAAATCTGACCTCAAACACTTAACACTTCCTAGGTGTGTGACCCTAAGCGAGTCACTTAATCCCAATTGCCTCAGAAAAAAACCACATCTTTTTCTCAAAATTTAGCCCTCTTTCAAGTATTCATTTTTTAAACTGTTATTTACTTATTTTTCCAGCCTACTTAAACTTTATATTAAAGTTGGACTCTTTTAACTTCAGCATGGGGAAATACTATCCCAATCTTTAGCCTTTTTTGTGCTGCTATTTTCATGTTGGAAGCCTGCAAAATTTGAGTGTTTCCACCATGCTGTGGTCTTTACCCAGGAAGGAATACAACTCTGAGATACATTTCTGAGGTAGGAGGGGATGTGGGGAAACTGGGACACTAATACATTGTTGGTGGAACTGTGAACAGCTCTAGCCATTCTGGAGAGCAATTTGGAACTATGCTCAAAAAGTTATCAAACTGGGCATAGCCTTTGATTCAGCAGTGTTTCTACTGGACTTATATCCCAAAGAGATCTTAAAGAAGGGAAAGGGACTCACATGTGCAAAAATGTTTGTGGCAGCCCTTTTTGTAGTGGTAAAAAATTGGAAATTGGGTGGATGCCCATCAGTTGGAGAATGGCTGAATAAATTATGGTATATGAATGTAATTGGAATATTATTGTTCCATAAGAAACAACCAGCAGGATGATTTCAGAGAGGCCTGGAGACACTTTGATGAACTGATGCTAAGTGAAATGAGCGAGAACCAGGAGATCATCATACATAGCAATAACAAGACTATATATGATGATCAATTCTGATGGACATGGCTCTTTTCAGCAATGAGATGATTCAAACCAGTTCTAGTTTGTTCAGTGATGAAAAGAACCATCTACATCCAGAAAGAGAACTGTGGGAACTGAGTGTGGTTCACAACATAGCATTTTTACTCTTTTTGTTGTTGTTTGCTTGCATTTTACTTTGCTTCTCTTTTTTTCTTGCATGGCATGACAACTGTATAAATATGCATCTATATGTTGGATTTAACATATATATATATATATATTTTTTTTTTTACCATATTTAATATATATTGGAGTACTTGCCATCTAGGGGAAGGTTTGGGGGAAAGGGCAGAAATTGGAACACAGGGTTTTGCAAGGGCTAATGTTGAAGAATTGTCCACTATTTTGAAAAATAAAAAACTTTAATAAAAAATAATGTTGAAAATTATATTTATATGTAATTAGAAAAACAAAATGCCAAAAAGGGGGAGAAAAGAAGTTTAACTATCTCACTAGATAGAACTGGTCTAGAAAATTTATCAAAAAGAGATTATTTAAGAATTATTGGATTGCCTGAAAACCATAATCAAAGGAAAAGACTAGACATCATATATCAAGAAATTATAAAGAAAAACTATCCCAATATCTTAGATCTGAAGGGCAAAATAGAAATGGAAAGAATCCAGTGATTACTGCCTGAAAGAGATCTCCAAAAGAAAACTCTCAAGATATTCTAGCCAAATTCCAGAGGTTAAAGAGAAAATATATCAAGTAGTCTAAATATTGTGAAGTTTCAGTTAGGCTTATAAGATTAGCTACTTCCACATTAAAGGAGCAAAAGGCTTGTAATATGATATTCTGAGGGCAAAGGAGGTAGGATTATACCCCAAATTAAGTACAATATTTGGGGAAGGGGAAGACACTGATATTTAATGAAATAGAGGACTTTCAAGCACTCCTGACATAAAGATCAGAGGTAAATACAAAATTTGACTATTTAAACACAAGACTCAAAAGAAGCATAAAAAGGTAAACATGAGTCTCATTAAAATTAAACTATTTGCATCCCTTTTTAAGAAGACATAACTCCTAAGAACTTTATTATTACTGTGCAATTGAAAGCAGTTTACATAGACAAAGGGCATGAATGTAAGTCAATTATGTCAGCATAACTTCCAACAAAAATGGAGGAATGAGGAAGATAGATGCACTGGGAAAAAGGGGAAGTGATGTGTTGAATGGGGAAGGTTTTCTCACATAAAAGAAGCATGCAAAGAAGGGTTTTTACAGTGGAAGGGAAAATAGGGAGACTGATGTTTGAACCTCACACTCATTAGAAATGGTTCAAAAGAGGAAAGATATGTATACGCACACACAAACACATACCCTCTCAGTTGTATACAGAAATATAACTTACCCAATAGGGAAATAGGAGGGAAAGGAGATAAGAGAAAGTCAGGTGAATTGAGGGCAGATTAAGGAAGGTAGTGGTAAAAGTCATCAGCATTCTTATATATCACTAACAAAACCCAACAGTTAGAGCTACAAAGAGAAATTCCATTTAAAGTAACTACTGATTATATAAAATATTTAGGATTCTATCTGCCAAGGGAAAATCAGAAACTTTATGAGCAAAATTACAAAACACTTTCCACACAAATTAAGTCTGATCTAACCAACTAGAAAAATATTAAATGCTCTTGGATTGGACAAGCAAATATAATAAAGATGACAATATTACCTAAACTAATCTATTTATTTAGCGCTATACCAATCAGACTCCCAAAAAACTATTTTAATGATCTAGAAAAAATAACAACAAAGTTCATATGGAAAAACAAAGGTTAAGAATTTCAAGGGAATTAATGAAAAAAAAAAATCAAATGAAGGTAGCCTAGCTGTATCAGATTTAAAATTATATTATAAAGCAGAGGTTACTAAAACCATGTGGTATTGGCTAAGAAATAGACTAGTTGATCAACGGAACAGGTTAGGTTCAAAGGACAAAACAGCCAATAACTTTAATAATCTAATGTTTGACAAACCCAAAGACCCCAGTTTTTGGGATAAGAATGCATTATTTGACAAAAATTGCTGGGAAAATTGGAAATTAGTATGGCAAAAACTAGGCATTGACCCACACTTAACACCATACACCAAGATAAGGTCAAAATGGGTTCATGACGTAGGCATAAAGAATGAGATTATAAATAAATTGGAAGAGCATAGGATAGTTTACCTCTCAGATCTGTGGAAGAGGAAGGAATTTATGACCAAAGAACTAGAGATCACTATTGACTACAAAATAGAAAATTTTGATTATATCAAATTGAAAAGTTTTTGTACAAACAAAACTAATGCAAACAAGATTAGAAGGGAAACAATAAACTGGGAAACATTTTTACAGTCAAAGGTTCTGATAAAGGACTCATTTCCAAAATATATAGAAGATTGACTCTAACTTATAAGAAATCAAGCCATTCTCCAATTGATAAATGATCAAAGGATATAAGCAGACAATTCTCAGACAAAGAAATTGAAACTATTTCTAGCTATATGAAAATATTCTCCAAATCATTATTAATCAGAGAAATGCAAATTAAGACAACTCTGAGATATCACTACACACCTGTCAGATTGGCTAGAATGACAGGGAAAGATAATGATGAATGTTGGAGGGGATGTGGGAAAACAGGGACACTGATACATTGTTGGTGGAATTGTGAACACATCCAGCCATTCTGGAGAGCAATTTGGAACTATGCTCAAAAAGTTATCAAACTGTGCATACCCTTTGATCTAGCAGTGTCTCTACTGGGCTATACCCCAAGGAGATACTAAAGAAGGGAAAGGGACCGGTATGTGCCAAAATGTTTGTGGCAGCCCTCTTTGTAGTGGCCAGAAACTGGAAAGTGAGTGGATGCCCATCAATTGGAGAATGATTGAGTAAATTGTGGTATATGAATGTTATGGAATATTATTGTTTTGTAAGAAATGACCAACAGGATGAATACAGAGAGGATTGGCGAGACTTACATGAACTCATGTTCATTATATACCTCAACAATGATACTGTATGAGGATGTATTCTGATGGAAGTGGATTTCTTTGACAAAGAGAAGATCTAATTCAGTTTCAGTTGATCAAGGATGGACAGAAGCAGCTACACCCAAAGAAAGAACACTGGGAAATGAATGTAAACTGCTTGCATTTTTGTCTTTCTTCCCAGGTTATTTTTACCTTCTGAATCCAAATCTTGCTGTGCAACAAGAGAACTGTTTGGTTCTGCACACATATATTGTATCTAGGATACACTGTGACATATTTAACTTGTATAGGACTGTTTGCCATCTGGGGGAGGGGGTAACGGAGGGAGGGGAAAAGTCGGAACAGAAGTGAGTGCAAGGGATAATGTAAAAAAAAATTACTCATAAAAAGTTATAAAATTAAAAAAAAAAGGAAGGCAGTGGTTAGAAACAACATAAGACTTTTAAGGAAGGACAGGATAAAAAAAAAGAGAAGATAAAACATAAGAAATTGGGATGGAGGGAAATATACAGTTAGTAATTATAACTATGTATATGAATAGGATAAGCTTACCCATAAAACAGATGCAGATAACAGAATGGATTAGAAACTAGAATCCAACACTATGTTCTATGAGACATAATTAAAAGAGAAAAATAAACACAGAGTTAAAATAAAGGGGCTAGGGCAGAAACTAAAGTGTTTTAACTGAACTAAAAAAAAAAGGTATCATGATCTCAGACAAAGCAAAAGCAAAAAGGATCTAATCGGAAAACAATAGGCGTACCTCATTTTATTGCACTTTAATTTATTACATTTCATAATATTATGGTGGAGAGTGGGTTGTGAAGTTTTTTGTTTTTGTTTTGTTTTATTTTGTTTTTACAATTGAAGGATTGTGGCAACTGCATCAAGGAGGTCTATCAGTGCCATTTTTCCAGCTGTGCTCCTATTGTGTTTCTGGGTCACATTTTGATAATCTTAGTGATATTTCAAAATTTTCAATTAGTGGTCTGTGATCAGTAATTTGACGTTACTATTTTAATTATTTTAGGGTACCATGAATTATACCTATAATGGATGAAGAACTTAATTGGCAAATATTGTGTTTATTATGACTACTCCACTGACCAGAAATTCAACATTTCTGTCCCTCTCCTCAAGTCTTCCTATTTCCTGGAGCACAATAATATTGAAAAATATTGCATAGACTTAGATGATAAAGCAGAGACAGGATCTGAGAGAATTGACTCCAATTTTGAAAGTTCTACTGTGGGTAAAATGCTATCAAATATGGGCATGGCTCTTTTCAACAATGAGGTGATTCAGACCAATTCCAATAGATTTGTGATGGAGAAAACCATCTGCATCCAGAAAAAGGATTGTGGGGACTAAGTATAAATCACAACACAGTATCTTCACCATTTTTGTTGTCGTTTGCTTACTTTTTTTTCTAATTTTTTCTTTTTGATAATGATTTTTTTCTTGTGAAGCATGATAAATTGAAAATATGTATAGAAGAATTGCACATGTTTAACATATATTGGATTACTTGCTGTCTAGGAGAATGGGGGAAGGGAGGGAAAAATTTGGAACACAAGGTTTTGCAAGGGTAAATGTTGAAAACTATCTTTGCATGTATTTTGAAAATAAAAAGCTATTAATTAAAAAAAAGAAAAATGCAACAGCAGAGGAAAAATACTATCAAATAGCATTGCATGCTACAGAGAAATTTTTCATGAAAAGAAGAATCAATCAATTGGCAAACTTTACTGTTGTCTTATTTTAAGAAAGTGCCATAGCCACCTCCCCCTTAATCATTTATCATCCTGATCAGTCAGCAGCCACTAACATTAAAATAAGATCTTCTACTCACAAAAAGATTACAACTCAGTAAAGACTTGGATGATGGCTAACATTTTAAAATTATAATATATGCAGTTTTTTAGACATAATATTATTATACTTAGCAAAATAGAGTATAGTATAAATATAACTTTTATGTGTACTGTGAAAAAAAATTCATATGATTCTTTATTTCAATATTTGCCTTATTACATTAGCTTTATTATGGTGGTCTGGAAGATATCATAATCAATGAAGTAACATAAAAAAATTTATAGTAAGTTTCTCTGATAAAGGACTCATTTTTCAGATGTAGAACTAAATCAAATTTATAAAAATAAGGGCTATTACCAATTGATATATGGTCAAAGGATATAAGCAGTTGTCAGAAGAAGAAATCAAAGCTATCAATTATCATGTGGCAAAAGTGCTCTAAATCACTATTGATTAGGGAGAGACAAATTTAAATAACACTGAGGTACTACCTCATACATCTCAGAAATCATAAATGCTGGAGAGGATGAGGGGACAAATAAGTACACTGGAGTTATAACCATTCTGGAGAGCAATTTGGAACTAATTCCAAAAACCACACATACCTTCTGTCCTAGTAATACCATTACTAGGTCTGTATTTCAGTGAAATCAAAGGGGAAAAAAAAAAGGATCTATATGTGCACAAATATTTAGAGAAGCTCTTTTGTGGTGTCAAAGAATTGGAAATTGAGGGGATCCTCATCAATTGAGGAATGGCTGAACAAGTTGTGACTTTTGTTTGTGGTTGAGTACTATTGTGCTGTGGGAAATGAGAAGGATGGTATCAGAAAAACACATCAAGAGTTGTATGAACTAATAATAAGTGAAGTGACTTAAGTGAACTGAAGTTAAGTGAAGAGAAAAACCGGGACATCATTGTGAACAGTAATAGCAATATTGTAATACTGATCAACTGAGAGAGACTTGGATACTCTGATCAATGCAATGCTTTAAGACAATTCCAAAGAACTCATAATGAAAAAATGCTATCTGTCTCCAGAAAGAGAACTAATAAACTCTGAATATAAATTGAAGCAGAATTTTCTCACTTTCTTTATTTTTTTTGCCTTTAAAAAACATGGCTAACATGGAAATGTTTAGCATGATTTCACATGAATAATTGATATATTGCTTGCTTTCTCAGTTAATAGAAAAGGGGTTGGGAGAGGAGAGAATTTGGAACTCATTTTTAAAAGAAAGTTAAAATAAATAAATTCTTAAAATATAAAAAAATTATTTATTCACGGGGATATACATAATAAGATAAGAGGAGATCTGATTGAGTAGTAAACAACATAAAGTGGGTAGTGACCACTGCTGGCTAGTAACTGGGAGTATCAGATCTTTATCTCTTCTGTGGTTTCTTTCTCTCTTTACTGCCAGTAGCAAGGAAGTACTATTATCAAATATCTCAGCAGTTCTGATTACTACTATCCTCTAACAGCAGCTCTCCAGACTGCCAGAAGAAGGATCAGGGAGTAAGCATTAAAAAAATTTAAAAAAAATTTTTTTTTTTGATCCCAATGACTGCTGTTCTTCCTATGTGGGGAAATGAGCAAGATGAACAAATTCTTCTGGATTCCTTCTCCTACAAATCTCCAAAACCTTTGAACAGATATTACCAAAAAGGCAGAATCCATAAGGCATTTCTAGAATCTGATATCTCCATGGCAATGCTTGCCCGGTGGCAGTCGGGGAACCAAGGTTTATATATACGATTTATATCTACCATCCAATCAAAATTCTGATAGCTATTGTATATGGATCTTCAAAGATTACTCTTTTTTTTCATCAGTGAGCTCAGTACCTGGTTCATAATTTGTCTCACTTCTCCAACTCCTTCCTCATACTAGGGAACTTCAATATCTATCTATCTATCTGTCTGTCTGTCTACATTGTCTGTCCCTCAAATCCCTAATTACTCAAGCTATTGACTTTCCATGAGCTATTCCTCCAGCTCTGCTTCAACCACATACAAAGACAGTCATGTCCTTGATCTTGCAATCAGTTACAAAAGCACCATCTCCATGTTCTAGAACCGTAAAATCTCCTTATCTAACATAATCTACTAAACCCTACACAGTTCACCAATGATTTAAATTCCTCGGTCCTTCACTTCTCTCCCAGGTCATCACCTCTGTGCTAGTCACTTCCTCCTCTTTTCCTTATCTTGACCCCATTAGTAGACTAGTTCAATTCTACACTGTCCAATTTTCTTGAGTCTCTAACTTCCTTATATTATCAACCATTGTACCCTGAGCCCGTCTCAGCTTTGTTTGGACCCTCCTCAACTTTCGTTTCTATATATGTGCTGCTGAACCAAAGTGGAGGAAATAAATATTTCTGTATGGGTCCACTACAAATTTCTGTTATACAATTTCAAATGAGGTCTTACTGATGATAGGCAATCTTTCTATATCTCCTTTATGAACTCACTGTCTTACTTTCCATAATGGTTCTTCCAAATCTTTCTGTCTTTCTTCAGACCTCTTGTAACTTCCTCACCCTCCAACTTTCTTAGTTAAAAACTGACTTTTATTTCACAAAAAAAATTGAGGTCATTTGCCATGAGATGTCTCTTCTCCATTCTCCCTCATTTTATTTTACTCATATCTTCTGTCACGCTCCTTCTTCACCTCTGTCTCACATGAGCAGGTGACTTTATTCCCTTTTTTTTATTTAATGGCCTTTTATTTACAGGATATATGCATGGGTAACTTCACAGCATTCACAATTGCCAAACTCTTGTTCCAGTTTTTCCCCTCTTACCCCCGACCCCAGGTGACTTTGTTCCTCAGCAAGCCCAAGCCCCGTGCTTGCCCAGGTGACTCCTTCCCGCCTCTTCTAACAGGCTGCTCCTTCTACTTGGTCATGTATCTCCCATACTTCTGGCTGTTTCCTCACTGCTTACAAACCTGCGTTCACCCTCAAACAGCCGCGCCAGCTAACCTCAGCTTGCGGCCTTTGCGGCGGAGCTCCTGGAGAAGGCCACCCGTAACGGGGGCGCCCTGCTTACTCTCTTTCAGGACCCTTCCCATCTGGCCTCTGGCCTCATCCCCCCCCCGCAGCGCTCTTCCCACAGCCGCCCATGGCCTCTGGCCATTCACGCCGGGCTGTGCCTCTGACTGACCCTCTGCCCTCTCTAGGCCGCGGGCCGCTTCAGCGCCTCCTCTGCCGGAGCCCACGCCCTCCGCGCGAGGGGGAGCCACCAGGCTCCGCCCTGGAGTCCCCTCTCTTCTCCCTCAGCGCTAGCTCTCTGTGTGGTCTCATCAGTCGCCGCGGACTTCTCTTCTCTTCGCAAAGGATTCTCCAACCTACTACTGCTCTCCAGAGGTCCTGAATTAGATGTCAGGCAGGTCTTGGAGGCGATACGGCCCCAAGGAGCCCGCTCTGCCGCTAAGCAGCCTCGGCCCCTCCAGCACACTTTCTTTCCTGTCACGGTCTGAGGGCATCCCTCTCCTTCCCGGCGCCCCGCCTCCGATGACCTCCCCCTTCTCTCACTGCCCCGGGGATTTTGCCCCTGCTCTCTCTCCCATGAGCCTTTCTCCACTCCCCCAGCAAAGCGCTGTCACCCACCTCTCTGTGCCCAATGAAAGCCGGCGGAGACCCCTCGGGGGCCCCGGGCAGGGAGAGACAATAACCAAGCCGACCTTTACAAGGCAGGTAACTTCCAGTTCTCTCGCTCTCTCCTTTTCCCGCCGCCGGTCCCACCAGGACCGTCTTCAAGCCGCTTCCTTGGAGCGCTTCTAGCGCGCCAAGCTGCTTATGCCTAGGAAGGTCATGAACTTCAGCTTCCGTTTGCTCGCTGTCTTTGCCCCGACGTGCCCTAGGAAGTGGCTCAAAAGACCCCCACGGCTGGGAAGAGAAGAGACAGTCCTTTATGTAAAGATCCCTCGAGTCACCAGCCTCTGGGGCTCGGCAGTGGATTAGGGGCTGCCATCCCAAAGGGCACAGTTAGAAGCAGCCAGGAACCTAAGTTGTCCCCACAGGGCCGAGGAACGGAACCCCCCTAGGCGGTGGGAGGCAAGCGCGCAAGTGCCCGTTTTCTGTGCAGCGCTGGGTTACGTGTCTAAATGGACATGTCGTCTCTGAGCAGCGTAAGCGGTTGCCTGAAGGCTCACAGTACCTTCTGTAAGCCCAGCGAGGGGGGAAACTGAGGCTGGCGGATTTCTTGAGTAGAAGTTTTGGACCGCAGTGGACGAGGCCTATGGATGTCTGACCTGAGTGCAGAATCCGTACGGTGATGGCATAGGGCCTGTGAGCATCCCCAGCACTTCCAGCCAAGGAGAGATAGGAAAATGTCAGTCACTTTTCTTTCTATGCCAAGTATTTAGCACAGTACTTGATTAGCACTTAATAACGGCTTATTGCGCGATTAGTTTATTGATTAGTGAAGCCTAACTAGGAGAAAATAATAACCTTTCACTTAAATCATTCTTTATTTCATTAAAAAAGTATTATAATTGCATTTACATTAGTATAACAATGGCTACATTTAGCCACACTGCCTGAAAGCTAACTATCCTGGGTACTCTTAAGGATTCTGGGGGTCTTTAGATACTTGGCTATTGGTTCCAGCTCCCATTGATGATGTTCCCCCTGCATCCCACTTGTATTAATGTTTACAGAAGAATATTTACTGTACTGGTATACTGAAAACAAATATACAAATGTATTCTCCAATACCTCCAATTCTCCAAGGCAACTTCATAGTCTGGGGAGGAGATTAATTAACAATTTAGCTCAATTCATCTATAGCAAAGTCACAAGTTCTAAATCTAAAGTCTACCTGGGACTCAAGTCCCAGGAAGCCTAGTTTCTCAGGGCATCCCTGCTAGGCTGGCCAGCTTTGTATCCAGCTTGAAATCTTGCCTCCAAGGTCACAGATCACTCTGCCTTCATGATTCCAGTGAGGAATCTATCTCCTGCATCTAAAACCAAGGACAAACCCCAAGACCATTTCTTGGGCACCTTGGGGCTAAAAAGGAAGCAGTAGCAGTTCAATTCATAATATCTATGCTATGGGTGAATGAATATTCACCCTCTCTCAAGTCTGAGCAAGAAAGAGAGCATTCTAGTCTGGCAGTTTTAAAGATGCATGCAGCCTGTTTTAGCTAGTTAGCCATTTGAAGGAGGCTATTCTCATTCAAGTGGTAGGGGAAAACATAATATCTTCTTCCAGTGGCAGGGTGCCTCCATGTTAGGTAATCTGAGCACCTGATTACATTAATTTAAAGCGTGTGTTGGTCAATTTGCCTTTTCCCCTCATTTCCTTCATCCTTGAATGTGCTTTTCTCTTCTCCTACCCCAAAGAGCAAGGACATTTGACATAATTACCAGTCTGATTGCACACATTACATACCCTACTTTCCCACTTCTCCAATGAATGGAAAGTGATGTTTTCTTATTTCTATTCTAGGCCCAAGTTTAGTCATTCAATTTGCACAGCAGTCAGTTTTTTTATTTTTCTTTCTTTTTTAAAAACACACTTTTGTGACTATGAAATTTATATTTAATAAATTATATTTATTATATGTTGTTTTCTTGGTTCTGCTTATTCTAACTAAATTCTATTTATTATATATTGCTTTCTTGGTTCTCCTTAATCTACCCTGATTTAGCTCATATTAACCTCTTCTTACAGCTCTGAATTCTTCATATTTGTCATTCTTGCTGCACATTAACAGTCCATTACATTCGTTTGCTATAGTTTGTTTAGCCATTCCCCAATTAAAGAGAATCCATTATATTTCAAATTCTTTGTCCCCAGGAAATTTTAAGCAATTTAAATGTGAAAAGTCATATCAGAAAAAAAATTTAAGAGTATAATGAGGTGCCTCTCTAAACTATGATTAGAAGAATAATACATATCAAATAAGGCATAAAAGTGACTATAAAAGACCAGATCAACCATTGCAATGAAATAAAAATTTAAAACTTTTGCACAAACAAAAATATTTGCATTAAATGTATCTGATAAACATTTCATGTCCAAGGAATATGAAGAATGAGAAATATGGAGGAGTTATGTCTTCAAAATATGAAGGTTTTTCATGTGGAAGGCAATTTAGCTTTATTCTCCTTGGTCTCACTGGGGAGAAGCCATGATGTACAGTTTCAGGTCTTCATATCAGGGAAAACTTCTCATCAGTTAAGTAAAACTGTTCAAAAGCAGAATGGGTTGCTGCCCAAAGAAGTAATGAGTTCCCCCTCATTAGAGATCCTCAAGTGAAGAATTGATTCTTGTCTAACAGAATGGCATAATAGACTTAGAAATAGGAAAATCTGGGTTAGAATCTAAACTCAGGCATTTGTTATGTGACTATGAATAAATCATTTAATATTTCTGAACCTCAGTTTGCTTGAATATCTGTAGAACTAATGGGACTGGGAAGAATTACCCACAGTATGATTTCAGAAAGGCCTGGAGAGACTTTATGAACTGATGCTAAATGAAGTGAGTAGCATTAGGAGAACTTTGCACACAGTAACAAGATTATATGATGATCAATTTTGATGGACATGACTCTTTTCAACAGCAAGGTGATTCAGACCAGTTCCAATGTTCTTGGATGATGAGAGCCATCTGAACCTAGAGAGAGGCGTGTAGGGACTGAGTGTGGATCACAACATTGTATTTTCACTTTTTTGGTTATTTGCTTGCATGTTGTTTTCTTTCTCTTTTTTTTCCTCTTTGATCTGATTTTTCTTGTGCGCCATGGTAATTGTGGAAACATGTATAGAAAAATTGAACATGTTTAACATGTTTTGGATTATTTGCTGTCTAGGGGAGGGAATAGTGGAAATAGAGGGAGAAAAAAAATTGGAGCACAAGGTTTTGCTAGGGTAAATGTTGAAAACTATCTATGATTGTTTTGAAAATAAAACACTTTTTAATTTTTTAAGATAAAATAGAAAAAAGAATAATGATATTTTATAAATAGATGTCTTTTTGTATATGTGTGTGAGGCAATTGGGGTTAAGTGATTTGTCCAGGGTTACATAGCCAGTGAATGTTAAGTAACTGAGACCACATTTGAACTCAGGTCCTTCTGAATGTATATAGAAATAGAGCTGATGCTCTATCCACAGTGCCATCTAGCTGCCCCAATAATGACATTTTAAAGTAAAATAACTTTTAAAGACAAGAATTTTTTTCAATGCAGTGACCAACTGTGTCTGCACAGGTTCTGTAATGAAACATGTTACCCAGAGTTTATCCTCTCTATTTTCACTTATCTTAGATCTGTCTATGGTTGCTTGTCTACTGCTTACAAACATGCCTATACATTCCCCATACTAAACAAACAAAAAACCAACCCTTACTTGATCCATCCATCCTTGCTAGCTATTGTCCCACGTTTTTTTCTTCCCTTTGTGGCTAAACTACCTAGGAAGTTGCCTATAACAGGTGCAACCATTTCCTTTCTTCTCAATTTCTTCTTAACTCTCTGAAGTCTGGCTTCTGATCTCATCTTTCAACTGATACTACTTTTTATTTTCAAAATACTTGTAAAATAGTTTCCAACATTCACTCTTTTTTTTCTTTTTTCTTTTATTTAATAGCCTTTTATTTACAGGATATATGCATGGGTAACTTTACAGCATTAACAATTGCCAAACCTCTTGTTCCAATTTTTCACCTCTTACCCCCCCACCCCCTCCCCTAGATGGCAGGATGACCAGTAGATCCAACATTCACTCTTACTAAACCTTATATTCCAGTTTTTTTCCCTCCCTTTCCCCCAACCTCCTCTCCTGGACAGCAAATAATACAAGATAAATGAAACGAGGAATTTTTCTTAACATATTTCTTCATTTATCATGGTGCTCAAGAAAAAATAAGATTAAAAATGAGAATTTTTAAAAAAGGAAGCAAATTACAACAAAAAAAGGTGAAAATACTATGTCGTGATCCACATTCAGCCCCCACAGTCCTCTCTCTGGGTGCAGATGACTCTCTCCATCACAAGTCTATTGGAATTGACCTGAGTCACCTCATTGTTTAAAAATATCTATCTGAGTTGATCATCACATAATCTTCTTGTTGCTATGTACAATGTTCTCTTGGTTCTAGTCACTTCACTTAGCATCAGTTCATGTAAGTCTCTCCAGGCCTTCTTGAAATCATCATGTTGATCATTTCTTACAGAACAATAATATTCCATAACATTCATATACCATAACTTATTCAGCCATTCTCCAACTGACGGGCATCCACTCACTTTCCAGTTCCTTGCCACTATAAAAAGAGCTGCCACAAACATCGTTGCACATGTGGGTCCCTTTCCCTCCTTTATGGGATACAGACCCAATAGAAACACTGTTGGATCAAAGGTATGCACAGTTTTATAGCTCTTTGGGCATACTTCTGAATTGCTCTCTAGAATGGATCAGTCCACAACTCCACCAATAATACATTAGTGTTCCAATTTTCCCACATCCTTTCCAATATTTATTATTTTCCTTTTCTGTCATATTAGCCAATCTGATAGTTATGTGGTGGTACCTCAGAGATGTTTTGCATTTCTCCAATTAATAATGATTTAGAGCATTTTATATGATTATAGATAGCTTTAATTTCTTCATCTGAAAATATCCTGTTCATGTTCTTTGATCACTTATCAACTGGAGAATGGCTTGGACTCTTATAAATTTGGCTCAGATCTCTACAGATTTTAGAAATGAGGTCTTTATCAGAAACATTGACTGTAAAAATTGTTTCCCACTTTTCTCGTTCCCTTCTAATCTTGGTTGCATTGCCCCTGTTTGTGCAAAATCTTTTTAATGTAATATAATCAAAATTATCCATTTTGCATTTCATAATGTTCTCTATGTCCTATTAATCATAAATTCCTTCCTTCTCCATAGATCTGACAGGTAAACTATTCCTTGCTCTCCTAAATTGCTTATAGTATCACCCTTTATGTGTAAATTGTGTACCCATTTTGACCAAATCTTGGTATACAGTGAGATATTGGTCAGAACTGAACAACACAATTTTGAAAGTAATATATGGAATTATCAAATACTTTAAAATAGTTTTTAAAATTAAATCACATTCACCTTCTCTCCTTTCTTCCTATCCCTTGCCTGAGAAAGCAACAAAAACCAAACCCTTGTTCAAAAACATACTCAAGCAAAACATATTTCAGCATGGCCATGTCTAATATAAACATAACTATAAATCAGGTTTACTTAAACTTTCCCCACCCATTACCCCTTTTCGCCGGAGAAATTTTTATATGCCTTGGTATACAGGTATATAAAATTAGTATAGAAATCAAACATTTACTCTCAATAAAGCATAATTTCATGACCCTCCCCCCACATATGATCCCATATGGGGTCATGATCCACAGTTTAAGAAGCTTTGATATAAATAAATATGTATATTTCTCTTTTCATCCTGTCTTTCTTCTCAAGTCTGTTTTGCTTTTGTCCACTTTCTTTTATCTACCCTCCCTTTATGACCTCCCTCCACCCTTATGTCTTTCTCTATTTACTTCCTTATTGAGTAAGATAGATTTTTATTACTATGTACACACACACATATAAAAGGACATAGTTATAATAATATCAAGACTGTCCCTTCAAAGACCTGATATAAGCATAATAGGATAAAGTTCCCTTAGCTTTGTTCAATTCTAGGTGTCAGAGTTAAACCTTTATTTTAAAAAAAAACCAATCATAAAGCAAAGTACTACATTATTCACAGAATATCACACTCAAACTCAGAATTAATCAGGTAGGGAAATTTCCTATTCGGAAAGGAAATAACACAAAAAAAGAAACTCAGCCATGAGAAGCCTACCCTCCCAATGCAAGGTTATCTTTTCAATCTTCCCAGGCTATAGCAGTTCTCAAATTACACTTCCTTTGAGTAACACATGGAATTTCCTTTAAATGGTGGATTATTGGCTTAAGACAATTCAGACAATCATACTTAAAAATATAAAATTACAGTTCCAAGAATGTTTTTTTCCTAATGTTACAATAACAATTAACATATAAAGCCTTATCCTTCCTTGTTTGAAGGGCAGAAAATAATCATTAGAAATTAAGAATGACATTCTATGATTAGTGAATCATAATATTAGCTGCATTAATGAATTCAGTGAATGCATGATAGTTCATTTAAAAGCCAGAAAAATGCTGGCTATTATAAGCTTTGAGGCTGGTAGATATTCATATATGATGGTATTAATCCCTAAAGCAAAACAAAATCTTTAAATCTGGGATCTGTCAGTACTAAATTGAGAATATTACACTATTCTATCAACAACTTCTCACAGAACTAAAAAGATTTGTGACCTTGCCAAGACTAAAGATCCTGAAGACTGAAAATCTGGCAAGTCCCCAAAGAACTTCACAGATTTTCCAAAGATTGTGGCATTTTCCTGAAGTATAAATAATTATCATTATTCATTTCAAAAACAAAATATATTTAATTAAACATTCAACAGTTTATTTTAACCTATAACAATAACAGTTTCTTTCAGAACAGGAGTTAATTTTCCTAACATACAATACTCCTTGAATATCTATTTTTCAAATTAATAGCATTTCTTATATAATGATTTCCCACAAATTACATTACAACAAAAATTAGAAATCTAACAATAACATAACTAACATAATGGATTTTTAAAAGATAACACAAAATAAAAGTCAAATAATAATTTGGTTGAATATATTTCCAAATCATCTTACTTACAAAATGACTTCATCCAGCTATTGATTTGGCATTCTGTACTATTCACATTTAGAAAAGAAACAATTTCACTTTTATTTCTTATTCATGTAGTTTCTAAACATACTGCCCTAATATAAAATATCAAATATCTTTTTCATTAAGATCTGATCTTTTTATACAGGGTCAAATATTACAATTATCCTAATAGGAGAATGCATCTCACTTTAAACGAGACCATATTATAATTTAGCTTAAAGACAAACTCAGTCAAATCAAATTTGGATTTTAATTACAAATGTTATCATTCAAAATCTCAATTTTCCCAAGAATCATTAGTTGCCAACACCCCAAATTATAGAGCTCATTGCTTTCTGTTAATCCTTCTAAAGATTTATGCTCTGGAAGTCATACTATTTCATTTCCTTTTAAAAATGTTTCAGCATTTGCAAAATTTTCAGACCATAATTTGGAAATTTATAGCAAAGGCATTATACTTAAGGTACAAATTTAGTCTCTAATTATTTTACAATGCTATAAATTTCTACAAACTAGGAAAAAGATTTCTGTTCTTTGCTGATCTGAGTTTTTCTCTATAACCTCAACCTGACCAGGGCTGAAATGACAGAAAGTTATTTTACCATTTTTTCTTCTTTTTTTCCTGTTTAAAACTTTATCTCCTCTTAAAAGTAGGAAATGGGAGAATTCCTTGTTTAATGGAAAGGATGGTTTAATATCAGATTACAGAAAACTAGGAGAGTTGTTTCAAGTACAGAACTTCATTAATTTTTCCCACCATTCTAAACTCCTTGGCTGCAATATTTTTACAGCAGTCTTTATTAGCTAGAGGCATTTTCTCCTTAGAAATCTTTCAAGATAACAGAATACAAAAAAATACTATATATAACACAAATCAAAAGTTTTCTTACGAAACTCACAGAGAGGGTAGAGAGGGTGAAAAGGGGATTGCCTACTTTTGGGGTATGAGTATTCAGTCTTGTGTATGCTCAAGCCTGAACAACAGTCTGTTTATTTATTTATTTTTTTACCAACACATTCATTCAGCGTGTTCATCAGGGTTGCTTAATTAACTAAACAGGTCAGAACAAGACATAACACAAATATATGATAAAGGATTATCTCCCAGAAGGTCATGTGGATCAAATGGCAGTCCTTGACTTTGAATTTTGGATCACAGTGCCATGTTGTCAGGATAGCTGGGCAGCTACACTAATATATAATCACAGCACCATTCTTTAATTTATTTTTAATGGTTACAGGTGACTGAGTTAAATGCAGGAAGAAAGAGGCAAAAGAGCAGAGAAATATGCTTAAGGACAACTGACCAAATGCCCCCAGTCCCTTTGGTTGTCCAGTCCAAGAGGCTGGTTCATTTGCCGATATGTGGCTAGTTTTAACTCTACTTTGAGTAAATCCCTGGGTAAAGATGTATCAGGCTTGCCTACAAGTTTAAAAGAAGGAACAAGGATTGTGTTTCACCTAACTCTCAGGTTATTCACCTGGTTTTTATTGTGCAGTGATCTTATTTCGTTTGGTCCTGCTCTTCAGGTTGAGCATCAGATATTCCACTTTTGATACTACAAATTATTGACTGAGAATAAAACCCAGAAATCAAATAATTTTTTAAAAGTTTACTAAGTTATCAGGCAGAAAAAGAAGCCTAAATGGTGGTTCACTTCCTACCCATCCCCATACAGTCTATATAAGTCATACATCATACAGGATTCAAGATTCATCTCCACTGGGAAGTTCCTGGTCAACATAAAGTGAAGTCTTAAATTAAGAATTAAACAAATCTGGTCTTTAAGCAACAGGTCTGGTTTCTAAGCTATAAAGGACTAGATTCAAATAATACAATAAAGTTTTCCCACAGAATCACTGGGACAAAGAATATGCACAGTTCAATAGCTCTTTGAGTGTAATTCCAAATTGCTTTCCAGAATGATTAGACCAGTTCATAGCTTCACTAGCAGTACATTAATGTACCTACTTTCCCACAGGCCTGCCAACATTTGTTATTTTTCTTTTTTTTTGGTCAAATTTGCCAATCTGATAGATGTAAAGTGGAAACTCAGAGTCATATTAATTTTCATTTCCCTAATAATTAGCAATTTAGACTACTAATAGCTTCTATTTCTTCTTTTGAGAACTGCCTCTTCATATCATTCAACCATTTCTCAGTTAGAGAATGGCTCTTATAAATTGGAATAAGTTCATAAATATCTTGGAAATGATAGCTTTCATTTTAGAGTTTCTTTCAGTTCTATTCTCTCTATTTTCATTTTGCCCTCTGGTTAAGTGTCTACTATGTGCCAGGCACTGTGCTAAGTTCCAGAGATAGAAAAAGAAGCAAAAGACAATTCCTGCCTCAAGGAGTTAGCATCTGATAAAGGAGACAGTATACAAATAGCAAGGTATATACATGACAAATAAGGAATACTTAACAGAGGAGAGCTATTGAAATTAAGAGAGATTGGGGAAGGGTTCTTGTAGAAGGTAAAGCCACAAAGGTTAATATTTGGATTGGAGGAAGGAGAGCATTCCAGCTACAAGGGACAGCCAGATTAAGAATACCTAGAGCTGATAGATCAAATGTTTTGTTTGTGAATCAGCCAGGAGAGCAGTGTCACTGGTTGAAAGAGTATCTGTTTGAGAGTAAGATATAAGAAGTCTAGAAAGACAGGAGAAAACTTCTAACAAGTTTAGTTAGTCCTCTTTTATGATTTGTTGAAATTTAATGTCTAGACTTTTTTTGTTGTTGTTCATGGCTATCAAATCAATGTTTTTTAAGTTTTTTCTTCACTAGCTTATATTTATTTATTTATTTAGCATTTTCCCTCATGCTTTTATTTGTTTTTTAAAATTATTTTTAGATTTTTCTTTTTTAAGCAATAGCTTCATATCTTCTAGGAGGTCTAATTGAACTTTTGAGCAAATTATAATTTTTCTTTGAAACTTTTCTTTTTTCTTTTTTTTTTGTTTTTGCTTTTTTAGCAACCAAATTCTTTTTTTTATTAAAGCTTTTTAATTTTCAAAATACATGCATAGATAGATAACTTTTCAACATTAACCTTTGCACCAATTTCCCCCACTTCCTCCAACTACCTCACCAGATGGCCAGTAATCAAATATATGTTAAGCATGGTAAAAAAAAAAAATTAAATCTAATATATGCATATATATTTTTACAATTATCTTACTGCACAAGAAAAATAAAACCAAAAAGGAAAAAAATGAGAAAGAAAATAAAATGCAAGCAAACAAGAACAAAAAGAGTGAAAATGCTATGTGGTAATCCACACTCAGTTCCCACAAGTCCTCTCTGTAGATGGTTCTCTTCAACACAAGATCAAAGGAACTGTTCTGAATCATCTTATTATTGAAAAGAGCCATGTTCATCAGAACTGATCATCCTATAGTATTGATGTTGCATTGTACAATAATCCCCTGGTTCTGCTCACTTCACTCTGCATCAATTCATGTAGGTCTCTCCAAGCCTCTCTGAATTCATCCTGCTGGTCGTTTCTTACAAAACAATAATATTCCATAGTATTCATATACCATAATTTATTCAGCCATTCTCCAATTGATGGGCATCCATTCAGTTTCCAGTTTCTTTCCACTACCAAAAGGGCTGCCACAAACATTTTTGCACATGTGGGTCCCTTTCTCTCCTTTAAGATCTCTTTAGGATATAAGACCAGAAGAGACACTGCTGGACCTAAGGGTATGCACATTTTGATAGCCCTTTGGGCCCAGTGAAACTTTTGTTGTAGATGTTTTAGAATTATTTTATGTTTCTGGGTTTGTATCTTGAATATTCCATTGACCCCATAAAGAACTATTATGGTGGGATTCTTTTTGTTTGCTCATTCATTCAGCTTATTTTCTGATTTCATGACCAGTCTCCTCATCAGACTCTATAGACTTCTTGGGGGACTATCTGGGCTCAGTTTTTTCCTCTTGCTTTTTCTGCTGCCTTTTTAGGGAAGTTAGATGGTACAGTGCAGAGAGCATAGGGCCTGGAGTCAGGAAGACCTAAGTTCAACTATAGTCTTGGATACTTACCAGCTGTATGACCTTAAACAAATCACTTTATTACTGTTTGACACAGTTTCTTTAATTGTAAAATGGAGATAATATGTTCAAAAGAGATAATTATTGTAAAGTGTTTACCATTGTGCCTGGCACATAGTAAGTGTTATATAAATGTTAACTATCATTACTACTATTTCATAGTTTCAGGAACTGCTAAGGCTGGGTATCTTAAAAGGGTAATCAATAATGTGAAAAGTTATTGAGTAGTCAGGGATGATGAAGACCAGAAAATATCTAGCATTTATTTAGCATTTAAGAGATTTTTAATGAGTCAGGAGAGGACATTTTCAACAAGGGGTTGAAGAATGAATGCTAAACCTATGCAGACAGTGAAAGTGTAAATCTAGCTTTGTAGTAAAAGAGAAAAGAAATATGGGACAATGCCTTCAAAGCTACATAAAGTCAAGCGAGGTGAGAAAATATGGGCATGATTGCAGGTTGTAGGAAAAGAGCTAGTGAGAGATACAGAGACAGAGACAGAAACTAATGTAATTAGCTTTTAGAAACAGGAATTTATTATGCTATTATAGTAGATATCAAATACTGTCCCCCCACAAAAAGGGTATAAAGCACATTCTCACACAAATACATAGAATCCAGGGAAAATGGGATTTAAATTTAGCATTTGCAGCAGAGGAATAAATTATATCTCCTCAAAGATGATGAGTTTTTTTTTTTTTTAAATGAAATTCTTAAAATATTCCCCCAGGCATGATATAGCTTTTCTGCTGGGCTCTTGGTAAGAGTATTAAATCTGCCTTTCTTCATTGTATCTAGTTAATTCCCTGCTTCAGATGCAGATAATGTGTCAGCTCTTCTGGAGATGCTACTAGAACTAAGATGATAACGAATTAAATTCAGACCTTTTGAAGTTCACAAGGTCTTTTTCTGAGCAAAGATGAAGAGATCTAGGCCCCAACTTCAGGTAAGATCTCTTGTCCCCTACCTCTCCTCCTCAATTCCAAACTAATTTGTTGACTTTATACAAGACTCACATGATATGTGGCCACCAATCAATCAAAACACTACCTGTATGGCACACTTCATCTCAAGGATTGCCAAACTGACTTTCCCCTCCAATTTAAAAAAAAATATTTTTATTTAAAAATTTGAGTTCCAAATTCTATCTCTCCCTGAGATGGTAAACAATTAGATATAGGATATATATGTGCAATTATGTAAAACATTTCCATATTAGTTGTTTTGTACAAAAAGACTTGAATAAAAGAAAAAAAATTATAGAAAAAATTGAAAAGTATCATGCTCTTTTTTTGTTTGTTGTTTTCAATCAATATCAGCTCTTTCTCTGGAGGAAGATAAATACTTCATTATTAGTCCTTTGGGATTATCTTGAATCATTGTATTGCTGAGAATAGCCAAGTCATTCACAATTCTCCACTGAACAATATTGCTATTACTGTGTACAATATTCTCTTGGTTCTGTTCACTTCACTATGAATCAGTTCATGTAAGTCTTTCTGAAATCATCCTGCTTGTCATTTTTTGGATGGTACAATAATAGTCCTTGTTTAGCCATTTCCCAATGGATGGGCATATATATACATATATGCTTATTGTTTATTGTTTGTTTGTTTGAGGCAATTGGGGTTAAGTGACTTGCCCAGCATCACAGAGCTAAGAGGTGTTAAGTGTCTGAGGTCACATTTGAACTCAGGTCCTTCTAATTCCAAGGCTGATGATCTATCTATTGTACCATCTAGCTGACCCTGCTATAAATATTTTTGTACAAATATGTCCTTTACCCCCTTTTTTTTTTAATATCTTTTGGATATAGATCTAACAGTGGTTAGATATTGCTGTATCAAAGAGTATGGATAGTTTTATAGTTGTTTGGACATAGTTCCAAATTACTCTCCAGAATAGTTGGATTAGTTCACAACTCCACCGATAGTGCATTAGTGTTCCAGTTTTTCCATATTCCCTCCAATAGACATTTTCCATTTTTGCTGTATAAGGTAATCTGATAGGTGTGAGGTAGTATTTTATTTTATTTTTTTATTTTTTAAATTTTTATTTATTATTTAACTTATTTTGCTACTTTATTTTATTTTAATCAATTATTATTTATTAATAAATAATTAAATATTTTAATTTACATTTCTCTGATCAATAGTGATTTAGAGCATTTTTTCATATAACTATAGATAGTTTTGATTTCTTTGAAAACTGCCTATTCATATCCTTTGACTATTTAGCAATTGGGGAATGACTTGCAGTTTTATAAATTTGATTTCTCTATGTAGTTGAGAAATGAGGCCTTTATCAGAGATACATGTTGCAAAATTCACCTCCCCATTTTCTGTTTTCTGTATAACTTTGCTTGCATTGGTTTTGTTTGTGCAAAAACTTTTAAATTTTGTATAATCAAAATTATCTGTTTTACATTTTATAATGCCCTCTATATCTTTGGTCTTAAATTCTTTCCTTATCAAATGGATAAACTATCCCATGCTCTTTTAATGTGTATATGGTATCATCTTTTATCCATAAATCATGTACCTATTTTGACCTCATCTTACCATATAGTATAAAATATTGATCTATACCTAGTTTCTGCCATACTGCCATATTGTTTTCCAGTTTTCCCAGAATTTTTTGTAAAATAAGTTTTTGTTCCAAAATCTTAAATCTTTGGCTATATTATACACAAGATTATTATATTCATTTACTATAATGTAATTTGTACCTAATCTATTCCATCGATCCACCACCCTATTTCTTAGCCAATACCAGAGTATTTGATAACCTATTGCTATATAATTCAGTTTAAGATCTGGTATGGCTAGACCACCTTCTTTTTGTATTTTTTTTTTTCATTGACTACCTTGATATTCTTGAATTTTTGTTCTTCTAGATGAATTTTGTTATTATTTTTCTAGCTCCATAAAATGATTTTTGATAGTGTGAGGGATAGAAAATCCTATCCAAAAATGACTACTCAGAGACCTCTCAGAAGTAAAAAGCAGAAAAGTTGTTTATTTAATTAATTCTCATGAGAATGAGGAATTCCACTGCGAGGAGGGAAAGAGAGAGAACTCATGGTAGAAGGGCTAAAGAAGGGGATAAGGTATACAGTTTTTATAGATTTTAGATACAAAGGATTACATCATGAGTTGGAGAACATTAAGAGATAGGTTGGATGTTATTGGTGCCCAAAACAGCAGATTCCCTAGTTCCAGGAGAAACCATACATCAGGCAACTAATTGGCCAGATGTTGGTAACTTGAACAGCGATAAATGCTATCATTTGAGGTTAAATACATATGACTAAAATCTAAGTACATATTGGCTATCACTCAACATACCCACACGCAGGTCACAGAGAACTAGAGAAACTAAAATATAGAAGAGGAATTTAAACGTCCTTGGAAGTTCTTCACCTTATCTTTACTACACACAGCTGCTGGAAGTTCTTCAACTACACACACACACACACACACACACACACACACACACACAATAGTTTGTTTGGTATGGCACTTAATAAATTGCCTACCCATGAACAATTAATAGTTTTCAAATTTTTAGATATGACTTTATGAATTATCATTTTTATTATATTATATTATATTGGCTCAGTCAACCCAAGCACAATTAATGTTTTTTTTTCCAATTTTTAGATTTGACCTTATTTGTGTGAAAAATGTTTTATAGTTATGTTCCTGGGTTTGTCTTGGCAGGTAGACTTCCAAGTAATTTATATTGTCTACAGTTATTTTTAATGAAGTTTCTCTTTCTATTTCTTGCTGCTGGACTTTGTTGATAATATATAGAAATGCTGATGATTGGTGTGTGTTTATTTTGTATTCTGCAAACTTGTTAAAGTTGTTAAAACTTTTGAGAGGTTTTTTTAATTGATTCTCTGGATTTTCTAAATATACTAGCACATCATCTGCAAGGAGCGATAATTTAGTTTCCTCCTTGTCTATTTCAATGTCTTTAATTTTTCTTCTCTTATTGCTATAGCTAATATTGACTTTTTACACTTCAACTTTGTGATTGATGTCTAAGCTTTGCTCACATTTAGTTCACATCTCTAATTAACTTGTCACCTGACAAAGTTATCAAAGCATAGTTATATTGTCACTTTAAGGGAGAATTGGATGATTTGATTGACTTACCTACTCTTTTATATTAAATATTTTATTGAAGTATGTGCCTCAAATATATCTAGAAAACATCTCAAACCAGGAAGTAGCTGATGGTCCCACAACTTTGGGGGATGATGACAGAAGGTGAAATATACTTCCCAGTTGTTTGCCACTCCAAACAAAGCAGCTTTGTGCAGTTAATCTTCCCTTAGGTATTGTTCTAAGAGTCTAAGAGCATGATCACTAGGTCAAGGGTAAGTACAATTTCATAACTTACCTATATGTTGTTATGCTGCTTCTCAAAACGATTGTACCATTCGCAGCCCCCTCGGCAGTGTGATTGGTCTCATATAATTCCAACCACATTGACTTTTTGTCTGTTTTGATTATCATTATCATTAATCTGATTTAAGGTGGTATGCAGCATTTTCTGGAGTTTTTGTTTTTTGTCAGAAAAAAATGACAGCTAGAAAACCCAAAACACTGTTTTGGTGGTGGTTGTCAATGTGCGTTTCTTTTAAAATAACTGTTCCTTTCCCTTCGATATCCTTTTTGTTTGTTTTTTTCTGAGGCAATTGGGGTGAAGTGACTTGCCCAGAGTCACACAGCCAGGAAGTGTTCAGTGTCTGAGGTTAGATCAGGGCTGGCGCTCTATCCACTGCGCCACCTAGCTGCCCCTCAATATCCTTTTCATATCCATTTATCTTCTGGGGAATTGATTTTAAGGACCAGCAGAAGGCTGGATAAATCTAAGCTTATAGGGCTTCAGTGAAAGCGTTGGTTCTGCTATTTGCCAGCTGCGTGATTTGGCGCGTCCCATCTCCAGTTCTCAGTTTCCTTATGTGTAAAAGCAAAGAAGTTTGGCATTTCCCATGACCTCTGAGCTCTAAACTTGAAATGTTACCGTTTTCAAAAAATTGTATCAGTCTATCACCCTAGGCAGAACCTTCCCAGCCCCGGACCAGATAACGAGTACACTCCCTAAGGGACACCAAGCTCTAGTGAGAGGAATGCTGACTACACCTCCTACACCAAGCCAGAGGAGGAGGAGCCTATCATGTAATTGGTGATGGTTGAGCCAGTAATTCCAAGGAAACCCCAAGTTCCCATGACTTTAGAGAAAGTCCGTGATTCTGATTGGTCGGTCTCTGTGAATGACGGATCCACTGCCCTATAAGAAAATGGGTTTTGGTAGGCCCCGGAAGGTCGGTGCAGAGTTATTCCAGGAGCTTCGCCCGCTGCTGCCTGCTCGCTCTCTGTCTCGGTGTCCCAGCTCCTTTTGGCAGTCAATCATGGGCCTCCCGCCGAAGCTCGAGATCTTGGTCTACACCGTCAACACGCTGCTGCGCAAGCGGCGCTACCACGCAGCGCTGGCCGTGCTCAAGGGCTTCCGCAACGGAGCCGTGTGAGCCGGGGGCCGGGCTCCGGGTCGTCGAGGGTTAGGGCTCAGACTGAGGCCTGGGGCAGGGGGGCGGGGGTAGTGTCATGGAGTGCGGAGAAAGCGGAGTCCTGGGGAATTCAGGGCTAGAGCCCTCAGGGTCACGGTCACGTGCAGGGTCACGGTCACGTGCAGGGTCGGGGCTGGGGGGAAGCCTTGGACTCCGGGCAGTCGTGGGATGGGCAGTGCTGCTTGCGGCTCCCGTTGCCCTTCGCTGTGAGGGACGTTGTACAGAATCTCCGAGAGATAAGGGAACTCCGAGACCGTCTAGTCCAGCCCACACCCGGATGAGAATGCAATCTCTAGGACACATTCCACAAGTGGTGATCGAGCCTTTTCTTGAATATTTCTAGTGAAAGAGAACCTGCTACCTCCAGAAGCGGCCCATTTAATTTCTGGATTCCTCTGTTGCTTTAGGAGACCTACCTCTTTGTAGATTCTATCTCCGTCACGCTCTCATCCCCACGCGGGTTTTCGCCTCTGGAGCCAAGAGAACAAACCTGAGTCTCTTTCCTCATGACAACCCTTACTTTGTGTCCCCACAGAGTCTTCTTTCCAAGCTAAATACCATCAGTTCCTTCAAATGATCTTAAGGTACTTCACCACCCTCTCCTATGGGTTCTTTCTGCCTTAATTCTGGAAAATCTTAGAGATCTTAGATAAATCATGGATTTAGAGGTGAATGGAATACAGAGTATTTAGTCTGACACCGAATAGAGGAGCAAGCTGGGGAGGTAATAAGTCACACAGTAATTGGTACAGTATTTTTTCTACTTTCATTATACTTTCTATCAAGCTTCCTAACTTCAAAAGACCTACTGGCCTGAAATGAGAATAGGAACAATAACTTAATGGTTTAAATAATAAAATCTCAGTTCTGGTTACAGCTTAAGTAGAAATCTGTCACATATCCTAGTGGTGAGTATCCATCTGCCTAAATACTTGCAGAAAGAAGAAGCTCACTGCCTTATGAGATAATCTATTCCATTGGTGGACGGCTTTTAAGTGTTAAAAAGTTGTTTCTATTGAGGTGAAATCAGTCTCAATAACCCATAAGTTCCTACTTATGCCTAGTAATACCTTCTTCTGATTAGTACTCTTCCAATTATTTATTTATTTGAATTAGATTTGTTTATCTAATATTTCCCTCAGTTACATTCAAAACAAATTATTTTGTTACGTTTGTTTTTAAATTTTTTGAGTCTTCCAATTATTTAAAGGCAGGCATTATTAGCGGCCTTCTAATTTTTCTGCTTTTCAGCCTAAATGTTTTTAATTTCTTCAACAGATACTCATAGGCTATGACTAAATCTCTTAGTATCTTCATTACCCTTTCTATACACAAGCTACTTTATTGATGTCCTTCCTAGAATGTGGTGCCCAGAACTGAGCATTAATGGAACCTAAAAAGTTCAGATCACAATGGAAATAGACAAGAGAGGTCTCAAATTCTTTCCCACCCATGTTGTGTTTTTATGTAATACATATTTATTTTGCACAGTGCTGCATATTTCTGTCTGTGACTTGGGAAACTCGCAGGACTTCTACAACCTGGAGTAAGAGCAATGACCTAAGATTGGTAAGGTTAGGAGTTGGGAAGAAACAATGCAATTGAGCAACTTGGAAGTATGATAGCTGAATTGTGTCTGTAGGATGTGTCATTTTGTAACACAGGCTTGACACAGATTGGGAATTATAGTTGAATGCAGGTTCAGTGTGAATCAAAAGTGTGATTAGTCAAAAGACCCAATTTATTATTAGAGGATGTTAATAAAAGTATCAGAATCAAGGAAATGGTAGTCTACTGTTATCTGCTCTGGCCAGAACATGTGTAGTATTTTTCTAGTTTTAGATGCTACAGGTTGTATGAGGAGTGGTGAAAGGAATGGTATGATATTTGGATGCATGTCATATTTAATTATAAGGGTTCCTCTGAATAGTATAAGGATGTATAAACCAAACAGTCTGACAAAGATAAGACTTAGGAGTAGCAAGAGTGGTTTCAAATATTTGAAAGGCTCATGTGGTAGAATGATTCCTTTTGCTCTACTTGATAGTGGGAGACAGGCATTGGAAATCAATAGGCAAGCATATTTAATCCCAGTGCAGGACATTTCTAACAATTAGAGTTGTCCAGAAATAAAATTGAATGCCCTGTGGATAGTGAACTCACAATCTAATTCAACAAATATTTATTAAGTACCTATTATGAACACGCATTTTGCTAGTTACAAAGACCCCTCCACCAAAAAAAAATAATAATAATAATAATTTCTTACCTCAAGGAGATTACATTCTGTTGGAGGGATCCAACATGCATGGAAATAAGTAAAAGATAATTTGGAGCAAGAGTTCTTAATTTTTTGTTGTTGTTGTTGTTGTTATGGACTCAGATATGTGGAAGCTGACTTGTACTGGCCCTGGACAGCTGATTGTTAAATTTTCTTTTCTGTGACCATTTAGACCTTGGAAATTGGCAAATGTTATAAATCAAGGCTTGATTTATTGTTTTGATGATTATCTAGACTTTTAAAAGTGATAGGAAAAATGCAGTTTAAACTTTAAAGTATGTCAGTGCATTTCCAGAGAGTCAGTTGTTAAACATTTATCAGCACATCCTTTTGTTAGTCTGAAGCTTATGGGCCCCATTCTCAGAATATATTTTTAAATGCCTAAAATAAAACAAACAAGATTACAATGGAAATCAATTATGTTGAAATTCAGTTAGCAAAATAAATGAGCAAACAAATTTACAGGGCCCAGGTTAAGAGCTCCCTGATTTAAAAGAAAGAGAAAGTACTAACAACTGAAGAGAATCAGGAAAGGCTTTGTTTAATAAGAGGAGTAGCAGTTGTGCTGAGGCTTGAAAGATCGATTTTCTGGAAAATAAGCATGTGTTTTAAGGGATATAACTTGAAAAGATAGATGGAAACCATAGACCTTTAAATAATAGAATAAGAATTTTGTATTTTATTCTAGAGGTAGTAGGGAGCCACAGAAGTTTTGGGCAGTGTTGTGACAGATTAGTGTTTTAGGTATGTTAATTTGGTAGCTGTGTGGAAAGATGAATTAGAGAAGGGATAAACTAGAAGCCAGTAAAAAGCCTATTGTAGCATTTTAGGTGGAGAGAGATGTGGATGTGAATTAGGATATGAGCCATTTCAAAGGAGAGAAGGGGACAAATGTGAGACATGTTGTGGAAGTAAAAATCAAAAAGACTTGTTTGCTGATTGCATGTGGGTAGTGAGAAAGAGGGAAAATTTAAGATGACTGAAGTTAGAAATCTAGTTGATGTCACCTCAGTAGAAGTGGCAAAGTTAATTTCATTGTTGGAGATCTTCAGTGGAAGGCTGGATGGCTCCTTGTTGAAGAATGTTGTAGAAGAGATTTAAGTTTCAAGTGAAGGTCAAGCCAGGTGACTTTCAAAGCTCCTTCTCACTTCAAGATTCTATGGTTTTGTGAAATGTTTGTTTTGGAAGTTGAGAGAAATTAATGCAGGTCTAGTGCCAACCAGGCTTCTCAGAATAGTATATGATTGGCTTAGCTATTCGACCAGTAATATGTTATGACTGACTCAGTGGCTAAAAGCAAGCATACATAGAGTGGTGGAAGAATCTTCTTTACTGATTCAAATGAAATCTTTTGTTTGTTTTTAATTCCTCAAAAGTAGGGGCCCAACGTTGTTTCCAAGCTTGTTTGAAAAAACTTTGTACAGCATTGATAATAATATTAATAATGATACCATAGCTTAAATGCATAATTCTGCCATTAAATAAATTTGAGGACAACTTTTATAGATGGTTAGTAATTATAACATTGTTGAAATTCAATTCAGTTCTATTCTACAAGTGTTTATTTACTGTTTACTCTGTAGTAGGTACTTTGTTAGGTTCTGGAAGGTCAAACAAAAATGAAATGGTCCTTGCCTTTAGGGAACTTGTATTTTCCATAAGAAGTATCAAATATGTCTTGGGCAGCACTCACAACAATCCTGAGTGTGCAGGAATCAGATTAAAATGTAATTGGAAAATATTTAACAAAATAAGTTAAAATACAATAAAACATGTATAATATTTCATTGTAAAACTAAGCCAAGATGCCACCCACTGAGAACCATATGTATGGTTTAGAGGCTGCCGTTTTTATTTTAGTTTGAAACCACTGTTCAACATGCATATATTCCAATGTCTTATGTTTGAGTATTCACACTAAGGGGAATACAAAAGATGTTTTCTCATATTGTGAAGAGGATAGAAAGGGTGAAGAAGACTTTTACCAAATCCCAAATTACCAGAAGCATTGATCTAAAGGATGATCCAGACAAAACAACAATAGATTTCAAAAGACTGTCACCGAATTTCTGAATGACAGATCCATGGTGAGTTATTAATGAAAGCATGGCTATTAAAGGGAACCTCCCTAACCTTTGAGATTAGAAAGAATAATGTTCTCCTCCCTCTGGTCATATTGCCTCTTGGTCTTTAGGGCCACTATCAGACCATAGATAGTGGCTTGGATGGCCATAATGTGATGTTTTTTGGTTGCTATCTACAATGTTTGCCATTCTATTGTGTAATTGTTCTTCAAGTTCATCCAGACTCCTGTTTTTTTTCTTAGTTTTCCTAGCTAGCATTAAAGAGTATCTAATACTAGAATTGAAAGAAAAGTCTGTCAAGCTTAGCATATAAGCAGAGGAAGAGTACTGAAAGGATGATGGGAAGTTGTCCCATTATTAGGAATTCTTGATTTGGGTTCAGAACAAAAACTGAAGGTGCTCTCATGTAGTACTGTGGATGATGGGGGTAGAATAGGGAGGGGAAGGAAGTCATAGCTAGCCGACCCATTCAGATTTGTTGCCTGAGTATCTCTCTAGATACTGTAGATACATTTATATAAGCAAGAAATATCTTATTTCTCTTTGTAAACACCACTTTTTTTCATAATCATTTCACATATTCATTGTTAATTAATTATGAACAAGTACCTCAACTTCTCTAAATCTCAATTTCCTCTTTTTTTTTTTTTTTTTAAAGAGAAGTCAGGGTGAAGTGACTTTTCCAAAGTCACACAATTTCAGGTCAAATTTGAACTCAGGTCTTCTGACTTCAGGGCTAGTACTCCATTCACTGTACCACCTAGCTGGGGTTAAATGACTTGCCCAAGGTCACATAGCTAGGAAGTGTTAATATTCAAGGTCAGATTTGAACTCAGGTCTTCCTGACTCCAGGGCCATCCACTGTACCATTTAGCTGCCCCTCAATTTCGTCTTAAAAAAATGTGTATGTGTGTGTGTGTGTATGTGCACACACACACATACACACACACATATCCACATGCACATATTTTAGTTTGTTAATATTTCCTATTATATGTAAAAAATTTTAACATGATTTCTTTTAATTTTGAGGTTTAAATTTTTTTTCCTTCCTCCTACCCTTCCCCCCTTCCTGAGAAGACAAATAATGTGATACTAATTGTACATGTTAATTCATACAAAACATTTCCATTTTAGTAATGTTGCAAAAGAAAAGATACACACAAACAAGAAAAATTTTAAAAAGTTTAAAAATATGCTTCAGTCTGCTTTTAGGAGTTATCAGTTTACTCTCTGAAGTCCTTTGGAATTATCTTGGATAATTGTGATCAGAGTAGCAAAGTCTTTCACAGTTGATCTTTATTACACTATTGCCTTAATGGTATATGATGTTCTAGTTCTGCTCACGTCACTCACTTCTTTCCAAGTTTTTTGGAAACCATTTTGCTTGTCATCTTTTAGAGCACAACAGTATTTCATCACATTCATACATCACAATTTATTCAGCTATTGAAGGCATTCCCTCAACTTTCCATTCTTAACCATTATAAAAAGAGCTGCTATAAATATTTTGCACAAATAGATTCTTCCCCTTTTCTTTGATCTCTTTGGGATTCAGACCTAATAATGTTTTTGCTAGGTCAAAGGTATATGCTAGGCATAGTTTTTAATAGCTCTTTGTGGCATAGTTCCAAATTGCTCTAAAGAATGGGTGGATCAGTTCACAACTCCACTGACAATGCATTAGTGTCCCAACTTTTTCATAACCCCTCCAGAATTTATCATTTTCCTTTTCTAGCATGTTAGCTAATCTGATAGGTATAAGGTGGTATCTCAGGATTATTACAATTTTTGTTTCCCTAATCAGTAGTAATTTAGAGCATTTTTCTATCTGACAATTGATAGCTTTGCTTTCTTTTTCTGAAAACTGCCTGTTAATGTCCTTTGATTGTTTATCAACTGTGGAATGGATCTTATTTTTATGAATTTGGTTCAGTTCCCTATATATCTTGGAAATAAGACCTTTATTAGAAAAATGCTGTAAAATTATTCCCCCAGTTTCTTGTTTTTCTTCTAATTTTGATGGCATATCTATTATTTGTACAAAAGCTTTTTAATTTCATGTAATCAAAATTATCTATTTTACTTTCTTAATCCTTTCTATCTCTTGTTTGGTCATAAACTCTTCCCTTTTTCATATATCTATTGGATACATTTCCCCATGTACCCCTAATTTGCTTATAATACCACCTTTTATGTTGAAATCCTATATCGTTTTTGATTTTATCTTGGTATAGTGTGAAACGTTGGTCTGTACCTGATTTCTGCCAAACCACTTTCCATTTTCCCCCAGCAATTTTTGTCAAATGTTGAATTCTTCCCCAAAAACTTGAATCGTTGGGTTTATCAAACACTAGAGGACTATGGTCATTTACTTTTGTATATTGTGTCCCTAATGTATTTCACCGATTTACCATTGTATAGACTGTTTTGATGATTATTGCCTTGTAATACAGATCTCAAATTAGATCTCAAATACTCCTAGGCTACCTCCTTTCACATTTTTTTTTTCAAATTCATTTGATATTCTTGGGTTTTTGTTCTTCCAGATGAATTTTGTTACTATTTTTCTGTTTCTATAAAATTGTTTTTTGATAGTTTTATTGATATGGCACCAAATAAATAAATTAATTTAGATAGCATTATATTATATTGACTTGGTCTTCCCATGAGCAATTAATATTTTTCCAATTGTTTGGATGTATCTGTACAAAAAGTGTTTTGTAATTATGTTCATGTAATCCCTGGGTTTGTCTTGGCAGATATACTTCCAAGTATTTTATATTGTTTGCAGTTATTTTAAATGGAATTTCTCTTTCTCTTACTGCTGGATTTTTTTGGTAATACATAGAAATGCTGATGATTTCTGTGGGTTTGTTTTATATCCTGCAATGTTTCTAAAGTTGTTGATTTTTAGGTTTCTCACGCATTATAGTTTTGTTTTCCTATTGCCTATTTTTGTTCTTTCAATTTCTTTTTCTTGTCTTATTGCTATTGCTAACCTTTCTAGGGAATAATGAACAATAGTGATAATGGAATTCTTTGCTTTACTCCCATGTATATCATACATAATATATATGTATATATAAATGATGGTTGGGATTAAATGACTTGGTCAAGATCACATAGTATATCATATTTGAACTAGAGTGCTCCTTACTCCAGGGCAGGTGATCTCTCTACTGTGCCATTTATTATATAATTTTAATAATAATAATTTAATTTATCATTTATTACCTTATATTATTATATCATTTTAATAATAATCATATCAATAATAATCATTTATATCATTTATTATTGTATCATTTTAAGAAAAGCTCCATTGATTCCTATGCTTTCTAATGTTTTTAATAAGAATGAGATTTTGTATTTTGTTAAAGACTTTTTCTCCATCTATTGATCTGATAATATGATTTTTGTTTTGATTATTGATATGGTCAGTTATGTGGGTAATCAAAAATCAATAATATTGAACCAGTACTACATTCCTGGTATAAGTCCCACTTGGTCATAGGATATGATCTTTGTGATATACTGTTGTAATACCTTTGCTAGTTTTTTATTTAAAACTTTTGTATCAATATTCATTTTTTAATAATAATAATTTATTTTTCCAAATACTTGTAAAGGTAGTTTTAAGCATTTACCTTTGCAAAACCTTGTGTTCCAATTTTTCCTCCCCCTTTCCTCCCTCCCCAAGACAGTGAGCAATCTACTATAGGTTACACATGTTTCATCAGTAGTTATTAAGGAAATTCATTTGTAGTTTTCTTTCTCTGTTTTTGCTCTCCCTCGTTTAGGTATCAAAATCATATTTGTGTCATAAAAGGAATTTTTAAGACTCCTCTTTACCAGTTTATTAAAATAGTTTATTTAGTTTTAGAATTGTTTGGTAGAATTCACTTGTCAATCCATCTGGTCCTGGGGATTTTTCCTTAGGGAACCCATTGATAGCATATTCTATTTCCTTTTCCAAAATAGGGTTATTTAAATATTCTATTTCTCCTTTTGTTAATCTGGGCAGTTTATATATTTGTAAATATTTATCCAGTTCACTTGGATTGCCAGTTTTATTGGCATATAATTGGAAAAATAATTCTAAATAATTAATTTCATCTTCATTGATGGGACTTTTACAAACCATTTTATTTTTGATACTAGTAATTTGGTTTTCATTAATTTTTTAAATCAAATTAACCAGTGATTTATCTGTTTTGTTGAAATTTTATTTTTTTCATAAAACTTACTCCTAGTTCATTTATTAGTTAAATGGTTTTGTTTACTTTAGTTTTTATTAATTTCTCCTTTGATTTTCAGGATTTCCATTTTTGTATTTAATTAGAGATTTTTGATTAGTTCTTTTTCTAGTTTTTTTAACTTGAAATTGATCCACTCTTTATGTTATAGAAGTAAGCATTTAGAGCTATAATTTCCCCCCTACTTATTGCTTTGGCCACATCCCACAGATTTTGGAATGTTGTCTTATTGTTGTCTTTCTCTTTAATGAAATGATTGATCATTCTATGATTTGTTTGACCCATTTGTTCTTTAGGATTAGATTATTTAGTTTCCAATTAGCTTTCACTCTATCTTTACATGACCCTTTGTTAAATGTAATTTCTATTGCCTTCTTGTCTGAAAAGGGTGAATTTAATATTTCTTGCTTTTCTGCATTTGGTTATGAGATTTTTATGTTCTAATACATGGTTAGTATGTACCATACTCCTTTTTCTTCCCATCAGTTTTCTTCAGATGTCTTTTATATCTAACTTTTCTAAGATTTTATTCATCTTCTTGTTCATTTATTTTATCATTAGATTTATCTAGTGCTTTTTTCTCCTTAAATCATTTAACTTTGCCTCTAAGAATTTGGATGTTATGCCATTTAGTGCAAACATGTCTAGTATTGATATTACTTTATTGTCTTTTATATCTTTTAGCAAAATGTTGTTTCCCCACTTAAATCTTTTATTTAGATCAATTTTTTTGCCTTTGCTTTGTGTTACATCATGATGGATACCCCAGCTTTCTGTACCTTAGCTGAAGCATAATAAATTCTGCTCCAGCCTCCAGTGTGTGTGTGTATGTGTGTGTGTTTATGTCTCTGTCTTAAATGGGTTTCTTATAAACAACATACCATTGGATTTTGACTTCTAATCAATTTGGCCATCTACTTCTGTTTTATGGATGAGTTCATCCCATTTACCTTCACATTTATGATTACTAATTGTGTGGTTCTCAAGTCTTTCTCATTTTATCCTGTATTTCCTCTCGTTTGTTTTGCTTTTGACCACTGCCTTCTTATATCTAACTTCCCTTTTAATATTTCCTCTCTCCTTATCCCCACCTTTATTTTTTTTTTCTTTTGGGTAAATCAGATTTCTATTACCAATTGAGTATGCATGTACATTTTCCCTTTTTGAACCAACTTAGATGTGGTGAGGTTCAAGAATCATGCCCCTCCCATACATACCATTTCCCCCTGCAGTATAAAAACTCTTCCTTGCATACCACTTTAATGGGAGATAAGTTTCCCTATCCTCCTCTTTTTCACCTTTTCATTTTTTTTTAACATCCCAATGTATCAACTCACTCATATATACACTTTCCTTGTAGAAGCCTTCTAACTGTCCTAATAATGATATAATTCTTAGAAGATATATTTATCCTTTCCCCATATAGAAAGGCAAACAGTTTAACCTTATTGAGTCCCTTATGATTTCTCTTTCATGTTTACCTTATTATGCTTCTTTTGAGTCTTGTATTTGAAAGTCAAATTTTCTATTCAACTCTTGTTTTTTCATCAGGAATTCTTGATAGTCTTCTGTTCCATTAAATTTTTTTTCCCCTTGAAATATTGTACTATTTTACTAGGTAAGTGATTCTTGGTTGTAATCTGAGATCTATTGCCTTCTGGCAAAATGCCAAATTCTCCACTTCTTTAATATAGTGCTAAATCTTGAATGATTCTATTTTCTGCTTGAAAATCTGGCAGTTCTAGAATTTTGCTATAATATTTCTGGGAGTTTTCATTTTGACATCTCTTTCACATGGTAATCAACAAATTATTTTAAACTCTGTTTTACCTTCTGGTTCTAGGATATCTAGGAAATAGTAGGATAGGTCCTAGTATAGTAGGACTAGGTACTGAGTAGTCAGTTTTCCTTAATAATTTCTTGAAATATATCTAGGATCTTTCTATGATCATAGCTTCCAAGTAATCCAACCATTTAAAAATTATCCCTTGATTTTTTTTTTCCAGATGAAATATTTCATATTTTCTTCAATTTTTTTTTCATTTTTTGGAGTATGTTTTATTGGTTTTTGCCATCTTGGGGTGTCATGAGTCCAATTCTTATTTTTAAGGAATTATAGTCTTCATAAGTTTTTGTACCTCTTTTCATTTGGCTATTTCTTCTGTTTGAGTAGTTATTTTTATCAGTGAATTTGTATACCTCTTTTTCAATTTGGCCAATTCTCTTTTTAAAGATGTTCCTTCAGTATTTTTGTATCTCTTTTACTAGGCTATTGTCTTTTCATGCTTTTCTTCCTTTGCTTTCATTTCTCTGCTTAATTTTTCCTCTACCACTTTTATTTGATTTTAAAAATTACTTTTTAGCCCTTCTAATAATTTCTTGCTGGGTTTGTGTCCAATTCACTTTTTCTTGTAACAACTTTAATTTTATTATCTTTTCTGAATTTGTGTCTTGATATTCCCTGTCACCATAGTAACTTTTTATGGTAATATTCTTTTTTGGTTGTTTTCTAATTTTTTCACTCTAATTCTTGATTTAGAACTTCATGTTAATGTTGAGCTCAGTTTTCACAATGGGGCAAAGGAAAAACTCTCATCTCAATCTTTAGGATTTTTTGCATTGTTTTCAGATTTAGCTCTGGGAGTTTGGTAGTTTTCAGGTTTCCAAGGTTCTGTGATCTGGTGAGAGGTGTGGTCTTGGTCTGTATTCTGGTCAGGATCCCAGATTCCTTGGCATTGCAATTGATACTGCTCTTCAGGGTCTCTGATCCCTTGAGGCTGGAAGTTATACTGCCCCTTAGGGTTGCCACATCCCCTTGATCAGAGGTGCTCCTCTCCACCCTTGAACTATGACCTAGAAGTGTGTATGTTGTGTGTATGGGACTTGCCAAACAGTTGCCCCTCAGGTTTCCTGCTTCCTCATGAAGTGCTCCTTTCTGCCCTTGAATTATGACCCAAAAGTGAGTATAGGCAATAGAGTTGTCAAACAGCATCTGTCCAGAGCAATTGCCAGGTCCCCTTACTGTCTCTGGCTTGAGAACTCCTGAAGCTGCTCTTGCTTATGCCATGACCACCCTAGTCCCCTCATTGGTGTTTCATCCATGTGGGCTAGGGGCCTCCTTCCCCTTGTCACTCATTCTACTTCCTAGGTTGCCTTAGACTGAATGTCTCATTCTGACCTTCTGTTGGCTCTCCTACTCCAGAATGAAATTTGAAGTGTTATTTTAAAGTTGTTGGGAGAGGTCCTCCGAATGCTTCTCTAGTCCACCACTCTTGTTCCACCACTTCCAACTCCCCTGGAGTCTTGTTTTCCTTTTTAATGAGAATGGTGGACTAAATGATATCTAAGGACCCTTCCACCTCTAATAATCTATGTAATTTAATCTGTGAGCATGTGATTAACGGTGTCTTGATAGGGTTGAATAATCTTGTTTACCTGAGAACTGAGGGGAAGCTAAGTCATTTATTAGTGTTAAAGACCTTTCTTGCATTTATCCAAAGAGCCCAATATCTTATGAAAATTGTTTTTCTTTCCCAGTTATGGAGCTAAAATCCGTGCACCCCATGCTCTGGTCATGACATTTCTCTTCAGAAGCGGAAGGTATGGACTCTCTGATTTTGTATTTCTGCATGGCTTATCTCCAGCAGCATTCCTGAGTCTTATAGTATGATCTTGTGTTTGGGAAAACACATTGTTATATTTTGTAAATTAACCAATCCCCTAGCCCTTGCACGCATAGCTTTCAATGCTTTCCAAAGGAAAATATTCTCTTTGTCTTCATATTTTCATTGTGATCACAGTCTTCCTAATTCTCATGTGTGTGTATTTGTTCATTTAGCCTAAAGGAGAAGCTGAAGGCAATCGTTCAGGCCACATACACGCATTCCCGAAATCTGGCTTATTTTGTTTTTACCTACAAGGGCTTGTGCGCCTTGCAGTCCCGGATCCAGGGACAGACCTTCCAGTTTCATTCCTTCCTGGCAGCCTGTATTGGTGGCTGGTTGGTTTTTGGAGAAAATAATAACATCAACAGCCAGGTAAGTGAAGCCCCCTCTTTTCTGGGCAACTATTTCCTATCACCTCACCTGTCTCAAACTTGTATTTGGACTTCTTGTTTATGGTTTTAGAATCGTTTCATGGGAACCGTCCTCTGCTTTCCCACTTGCCCCATGCCTGTGCAGATCATTATCTCATGATGATTAATCATTAGCCTGAGCTGCTATCAAGGTCTAAAATTAGATTTTCCCTGTTTGGTTAAAGTTTGCCTGCCCCTGCATTCCTCTCCTGCTCTAGCGGCTCATTACTCCCTCACCCAAGTCCAGGATTTTCCTGATCAGTCCTGCAGTCAGAAGTACATGATTATGTGATGGAGTAAAATAGTGACTCCGTGGCTCTTCCTTCCCTTGGAAGTGCTGGAGTGCCACGAGGTGGTCTTGAACCCATCTCCCAGACTTTTTTCCTTTTTGGTTTGTGTCTGGTTGACAAGGAGTCTTGGAATGGAGGGGACAGGGAAGCATGGCGGGCACTGGGGGGCTGTTCTCTACTCAGGTTTTCCTTTTTTGCAGATTAACATGTACCTGCTGTCTCGAACTCTGTTTGGACTGGCCCGGCTAGCTGTGGAGAAAGGCTTTCTCCCGGAGCCCAAGCAGGACCCTTTCCCCTTGTTTTCCTCTATCATCTGGGGCCTCATCCTTTGGCTCTTTGAGTACCACAGACACACACTGCAGCCCTCCCTGCAGTCCTCCATGACCTACCTCTATGATGACAGCAACGTCTGGCACGACATCACAGACTTCCTTATCTATAATAAAAGCCACTCTGGGAAATAAGCTGCAGGGTTTGGCAAAGTGGGTAATGGGGGGCCCTGGGATTGGGGTCAGAGACAGCGACTGGGGTGTTGTCTTCAATGTAAACCTAAAGGGTTTTCAGATTGGTTTTTGCCGTCCCCTGAATGGATTTCTTGGTAATTTTTCAAACAAACACTATGCAACCTACTGCCATTTTTTTCTATTAGGTTTTTGTTTTGTTTTTTTTGTCAACATAAATTTCCAATAGAGATGAGTGATGACTTATTTTATTCTTTAAGGTTCATTCATGTTTAATTTCATTGGTAACAAGGCCTCTAACCTATTTTACAAAGAACTATTTTTTTTAAAATCAAGGTACTTATTATGTAATGACAGGAAGCTACTTAGACCATCAGTGGAATATAAATCTTTTTCATAAAAAGAAACAAAAACAAAACGCAACTCTGTTCAAAGGTAATTATGTATAGAAGACAGATCTTAACATTACTTCAGATGATTTTACTATAGAAATACAGACTTGAAAGGGGTCTTAGAAGCTCCTAGTCCAGTGTCCCATTAGAATCTCCTTCATAGCCTCCCTGGCTCACAAGTTGATTCTCCAAACGTCTCTTCTGTGCAGTTTTTTTTTCCTACTTTAGAAGAAAGTAGTATTTTTCTAAATAACTCACTCATTGGTTTTTTAAAAGGTGATGTGTGTTTCTTCTGAATCAAACATGAAAAATTACATGTTTGTTAGTGATGTTATATTTTTAGAAGGCAGTCAGTGATAATGCAGTCAGAATTTCTTTCATCTTCTTTTTCCTCCCTCTGTTCCTGTGAAGTGTGTTTACAGGTTTGTGAGAATCAGGTTTTCTATCTGACTCTCCTTGAATGGAGGGGGGAAACTTTCCTTTAGAAATCCAAAAGGATTTTAAACCTAGACTTTGCAATAAGAATGTATGTAATTATTTTTGCAAACCTGGTTTGCTTTGCACAAAGAATAAAACAGATGTACCTGTAAACAAACCAGAGAGTGCTAGACTGGGACTATTTATGATTGTGAAAAGGTGATGGAGACCTGGCTGTAGTTTTGCCTGTTTCAGGTTGTGACAAGTCAGGCAGAGAATAAAACATGGGGATATTGAGAAACCAAAGGGTGACATCAAGAACAGAAGCACATAGCCATCTAAGCCTTAATCCCCTGCCAGTTTTCCCCTTGCTAGCCATAGAGATTGTGTACCTTACTGCATTCAAGATTCCTGATTTGAATTGCCAATGTCTATCACCTTTCTTCCAGATTTCTAGACCAGTTTTCCTGGATTAGGCATTTTCTCCAGAGATAATCTGTGCTTAGACTGAGTCCTATTACAATTTGCATCCTTTATAACTTCAGACAAGAATGCAAAAAAGAATTTCCCCTTGTTTGTTTCTAGGCTTTCTTAGGCAGTTTTCACAAAGCTCTTTGCATAAATGACTTTTAAACCACAATACCTTTTATCTCCTACCCATTCCACCCCCCATCCTGCTCCTTTTTTCTCTTCAGCTTTTGTTTTTTTGGGGGCCCCCTCTGACTTTTTGGACCTTAGGAAAAGGTCATGAAGGGCTTGTACCAGACCTGGGTTCAATTTTTAACTGTTGCTGGTTCTGTAACTTTGAGAGATCACTTCTTTTTTCTGAATTTCTCTTTCCTCATTTGGCAAATGAGATTAATATGTACATACCCATGGATATTGTAGAATTTACCTTAAAAAAAAAAAAAAGATGTGAAAATACTTTGTTAGTTATAATTTTTTTTTTTTTTTTACTGTAGAGTCACAATTATTATTATTATTTTTTCTGGGACCTGTGGTTTATCAGTGTAGGGAATTCCTGTTGTGCAAACTTCCTCCACCCATGCATATTGGGAACTAATTTGTAATTTGTAAGCCTAGGTACTGAGAGTAGGTTTTTCTGATTGCAACACCAGCCTTCTACCATGCCATGTTGCCTCTCATTGCAATGGTAATGGTGCCAGTAGAATCAGTATTATTAACCATAAAAATTGCAAATATAAATTTAAAACTGACTTTGTGCCAGGCACTATGCCATCTATTGTCTGTTTCTAATGAGATGATGTTCAGAGATCTAAATAATTTATTGTAGGGGTACTTAAAGTTAAAAGAAAAATCAGTCATGATTGACACTATTTCAAATGAAAGGAAAGCATATTTGGGGCCTTTCCAATGGGAATCTCTTCAGTTCAAGGTTGGTTTGAAATAGATGACTCCCCATTAGGGAACTATTCTCCAATGAGCTTTTATGGGTAGGCTTTTCTGCTGTGGGTAAATGGTGCAATTTTTTTTTTTTTAAATAGCCTTTTAAAAAAATAAAAAAAATTAAAAAAAAATAGCCTTTTATTTACAGGTTGTATGTATGGGTAACTTTACAGCATTGACAATTGCCAAACCTCTTGTTCCAATTTTTCCCCTCCTTCCCTCCACCCCCTCCCCCAGATGGCAGGATGACCAGTAGATGTTAAATATATTAAAATATAAATTAGATACACAATAAGTATACATGACCAAACTGTTATTTTGCTGTACAAAAAGAATCGAACTCTGAAATGTTGTACAATTAGCCTGTGAAGGAAATCCAAAATGCAGGCAGGCAAAAATATAGGGATTGGGAATTCAATGTAATGGTTTTTAGTTATCTCCCAGAGTTCTTTCACTGGGCGTAGCTGGTTCAGTTCATTACTGCTCAAATGGTGCAATTTTGATGTTTTTTCTTTACTTCCCTCCCCCAAATCACTTGTCATAAATGCTTTGAGGTCTGAAAAGAACCAGAATTTGGATTTACCTTTTTGCTAGAATGGAAAATCTTATCAACTCATAGTTTTCAAAAATACTTTGTTCTCTTCCATCTAACATACTAGGTTTTTGTAAAAAATAAAAATAACTTGATCTCAGTTTCTTTAGCAGAAAAATGAGAGAATTGAACTAGATGACCTTGGAGGTCCAGCTTTAAATCTATGAGTTTATGAACTTATTTAATAATTATTTTTAATATTTTTTATTTTCATTTTTTATTAAAGCTTTTTTATTTACAAAACATATGCAAAAGTAATTTTTCAACATTGATCCTTGCAAAACTTTGTGTTCCAAATTTCCCCCTCCTTTCCCCACCACCCCCAGATGGCAGGTAGTCCAATACATGTTAAATATGTTAAAATATATGTTAAATCCAATATATGTATACATATTTATACAGTTATCTTGCTGCACAAGAAAAATTGGATCAAGAAGGAAAAAAAAACTGAGAAAAACAAAATGCAAGCAAACAACAACAAAAAATGAAAATGCTATGTTGTGGTTCCCACAGTCCTCTCTCTGGTTTTCTTCATCACATCATCATTGGAACTGAACTATAATTCTTATTTTTTAGAAAAAAAAAAAACACTCTACTTCCCAAAGCATTCTGATTTAAATCCTCACTGCAGTATATATGTCTAATTCATTTCCTCATGTAGAATGGAATAAAACTGATTTTTTTAAACATGATGACAAAGATGAACTTTTCTTACATCACTTTAGTAAAGATTATCTCCTAGAGAATGGACTTTTTATACCATTAAATGCATGTTTCAGTGGAGTGTGTGGGAAAACGGGAAATTGTAGTATCTGTAGGCAATACGATTATCTTAATTAATAGCAGCAAAGTAAACTAGAATTAGAATGAACTCTTTCTCTTTTCTTTAGAAAACTGTCTTCATTTCTTCTAATGGTATTCCCCAACTAGCAGTGTTCAAAACAACAAATCAACTATGATGTAATTAAGAGAGATACTCAAACATTTTAGATTCCCTTTGAAAATTCTTAATTTTTTTTTGAAGGTTCTATGGGTTAAAGAATCACTAAGTAGAAAGTTTCTAGACCAATTAGGTAGAAAAATTGGCTCTGTCTTTCTTCCCAAATAGGTTATAATAAGATAATATATCTTCATATATATAATATAGTAAAATTTGTCCCTTACATTAATTACCTCATTCACTTTTGATTTCTCTCCCACACAAGAATGTGTAACTCTTTATATGTGACACAGCCTAATTCTGAGAAACAAAAATGTTTTGATCAGGGTAAGAGCTGGGGGTGGGAGTGGGGGATCAGGTCAAGATATAGACCCTTATTTTCATTTTCTTCTTTGAGGAGCTGCTATTAATCACCTGTCAATCCTGTTGGCGTTGGGGCTTTTGTATTGCCAACTGAGGGTTGCTCTACTTGTCCAGGTGGATTAATTAACCAGTGTAGACTGAATGGAAAACAGGTCTGAATGAAAAGAAGATACAGATCTGAGAGGGCTGTTTTATGGTACATTCCTAATTTAAACGAAAATAAAATGTACTTTGAAAAGGCTTTTAAACAAAAGCCTTGTTGAAAATGTATCCAAGATGTAGATTCAGAAAGTAATACCCCTAGTCCTATGGGGCATTTATGGTCTCCTAGGTGGCCCTGGAGAGCATTCCCAGAGGTGGTTGAAGTGGAGGTAAAAGCGGCCAGGCAAGGACAGTGTGGGTCACCCGCGGCAGCCCCAGCCATCATGGCTTGGGAGTCAGGAGCACTCACTGCCTACTTGGGTGACCCTCAGTTTTCTTGTTTATAAATGCTGGGTTTGGGCTAAATAGCCCTAAGGCCTCCTCCAGCTCCCAGTCCTGGCTCTCTCCTGGCACTGGTTCTGGTGCTTACTAGGAGGAGAGGCCTGGCCTGGGTCAGCAGGACTTGGCCTGCTTCCTGCCCAACCTTGCTGACCCGTCCTTCTGCCCCAGCTCCAGGAAACAGGCTCCAGCCTTGTTTCTCTCCAGGAGCGCCTGCATGCACACCTCCTGTCCTTGTTTAACAGCCATTCCCTTTCTGAGCCCCAGATTCCCTGAGCAAGCTCTGCTCATCAGGCCAGGGCCAGCCATTAGTCAGGCTCTTTAAAGGCTCCGAGTTTCCCAGCTGTCTGTGGGTAGATCATTGTTATGTGCTCCCAGGGGAGTCATGGGAACGTGTTCTCATCCTTCCACCAGACCAGCTTCTGGGGCTAGTTTAGGGCACTCAGCAAATCCTACAGACTCGTGAGAGGACTGAACAATGGCTGTGTGTAATGAAGAAGTGGCCTAGAAATAATCTGCCTGTTAGAGCTCATTGCTCTATCTATCGATGGGGTTTTCTACATCTTCATGTCCTGTTTGTCATTTATGTAAAACTTATTTCTTCCTCCTTTGAGGACTCCTCCCCTTCTACTTCTCTCTCAAACTCCAATAATACAATTAAATTGGGGAGACTGTGGATTTTCCCCCCAAATTTTTTTTCTTGTCTGGACTCCAATAGGAACAGTTTTATTCTTTCTGGAAAAAAAAAAAAATCAAGGTGAGCTTTTAAGAATGTTGTTTGTAGTTTCTTAGCTAGAGTCTTTCCTTCTTGATGCAACTTTTTTCCTGGTTTCAAAGGTTTCTTCTTGCAGCACAGGGGGTGGTTTCCTCCCTGTGCTGCAGGGAAGAAATCTAGTTGTTGAGTAATGCAGATTTGTTCCTTGATGTGCATATTCTCCTTCCTCTCCTAGAAAAGCATTTTTCATCATCCTAAAATTCTTGGTAATGAAGAATAAGGAAGTTGCCTCATATACATATATATATATATATATTGCATATTGTCTCTGCCAATCAATTACAAATTTATTGATGGTCAGGATAATTTCATTTTTTGCCTTATTTCCTCAGAGCATACCTGAATATCAGATACATAGTATGTGCATTATAAAAGTTTAAAGATTATTTTTCAGAAAAGAAAAGAACATTATTAATGAAGTACTGCATATTTCTAAAAGAATAACAGTAACATAATATATTAACTTATTTAGTGATACTTAACAAGTTGACAACAAATTTGCCTTGGTTTTGATATATCCCTGACTTCAGGGCTAGTGCTCTACCTACTGCACCACCTAGTTATCCCTATATAGTAATTCTTTAGCTATTATTTCTCTAGCTCTTTAAATGTTCACAAAGTTCCTCCTTGCATTCATTCTCCCTTTTGACCCTTAGGATCCAAATCCAGGTCTCTCCTAACTCCAGTGGAGCATTCTTTCTATTGTATCACACAGAAATCTAGTTCAACACCATTATTTTCCATTGTCTAAGAAGAGAGAGCTAGAGATGTTTAGTGACTTGCTTGCCTAACATCACACAACATTGTCAAGGCATAGTTAGGATTATAATTCAGGTCTCTGATCTGCCAGGCCAGGGTTCTTTCCCATACTCCATATATACTTGACATTTAGAAGAAAAACTCAAGAGTCCTGCACCTCCTTTTGGAGATTTTCCTCTTTGCCCTGAAGAGGAAGGTGACCTAGGTGATGAGGAAATCTGAAGCCATTCCATATAGGGATGGGATATTTATCTTAAAGAAGAGACTTGGGGGAAATTGGAAGGCAAAGGGGAAAGGAGACAATTGTTATCTGAGAAGAGCCAGAATCAGGAGAAATGAGAAAGGTCAAAGAGGTAAATTTTGCCTCCCAATTAGGAAAAACTTCCTAGCAATTAAATCAGTAGGAAAATAGAAAGACTGCTTTATAAGGTAGGGAGTTCCTAATCACTAAAGGTCTTTAAGCAGAAACTGGATATGACCACTTGTCACAGCTGTCATAGAGGGAATCTCTGCTTCCAGATGACTTATGTTAAACTATTTCTTTTTTAATTTGTGAATGTTAATTTCAAAAAAAAATTGAAAAGCAGAAATGTATGATGTTTGGGAGGAGGTCATAAATGTCTAATGATTTCACATTGTTGGGGTTCACCTTCCTTGGGAGCACATAGGACAAGTGAATTGTCACTAAGGATTCCTGGGGTAGGTTGTCATTAGGTACAACTACACAGAAAAGGCAGGTATGAAATCATGGACCACCTGCAGTTGGTGAACCTGACTTCTTCACAAGATCCTTCCCAAAGGGCAGCCCCACAGTATCTACATTGTCATTCTTTGTCTTACTTAAAGGCAGGAAGACAAAGGCCTTGCTTTTTTCCTTTGGCACTAACCAAGGGAGAATTTTGCTGGGCTAGAGATTGGTATCCAGAGGGTCCAGGGTGAAAGAAGTCTGCTAACAGGCGGTGGGGAAAATGCTGCCCACATTGTAAAAAAAGACCTTTCCTAGCGGTTCCAGCTGCTGTTTCAGACAGCTGTCCATACTGTACTAATCTAGGCACTCTGTGTGCATGTGTTTAAGTGTGGGGGTCCCTCTCTTTCTGCTTTTGTCTTGCTTCCAGCTTCTCTTCCCCAGTTTGGGTTCTGGTCATACTCACTCAGGACCAAGGATGCTTTCCTTTTCCAACCCTTTTCTCTTTATTGTCTAAAAATCCATTATCGTTGTATAATGAATCTGATATCCATTATCCCATAGGAATATTGCTGGCTGAGACTTCTTAGCCTATTTAGTTCCTTTTGTTAGTTTCTGCATAGACCAGGTACTCAATGTTTGAATATTTTCCTCACCCTACCCCAACCCCATTAGGAAGGCTACCAGATATCATGTTCATTTTACAGATTGAAAAACATATTTAGTCAAGGATTTATTTAGCACCTATTTTGTGTCAGGCTTTATGTTAGATTTCTGGGATAGAAGTACAGAATCAAGATAATTTCTTCCTCGAGAACTGACTTTCTGGTCATTCCCTCCAACAGAAACCTTGGATTTTGTATTTGCATCCTCCAGCTCACTTTTGTGTTGCCTTCTCTCACTAGAGAGCAAGCTTCTTATGGGCTAGAATTATCTTGCTCATGTTATGTCCTCTATGCTTGGCACAGTGCCTGGCACATAGTAATTAAATATCTACATTCCATTAGGGCAGAGAATTTATCCACAAATACATTTAACACACTCACTCATACACACACACACACACACACACACACAATATTAAGGTAATTTGGGGAAGAGGCTCAACTAGCTGAAGAGATCAGCTTGTGTAGGAGGTGGCTTTTTATTGAATTTTCTTTTTTAAATTTATTTTTAATACACATTGTTTTATGAATTATGTTAGGAGAGAAAAATTGGAGCAAAAGGGAAAAAGCATGGGAGAAGTAAAAAAAAAAAAAATAGAAAAAAGAAGTGACCATAGCATGTGTTGATTTACATCCAATATCCTTAGAGCTTTTTCTGGATGTAGATGGTATTTTCTTTCCAAAGGTTATTGGGATTGCTTTGGATCACTGAACTGAGAAGAACTAAGCCTTTCATAGTGGATCACAATCTTTCTGTTGCTGTATACAGTGTTTTTCTTGGTTCTACTTGTTTTGCTCAGCATCAGATAATGTAAATCTTTCCAGGTCTTTCTAAAATCAGCTTGTTCATCATTTTTGTTGAATTTTCAAAGAAACTTTGGGTTCTAAGACTCAAATGACTTGCCTTTGATTACACAGTTACTTGGAACTTCTGACTTCCAATTTCCACAAGAACATTCTGATGCGGGAATGTTTATGGTGTGGGTACATGAGCCACGAAAGGCTGTTACTGGGGCAAAAGTGGGATGACTGGGGCTTATTATTTCCTTGGATGAGGAAAAGTGGTTGAAAGTTCTTATTACCTATACCCCTATGCTGAGAGAAGAACAAGAGATGGTCATATTGTGGGGCAGAAGGCACAGTAGCCAGATGTAAGAGAAACCATCAGAGACCAAGCTTTTCAAAAGCTTTTACAACCACCAAAACACATTAATTCCTTCCACTGAGACAGCAGAGTAACCAGGAACCTTTCTGAACAATATTACACTCCATGAATACTAACACAGATTTGTTATATTTCAGATAGGAATACAATCTCTCATTAAGAGAGAACACCTGGCAATATGTAAATTGGCAGTATGAGGGATCCTTAGCTCAAGTTGAGACTGGCCTCTTGCAAAGCTTTATCCACCATTCATCTGGTCCTTTGGAACAGACAGAAATAGCCTGGGAGTGTCTGGAAGTGAGACAAAGAAGAAAGCAAGTCACAAATGTTCGGGCATCCCTTTGGGTGGTCTAGCAACAGGCAGCCCAAGCTGAGATGCCAGTGGTCCCCTTCTACTCTTGCAGTAATACTCATAAAAAGTCCTGGTCACAGGGGTCCTTCACATTTTTAATTATTAAATCCTCACTCCCCCACCAAGAGTTTTGTTTATATGGTTTGTGTCAATAGATATTTAATGTATCAGAAATGAAAGCACTTCAGAAAATACCTTAGTTTTATTTAAAAAAAAAAATTCACTTTACAGCTCCCCTGAAAAGTCTGAGAGACTAAAGAGTCTCTGGATCACAATTTAAAAATCCCACTGACAGCAGTAGGGCCAAACTCAATTATTGACATTTAAAAGTTCTTTATTCTGACCTCTATTCTCCATTTCCCACCTCATTTCTCTCTCCCCAGCATAAACTTCCATAAGGTAGCCTCCTTAAAAAAAAAAAAAAAAAGCCAAACTGACCCCTGCTATGCTCTTACTTTTGTGCCTTTGCTCATACTGTTTACCTCCTTGCTGCCTAACCAAATCCTCTCTATCCCTCAAGACCTAGCTCAAATCCTACTTCCTTAGAGAAGCTTTCCTGCTAAGCCAGACTTTCCTTTTCTTTTTCTGAAGTTTAACAGATATATTCATGGAATCCTGGGCTTCAAAGGGATCTAAAGAGTCATTCAGTCTAGCCATACATGAATCTTCTCCAGGATCAATCGTAACTACTCGGACAAGTAGCTGTCCACCCTGTGCTAGACTACCCTTAGGAGCAGGGAACTCGCAGCTTCATGAGATAATCCATTCTACTACTGGACATTTCTGCTTGTTAAAAAGTTTTCCCTTAGCTTCTCTACTTCCATTCACCCTTACTCTTTTTCCTCTTCCTTCAGTCTCCCCTGTTGCCTTGTTGCTGTCCAGGATGGCAGACTGGGAAGAGAGACATGGTGACTTATCAGACTAAAATGAGCTGAAAGTCTTCAATTCCCACCTCTTCCAATAACTCCAATAAGGACCACCAAACTCTTCCATCTGTCTTACAAGTCTGTCCTATGTTCTCTGGGTCTTACCATCTATCCTGCCTCCCCATCCTGAAGACCTCCAGGCAATGTCATCAACCCCACTACATGCTTCTGTGTCTTTTCACCCTGCCAGTGGACTCTTAATTGAGTTATCTCCTACAATTAGAATGTGAGCTTCTGGAGAACTATCTCATTTTTCCTTTTTTTAAATGACTATTGATAGATTACTTTTTTTTTAGATCACCAAAATTTTCCCTACTTGTCTCTATTCTCCCAGAGAGCCAACCCACATAATAAATGTTTTTAAACATTAAAAAGTCCAAAAAATCAGCAAAACTGATTAAAACACTGAAAAAGTCTGATGATAAATGAATTATACAGAACTTCCCACGTTTGTAGAGGATGCTTGTTCTTCGCAATTTTGCAAAATTCACTTTTGATTGCATTACAGTGGGTTTTTTCCTGTTTGAATTATTGTAGTCATTTAGTAATTGTATATCAGGAATGAAGTTAGAGATATAATACTCAAATTTAGTCTTAAGGGAAGCCATAGTACAAGGGAATCTGTACTATAGGATCAGGTCAACAATGATAAACCATGAGAGATACATAAGCTCTTTGGAGTGGCTTCTTCTATGAAGTGTCCTTGGGGACCAAACCCCACTTGGTGCTGGACTTATTTCCACTAGGCAATGGGCCAAGATCATCTCCAACAAAGCTTTTTCCCTGAGCAAGTGGTTTGGGGTTGTTGGAGTTCAAAAACCAGGTGATAGGGGGACATGTCCTTCCTATTTCCTTTCCTTGCTTGCCTAACCAGACCCCCCACTTCTAGTTCACCCAGAAGTAATACTCCCTTAGCCAGTATTACCTCTCACATATCTCAGTTGAGGAAGAAGACCCCAGTTGGAGGCAGGCATCTCCTCACAAAGACCCTACTGTATAGTAGATGAAGATGGCAGAACAGTAAATGGAGCTCTGGTTTTAAAGATGTAGGCAGTCATCCAAAAAAGACTATTCTTAACCAAGTGGTAGGAAGCACTATATGCTCCATGTAAGAAGTGGGTAGACTCAGAGAGTCTGAACAATGCTTTGGCAAACCTCAAAGGGCTATATATCAATATTATCTAGGTATATGAATTTCTTATGCCTAAAATCTTCTATCATTCATTCTCCTTGGCCCTCCCCTCTATATTGCATTTATTGAAGAAATGTTATACCGTTTTTGAGCTAATTTTTAAAAAGCAGATGAATTGAATGCTGTTTTTTTTTCAGTTTAGTTCACATTTGTCTGGTAACAGAAAAATCACCTAATCTTAGGTATCTTCACTTTCTTGAAGAGCTTGTAGCTCTTTCCTATGCTCCTATAAACTTTAACAACCATCATTTCATTTGATTTTCACAAAACTTTGAGAGGAAGGCAGGGGAGGGATTATTATTCCTTTATTCAGAGGTGGAAACATGCTCAGAGAGGTTGTGACTTGTTAGAGGTTACACAGTGGCAGAACTGAGATTTAGAGATTTAGAAATTCCATCCCCACCCCTTCACATAACCTCACAAAACTGTGGTCTTTGGTTACTCCATCATCTGCCTTTCTTCTCTAGTTGAATGTCAAGGTCTTTCAATGGGGAGAAAACTTTGACTTAATTTTTTCCTTAGGGACTTTTGATAGAAAAAACTTCCCCAAGCTTCCAATTTGGGGAGCAACATGGTAAAACAGCAGCAATAACAACAGTGTCTTCAGAAGGACCCTTGCAGCACAAGCTGGGTTAGATAGGAGTTCATTGGAAACAGTGAAAAGGCTGATAAGAGATGGGTAAGAACTGAGGATTTCTTAGTAGGTGGGTAGCAATAACAGGCTGGCAAGCAATAAGTATTTATTAAGCCTTACAATTATTTTATCATCATCATCATTATTATGTAAGGCTAAATAATAGGTATATAAATACAAGCAAAACAAAACAAAAAAAGATAGCCCTGCCCTCAAAGAGCTTTCTTTCATTCTAACTTCAGAAGATAGCACATAAAGGGAGCTGAGAAGGTGTGCAAGGTGAGGTAGGGAGGCTGGAAATTGGTGATAAAGTTTGTAGAGAGAAGCCAAGAATGTATGGACCTTTCCTCAAAAGAGTGGCCCCCAAAAGAACTTGCCAGTGAGAGAAGTGAGCAGGAGGGATGGAGGAAGACAATTGAGATATTATGCTGTTATGCTTGAGAAGGCAGCGTAACAGACCTGCCGTGTCCAGCACCAGCAGATGTTCTAACTGTATGTAGTGGAAGAGCTGGGAGAAAAGATTGTTTTCAGTGGAGCTCATCCTGTGTGGGCAAAAAAGGCTCATGTGGTATAATTTGAAGCATGTGGCAAAAAGCCTTTGGGTCAAAACTATCTCCCTTACTGAATGACCTTCCAAACACTTCCCAGTTCACAAAATCCCTTCCCATTAGACAAAAGGCTAGGGCAGCCCAAGGGACTGATTCAATAAGCATATACTAGCTATTGAAAATGCTCAAAGGGATGCATGATCTTGTTGGGTTTTTTCATGTTTCTTCCAATGATAATGGATTACAATTTATTTATGCTTGACCATCTTGTGCCATTATTGTCCATGTCCTTTTATAAGTTCCACAAAGGGGGAGTCAATTGGGAAATGAACAAGCATTTACTAAGCACTCATTATGTACTAGGTAGTGCAGGGCCTGGAGTCACAAAGATGCATCTTCCTCAGTCTTAATCCAGTCTCAAACTCTCACTAGCTGTGTGATTCTAGGCAAGGCACTTAACTCTGCCTGCCTCAGTTTCCTCATCTGTCAAATGAGCTGGAGGAGAAAATGGCAAACCACTCCAGTATCTTGGCAAGAAATTCCCAAAAGGAGTCTGGAAGAGTCAGATATGACTGAAAAATTGCTAAACAATACATGCTAATCACTGGGGTTATAAAGAACGGCAAAAATCTGTTTACGTTCTCACATGCTGGAGAACTTTCTCAATTTCTTATGACATTATAAGAACACCAATGGAATACTTATCACCTGCTGGTCACTGTTATGGAAAGTTCCCAGGGTATTCAGGTTCTGACTGGGAAGAATTTAAAACTGGAGGGATTAGACATCTTTCATCTCCTTCTTGGGGACTCCAACCTACTTGGGCCAGGGTGAGTGGGAGAGAGCCCGGAGGGAACCATACACCAAAATCCCTCAATCACTCCTGGAAGGATCATTTTCTGGAGAGACTCCTTCCTAGATCTGATCTCTACAGGCTTTCCTTGGCCCAGCCCTTGCTTCTCCAGGAAGGATCCTTGCAACCACTGCTTTTGCTTCATGACATCCATTCATTCAATAAATATCTGTTCAGTACCTACCATTAACTCTATTTCTCCTGAAATACAAAGTTCAAGTCTGACGTAGTATCCGGACATAAGTCTGCCTTTCTCAGTCCGGACTCACTGACCTTCCTTCACTATTCTTGGTTGCTTGCCCCCCACACTAGAGGGCTGTTACCAATTCACCCCTGAAATGACAGAGACAGCAGAGTGGATAGAAAGACCTGAGTCCAAATCTAATCTCGTGCATTTATTAGCTGTCTGACTCGGGGTACTTCAAGAGTAAAATGGGGGCAACAATGGCACCTTCTTCCCAGGGTGGTTGGAGGCTCCCAAGGATGAAAGAGTAATTGTGCAAGCACCCCTTTGCCCGAAAGAGCAGGTCTGGTTGGTTGTGCTGGTTTCTGCCTCGGGTGGGGGTCTGCCTTCTCTTGCTAACGGCAAACCACTCCAGAATCTTTGCCAAGAAAGTCCACTATGGGGTCACTACTGAAAAGCAGCAATGACTTGCCCACCGTCACACAGATCTTCCTGAATCCGGGCCGTGATCTACCCATCGCACCATGTACCTGCCCCATCTGGCATACAGGAAGAGATTAACAAATGCTTGCTCGGCCGAAGAGACTGGCGTACAGGAAGCGACTAATAAATGCTTGCTCGGCCGAAGAGACCCTGTTGGAGTGGGAGCGAGAAGGCTCGGGGTGGAGGGGTCGGGCAAATCTCGGAAGTGTACCTTGTAGGGATGGGTTGATGTAAGGAGATAGATGTACTCGGGGGGAGTCTTGGGGGAGAGTGCCAATCCCAGCTGGTCCCCCTGGGGCGGGGTTGGGCAGGGCAGAACTGGGTAGGACCTCGGCTTCCGAGTCCGCTCCTTCTCCGCGGCGCGCCTCCCGGACAAAGCCTGCGCATTTTCAGGGCGGCGATTGGCTGTGGGTGACGTGCTGACCGCCCCCCTCGGATGCGCAGGCCGGGGCCGGCGCACCGTAACCAATGGCGGGGCTCGGCGCCGGCGCTTCTCTGTATCAATCTCGGAACTGCCAGCCAATGGAAGCGCCGCTATCCGGCTCGTGCCCCTTTCGCGGCAAAAAGGATTTGGCGCGTAAAAGTGTCCGGGACTTTGCGGGGATCAGCTGGAGAGACCAAAACAAGCTCGCAGCTCCGGCCCCGGTCCTGGCCCCCGTTCTGTCCTCCGGTCTCCCGCCCCGGCCCCGTCCGTCTGCGCGGATCCGATCCCTGCTGAACCCGGGAGTCCAGGACCGCGCATGGGCCAGGGCCCTCTCGGAGTCTCCCGCAGCTCGCGCCCCGGCCCGGGTCCGGGGCCCTGAGCCCTAGCCCGGCAGGCCGGGCCGAGCCGGGGACTATGGACCTGGCATCCGGAGCGGGCTCTAGTGCCGAGACCCCCGGCAGGGGGTAGGGCCCCGAGCGGCAACTGCGGAAGCCCGCGCAGCCTCGGGCCGCGCCGCGCCCCGCCCCGGCCCTCCCGGCCCCGCCGGCCAGTCCCCGTCCCTGGGATGTGAACCGGCGCCCGGGGGAGCGAGCGAGCCAGCGCAGCCGCCATGGCCCTGGACGGCAGCGGCGGCGGCGGCGGCGGCACGTGCGTGGCGGAGCTGGAGGCCCTGCTGGGGGCTGGGGGGCTGCAGCTGCTGGAGCAGCAGATCGTCATCATCTCCACCCAGGACGAAGGCCCGCTCAGCGCTGCCGCCGTCCCGGTCACCGCAGAGGGGCCCCGAGAGGCCGAGTTGCTGCTGTTCGCAACGCCCCAGGCGCCCCGGCCGGGAGCCAGCGGCCCCAGGCCTGCCCTGGGCCGGCCTCCGGTAACTACTCCATTCCCCGCCCCCCCCCCCACCCCCCCCCAGCACTCTGGGCGGGCCTGGGCTCCGGGCACCTCTGCGAGCTGCATCTCCGGGGCCCGGCCCGAGCGCCGGGGGCTCCGGGCGGCCCTCCAGGAGCTCCCACGCCCGGGAGGGCGGCCCTGCGGGCGGGCGGGGGGAGGGAGCGTGTGCGCGTGCAGCGGGGGGTGGGTTTGCGCCAGAGCGAGCCCCCTTGCTGCGCGCCCGCCTCCGGGGTGGAGCTGATCGGCGCGCCGCACGGCGCCGGGGGCCGCTCTACCTTTGCCCTCTCCGAGGGTCGCGGCCCGGAGCTCGGGGCCGGAGCGGGAGCTGGCACCCCCCGCTTCCCCGCTCCGTGAGGGGGCCGGCTCCGGCCGCCAAAGGGCAGCCCTTGGCCCGGGGCAGAGGGAGACGGAGGACGGACCGGGTGCCAGGGTTTGCGTCTGTCCAAAGTCCTGTTTTATTAACCGCATCCCCGATGGCAGCGAGAGGAGATGGTGGGTCCGCGTCCCCAGGAGTGGCTGCGCGCTGTAGCGCAGGAGGGCTCTCTGCAAAGGCTGTAGTACGCGCGCAAGGGGGGAGGGGAGAAAGGATGCTGAGAAGTCTCATGCTTGCGCTGAACGCTTAGTGCCGGCCGAGCGAAACCTGCCCAGTGTGAGGTCCTCAGATAGAGGGGCCTGCCCCGCTCCCTCCGCGCCCAGAAAGGGGCCAGAATGGACAGGGGCTGTTTGCGGGAGGCCTGCGAAGGCGGGAATAGGGCCTGCCTCTCCCCCATTAGGGGCCGAGGGTACAGCCTGGAGTGGCAGCTGATCTCCTCCCTCCCACCGCCCCCTCCATCTGTTGGCCCTCTCCACCTGCCTTCATATTTTCAAGGGGCTTGTTGCCATAGTGTCTAAATGCTCAGTGAACTTGTTCGGCTCCCCTAGGCCCCCTGGGGGAGGGGAAGGGAACGGGTGACTGAGCTGGTCCTTGGCCTCTGTTGGGGGGGTGGCTGGGTGGCTGGGGGAAGGGCTGAATGAGGCAGGAGGCCGCGGTGGAGCTGCTTGTGGCATGTACCCCCCTTCCCTCTGCACCCCGGCAGCTCTTCCGTTCCCCTCCCCCCTTTTCTCTCTGAACCTGTAGAACCTGGTTGGGCTCCTTCAGGTGGAGGCCAAAGAAAGCTCTCCCTCTTGTCTGAAAGCCAGACACCAGGCCCTGCGTTTGGCCTTAGCGCCTGGCCCTAACACAGCTGCGACCCCTGGAGGCTGGTGGCCTGGCCTGAGAGGGACCGCTGTGCGAAAAGGGGGAGTTAGCCCCCTTTTATGTAGTCAGACTCTAACTGGTACAGTTAGCCTCAGGAACATCGGCTGTACAGAGGGGGTTTGGCCCGGTATTCCTAAGACACGCTTGGGGGTCAAGTCAGAGTACCAGGGCCTTTCCAGGGGAATTCCCCAAAGATGTCTGGGGTATTCATGAGGCTGCTAGATTGTACAGTCTGAAAGGAAGAACCTATCTGAAAAACTAAAAAAAATTCTTGGCCCTGGGGAGTGTTGAGAAAAGGGAATTACAGCAGGTGCACCAGTCTTGTTGGAAAACTTGCCGAAATCCAGGCCCTTTCTTAGCAGCTGTCAGTGATTCAGATGGCTACAGTGTGAGAAGGTTTGGATGGAGGTCATAGAAGGTCTCGGAATCAGATGGCAGACCCCCCACTGCGGCCTGAGAGAAGGTGCCCTGCTAAGTTAGCTCTTCTGCATAGGTCAGGGAGAGGAGATCCCACCAATGACCTGCTGACCTCGCTCATGCCCGGCTGAATCCCTGCCATATGGACTTCTCAGCCTTTCCTCTCCCCCTCTATTGAACGGTGACATTCCCAGGGGGACGCATAATGGTGGGGAGTGGCGAGAGGCATCGGAGTGGAGGGGAGAGCCTTAGATTTGTGGTTAGGAGCTGGGTTCTAACATAGCTTCTGCCACTTATCTATGGAGCTTCCTTCAAGTCACTTCCCCTGCCGGAGTCCCAGGTTCCTTCCTTATCTGTCACACAGGGGCCTCGTGCCTTCTCACATGGACGCCCATATCACTCCTTTTCTCTCTTCTCTGCTTTGGGGGGCCTAGTAACGGGAAAATGGGAAGAAGACAGGCCTGTTGGTGTTTAGAGCTCCTTGGGGACAGGCCTTTGTGTGCCCCTGCTTCCCAGCCCCTTACTTTGGGTCCCAGTTGGAGGGAGAATGAGTGTCATTCTGGTGTAACAGCCCAGACTCTCTCCTGCCCTGCCCTGCCCTGCCTCCTCCCTTCACCACCGCCCAGAGGGAAAACCTGTTCTGTGTCTGTGGGTGAGGAATGCCAGCCTGGGGAGCATGTGCAAGCACTGGCTTCCTGGCCATGGCTCTCTCCCACACCCTCCAAGGTGCCGGGCCCTCTCCTGCCCTCCCAGATCTCAGCTTCCCACTGCCCTTCTCTCTGCGTGGTTGGTCTCAGGTCATCAACCACCATTTAACAACAACTAACATTCCTATAGCTTTTGCAAAGATAATGTCTATCATTTCATATTGCCCCCATTTTACAGATGAGGGAACTGAGGCTAAGATGGCTGACTTGCTTGTGGATATAGAACTAGTTAAGTGTTTGAGGCAGGATTCCAGCTCAAGTCTTGTTGATTTCATGTCTAGAATGAAATAATGTATGAAGTGATTTGTAAATTACTTTAAATGTGGGTTATCATTTTCATTACTGGTATCTCTAGGGGATTGGTCTGGCTTGCATATATAGGTCTTGTATATAAAACAGGCCTAGATTGTGAGTACATCAGGAGCAGAGAGAGCCATGAAGTCAGGGGGTCTGGTTCTGGAAAAGAGCAATGGAAGTCAACAAGCAAAGTGGGAGGGAGTAGGAATGGACTTCCAGGAGTGAGATATAATCTGAGTAGGGAAGACTGGGCCATAAATCATCTTGTCTGGTTGAATTAAAGAGTACATGGAGGGGAATAGATTAGAGATAGAATATTCAGAGTTCTGAATGCTTCACTAAGAAATTTGGACTTTTACCTAGGGAGGTGGTGAGAAGCCTGTAAAAATTTTCCAGGAGAGGAATGAGTGACATGACCGGATCTAATCTGGCAGTCTCTTTAGGGGAAGTTGGAAAGGAAAAAGCAGTTAGGAGTCTGGGATAGTCTGGATATGAGGTAATAAGACCTAGAATGGGGACAGCCTATTCTACTGAGGGACTCCTGATTTTTAAGGAATTTCTTCCTTTTATTGAGCTGGAATCTGCTTGTCTGCCCCATTACCTGACAGTCATTCCTAGTTCTGGTTTCTGAATATCCTGGACTTTAGGAATATTCTCATTTCAAAGATAAAGATTGTGTGGTTCAGAGAAGGGCTCCCATGCAGATCCCTACCTTGGCTGTCCAAGTCCAGGCTCAGGACTAGGAGCCACTATAACACCTTGTGGGCATGCCAATCCTATGCCTATGGTAGAATGCCTTCTTGAGGTCAGGGTGGCTCAGGTCCCAGTGTGATGTCCCCCCTGAGGGGGGGGGGGGCTTTGGAAGGGCTATTTCACTGCTTCCACTACAAGGTCCTCTGACCTTTAATGGCATTAACTGATGCTTTAGGCATCAGTGCTATTTATGGGGCCTCTCGCCTCTGCTGTTTCTAGATGTCCCAGTCACGAGGATGATCCTTATTCTTCTGAGAACATCAACAGCTTTGTGCTCCCAAGGAACACAGCCCATCAGTGGCTGCTACCTGGACTGTTGTTATTTTAGGGGAGCCTCACAAATACCTCTTTGAGGGGGACAGGGTAAAGGTTCTTATCTCTGTTTTACAAATGAAAAAACAGGCTTAGAGAGTTTATGGGCAGTGAGTTAGTGGCGGAGGCCTGACTAGATTCCAGATCTGACTCTTCATCTTGGTACAATAACATATACTTCATATAGCAAAGTATAATGACTCTAGAGTCAGAGGTCCTGAGTTCAAATTGGCCCACACTCCTGCCTAGATCCATGAGCGTGGGCCATCTCCTGCCCTGTGCTAGAGAGCTGCACGGTCGAAGCACTCAGACATCAGGGAGCTTCAAGGGGGCGGGGCTTTGAAACCTTGGGGGAGTCAGGAAAGCCTTCCTGAAAAGGGAGATGTCCAAGCTCCCGAAGCCCAGTGGTCACTAAGCAGGGGGAGATACTCTGTATGACCCTGGGCCTTCATTTCCTTGTCAGTAATAGTAATAATAATAATTACGATAATAATAATGGTAGAGTATTTATAGAGCACTTTAGGGTTGGCAAATTGCTTTACATGCTTTCTCGTTTAATTTTGCTGTTAGTATCACCCCCATCTTACAAATCAGGAAACTGAGGCTGAGAGATGTTAAGTGATGTTCCCTGGGAGGATTTGAACTCTGGTCTTTCTGATTCCAAGTCTGACAGGCTTATCTGCTGTGTCACCTATCTTTTGCCTCTCCCTATGAAATGGGGGGGATGCAGGGCAGGGACTGTTTGTTGTTTTTCCTTTTTCCCCCACAAGTGACATTTATTAAACACATTGATTGGTTGCTCTCCATGGTCATTTCCCAGCCCCCTCTTCCATGTGTTCCAGGACCATCTTCACATTTGGGGCTTGGGGAGGGGGATAGCAATTGGAGATGGAGATCAGGCTGAATTCGATGGCCATCCCTCTTTCCTGGCCATCCCTCTTGCCTTCAGTTGATGGGGCCTGGGATAGATTGGGGTCCTGCAGTCCTGTCCAGACCTGATCCGATCTATTTTTAGGGCGTGCCCTGGAGTCTTTGAGAACTGCTTTGGGAGCAGGGGGAGAATCATTGATTATCTGGTTCATCCCTTCATCCGGGGAGGGAACACGCAGTTGTTTCTAAGATGGGGAGGCCCAGCACCAGCCCTGTTCCAGGATAGGTTTCCAGCCCCCTTCCTGGGCCTCTTTGGGTCTCTGATGAGGCCTCTCTTTTCCTCTCCCCTGTGCTGCAGGTGAAAAGGAAACTGGACTTGGAAACAGACCATCAGTACATAGCTGAAGGCAGTCAGCCAACCCGGGCCAGGCCCAGACCCCCTGGCAAAGGTATGGGCCTTCCTTACCCAAGCAGGCTCCACTTCAGCTCCCCCTTTTCTGGCCCCCTGGTTAGACTGCTTAGGACACTGGGAAGCCAGTGTCCCCACACTGAGCTGGAGCCAGCCGGGGCGTCTGGTTTTTTCTCTGTTCCCTATGAATGGGTGCTTTGGGGGAGGAAAGGCCCTCAGCCCCAGGCCCTTTCTCCTACTCCTGATTTTCCCCTTCCCTAGTGGACCCTGATGCTCGGAGTAGCCAAAGCCAGACAGAGGGCGGGAGTTTTGAAAACTTGGCTCTCTTTTCTCACCTCCTTACCCCTGTGTAGACAAGGCACTGGATCAGGAGAGCTGGGCAAGGTCCCTAGTAAGGAGCCTAATACCTTTTTGGCTTAAGGATTTGGCCTTTGGGGAGGCAGTCAGGCTTTGTGGGGGGAATGGGCTGGGTTCCCCAACTCTGGCAGGAAGTTCTGTGGTTGGTGGCAGAGCTGGGGTAGGGTGTGTCAACACAGGGGGCTTTCCTGCCGGGGCGATGCCCTGTGGCATCTGTGAACAGAGAAGGAGAAGGTCTGTGAGCCCTTCAGGTGGGGCAGAGTCCTCTTCTGCCCTTTAAACCCTGGTCTCAGCAGCTTTCCAACCCTGCAGACCAGGGAGCTTTCCTGTCCTAGCTGTTGCCTGAGGCAGGGGTGTCCTGGGAGGATGTGGGCCTGAGCCTGGGTTCTTGGTCCCTGCCAGCAGGTGTGAAGTCCCCAGGGGAGAAGTCTCGCTACGAGACCTCACTGAACCTGACTACCAAACGCTTCCTGGAGTTACTGAACCAGTCTACGGATGGCGTGGTGGACCTGAACTGGGCAGCCGAGGTGCTGAAGGTGCAGAAGAGGCGCATCTATGACATCACCAACGTGCTCGAGGGCATCCAGCTCATCACCAAGAAGTCCAAGAACCACATCCAGTGGCTGTAGGTGCCGGGTCCCAGGGGCGGGGAGGGTGCTCTCCTGCCAGCTCTCTACTCCCCAGCACAGCTTCGTCTGGGCCCCACTGCCCAGACCACAGCCCCAGCCACAAGTTGGTTCCGGAAGGGGAGAGGGCAAGGAAGACCTAGGGCTATTTTTCATAATGCAGTTTTCAGGTCTCTGTCCTAACTAGGGGGAGGTAGGCAGGGAGGCTTGGAAAGCAGAGGGGTTGGAGAGCAATGCTCTGGGGCAGCTAGATGCAGTAGAAGGTAAGAGTACCAGGTTTGGAGTCAGGGAAACCCGAGTTCTGGCTCAGTAGTATGACTCCAAGCAAGTCACTGTTTGCCTCAGTTTTCCCATCTGTAAAATGGGGATAATAACAGCACCTATTTCTCAACGTTGTGAGGATTAAATAAGGTAGTATTTATAAGGTGCTTAGCACAGTGCCTGACACATAGTAAGTGCTCTATAAAGGCTAGCTCTCAGGATTATTATGCCATTTCAGTAGGAGAGAATTATACTGTCTGTGAGTGACAAAAGCAGAAATTCAGTGCAGAAACGTCTTAACTCCCTCATTTTATTTATGAGAAACTGATGTCCAGAAAGGGAAAGTAATCTTCCTCAGGTCACCCCTTGAGAACCTGGCAGGACAGGGACTAAGATTCAAGTGCTTAATTCCCAACTCAGGGTTTGCTGCTAGAGCCTCGAATAAGGGCAGGAGGGAAGCCAGAGAAGGGGGCAGTTGGGCAGTACATCACATAAGAGGGAGTGAGGCAGCTGGCCAGACAGCAGGACATGCAGGCAGAATGATGGCCAAAGGGCTTTGTATCTGAGGGACTCTCACTGAGGGTCTCCTCCGCATGAAGAAGGAACACTCGTCTCCAGACTCTTGCATCCTGTCTGGTCCTGGCTGCCTGAGGGTTGGGAGTAAGTGAGGATCTTGGTGCCTTTTTCTCCCTTGTAAACTTTAGGAAAAGACTATAATTCCAGGGTTAGGGTGTAACTGAGGCGAGCCCAGCTTTGCGTTTGCTGCCCATTCTCATCCCAGCCACTTGCTTATCTCAGTGTGGGTACACTGGGTGAAGGTAGTGGTGGGAGCTCTCTGGACAGCTGGTTTTTGGAACCTGGGGGTGCTAGGAGAACTGAGACAGTTCTTTGAACATAAGGAACCCCAATGTAGCCCTCCCTTCTTTTCCTTTCACCATTCCCCCTTTAAGTTGAAGACCAAAGAAGTTGTTCCAAGAAAGAGAAGAGAGCAAGGGGAAGCCCCTCTCACAGATGTACCTTACTTTTCTCCCTGCTCTGCTTCCAGTGGGAATCATTCTGTAGCCGTCAACACCAGCAAGCAGCAGATGCTAGCTAAGGACTTGCATCATCTCCAGGAGGCTGAGAGGCAGCTGGATGACTTGATCCAGATGTGCACCGTTCAGCTCAAACTGCTCACTGAAGATGCCGACAATCAGCAATATCCTTGTGGGGAAGGAAGTGAGCAGGGAGGGGGAGTCGCAGTGATGTGGTAGTGCTAGGGGTTTGATCCCCCATATTCAGAATCAAAGATTCCAGGCCTAGAAGGGACTTCCATAAACATCATGCAGCATTCTTAGATATCAACCACTGCTGAGAGGTGAACCCTACATGCAGCATCTTTGATAACTGGTCCTCCAGCCTCTGCTTCTGCATCCCCAGCTTGAGGACAAACTTAGCATCTCGTGAGACAACTCCTTCTGTAGTTGGATAGCTCTCATTACTTCCAGACAGTGAATCCAAATCTTCCTTGTAATCTCCTACCACGAGTAATAGTTCTGCCATCTGGGAAGTCTTGGATACTGGATATTACCTTCAGATATGACCAGGGTAGTGAGGTAGCATAGTGGATAGTGCAGGGCCTATGATCAGGAAGACTAATTTTTCTGAGTTCAAACCCAGCCCCAGACACTTACTATGTTTGTGACTCTGTGCACGTCACTGAACTCTGTTTATCTCTGTTTCCTCATCTGTCAGGTGAGCTGGAGAAGGAAATGGCAAAACCACTCCATCATTTCTGCCAAGAAAATCCCAAAATCTGACAAGGAGACTTACATGACTGAATGTTTCAACCATTATATGACTTCTACTCATCCCCATCTCCCAAGTGTAATTTCTTCTAGACTAAATATTCCTAGTTCTTTCAGCTGATCCTCTTAGAAGCTCCATTCTTCTTCTTCTGCTCCTCATCTTCTAGATGTACTCCAGCTTGTCAAAATTTCTCCTAACTGTGGTTCTTGGAAATGAATATGATTATCTAGAACTAGCCTGATTTAGGAAGCCTCAGTGAAATAGAATCCTCACCTCCCAAGTTCTGGCTATCATATGGTCCCGTGGCCTAATTTAAATTGCATTAGGTTTTGGTTTTGCTTCCCCATCATAGACAGTACCTTTTAAGTCCTTAAGATCGTTATTCTCCCCAGACACTTCTGTCTTGCTATATTTCTTCCATCCTGTACTTGGGTAATCAACTAAGTATATGACTTTATCATCATTACTATTCAATTCCATTTTACTCAACTAACATATTCTATTGCTGTGGCCTGTTGAGATCCTTTTGGATTTTCCTGTCATTCAGACGGTTAACTCTCTTTGAATGACAATATATTATCCTCTAATTTATGATATGTACACCATTCAAGTCACTGTTGAACAGAAGAGACCCATGGACATATCTCTTTTCTTTGGTTTACGTTTGATTAGCCAGCCTATTCCCAATCTACCTATTATCATGTAGCTCATATCTCTCCATCTTGACCGCAAGAATTTTGAGAAAACTTTGTCAAGTGCATTACTAAAATGAGATCTCATGTATGTTTCCCCTGAGGTATCGTTAAGTTCTCACAACATCTGGTATTTTATTGGATTCTTAGAGCATCCTTGTGAGTCAGGTAGAACAGGAATTAGGATCATCATTTATAGAAGAGAAAGAAGCTTGTAGGGGTCCCATGACTGGTTTTTTTGCAGGAGGGGGTTGAGATAGTGGGGTTTAATTGACTTTGCCCAGTCAGTATGTGTTAAGTCTGAGGCCAGATTTCAGCTCAAGTCCTCCTGACTTCAGAACCAATGCTTTATTCACTGCACCACCCAGCTGTCCCCTTTTCCAAGGTTACATAGCTAGTAAGTATTAGAGCTAAGAGTAGAACCTGCAATTCTCTTTCTTTCTTTCTTTCTTTCTTTCTTTTTTTTAAATAATAGCTTTTTATTTTCAAAATACATGCAAAGATAGTTTTCAACATTTACCTTTGTAAAATCTTGTGTTCCAAAATTGTTTTCTCCCTTCCTCCATCCCCCTCCCTTAATAGCAAGTAATCCAATATATGTTAAACTTGTGCAATTCTTTTATTCATATTTCCACAATTATCATGCTGTACAAAAAAAAAATAGATCAAAAAAGAAAAAAATGAGGGAAAAAAAAGCAAGTAAACAAAAAAGGTGAAAATACTGTGTTGTGATCCACATTTAGTCCCCACAGCCCCGCAGTCCCCTCTCTGGATGCAGATGGCTCTCTCCATCACAAGGCCATTGGAATTGGTCTGAATCATCTCATTATTGAAAAGAGTTGATTGTAATCTTGTTGTTGCTGTGTACAGTGTTCTCCTGGTTCTACTCATCTCACTTAGCATCAGTTCATGTAAGTCTCTCCAGGTCTTTTTGAAATCAGCTTACTGATCGTTTCTTATGGAGCAATAATATTCATATACCACAACTTATTTAGCCATTCTCCAGCTGATGGGCATCCAAGTACCTGCATCTCTTAACTCTCTATCTAAGGCCTTTTCTGCCACATTGGCTTGTGCTTGGTTGAGGAAGTGCAGAATAGTGAAGCTTAGATCAAGGCTAGGTCATCCCTTCTGTAGGGCCCCTTCAGTGAGGTAGGAGAATCACCGAGGAGGGAGTTAAGGGAGAGGTTGACACCATGATGTTGTGATCCTTGACTTTTAAGTGCACCTTAGCCTATGTGACCTGCCAAGACCTACGAAGTATAGCAGACCCTGCAGAGCAGATGGTGATGGTGATTAAGGCCCCACCTGAGACACAGCTACAAGCAGCAGACCCTGCAGAGGTAACCCTGACCCTTCATCACTCATTGGGCACCTCTCCTTATTCTTTTCTTGGCTGATCTCCACACTTACATAGCATTTAATTTTTTTTAATTATATGTGAAAATAATTTTAACATTCATTTTTTATATTGTTTTGCGTTCCAAATTTTTTCCCTCCTTCCTTACTCTCCTTCTTTCCTAAGACGGTAAGCAATTTGACATAGGTGATATATAAGCAATCATGTAAAACATATCCATATTAAATCATGTTTTGGAAGATAACCTCCATTTTTGAGATCCCCTGGTGACAGAGGGAGGTGGGCAGTGTAGGGAAGGGACCCAGAGACCAGGCAAAGACCAGACCTAGTATCCTGTGATTATAGCCTCTGCTACGAGGTGGGCATAGGCAAACATGAAGGGGCTCACAGCAGTTTTTCAGCAAGTTTGGCCAAGGTGTTTCTCAGAATTGCCTCTGCTTCTCCCTTTCCATCCCTAGCCCTCGCTCTATTTGGAGCTATTTTGCTCTTGTGGAACCAACGCAGGTAGAAGGGACTCTTTCTAATGACACGTTCTCCCAATGTACCTCTAGGCATTCCAGATCTCCCTGAAAAGCAGCCGAGGTCCCATCGACGTGTTTCTGTGCCCTGAGGAAAGCTCGGATGTGTGCAGTCCAGTGAAGAGTCCCTTTAAAGCAACTCCTGAGGAGACTGGCCTCAGTCTGGAGCCCACCCTTCCCCCCCAGCCGCCGCCACCACCTCCAAGCCCCCTCACAGCTTCCATACAGGATGGCAACTTGCCCCTGCTCACCAGCGAGCAAGGTGTGTGGGCTGGGAGTTGGAGGAGGGAGGGGAACACAATACAAAGCCTGCTTCTCTGTTCCTGCCTCTGCTGAGGAAGTAGTTTCAGACGGGTATGCAGCCTGAAAGTCTCCACATATGGCCAATAGTACCAAAACGAGGGCTGCTCTATTAGTCCTTCTCATGTGGGGAGGACAGTGGGCTTGGGAGCTGAGTAGGATTTGGGAGGGAAGAGATCTTGTGGTTCATATGGGTCACGCTTCTCTGGGCCAGGCCAGGCCTGCCCTCTTGAGCCAGGGTGGAGCAGTGGCGTGGGACATGGCCACCCCAGATGTTGTATAATGTGGGCTCCTGCTTCCTCTCTCCAGAACACCTCCTGTCCAGGGCAAGCCCGGCATCCCTCAGAGCCTCAACAGAAGATGGACGCTTGTCTCCACTAGTGTCTGTGGACAGCCTCCTGGACCAAGTGAAGGAGGATTTCTCCAGCCTTCTGCCAGATGAGTTCATCAGCCTCTCCCCTCCTCAGGGCCAGGACTATCACTTTGGCCTGGAGGAAGGAGAGGGCATTAGGGAACTCTTTGACTGTGACTTTGGGGACTTCACCCCCCTAGATTTCTGACACAAGGCAACGGGAAGCTCCCCGGACCCACGGATAGGTCAAGGAGCTCAGAGAGTAGAGAGGGGACATCACAATGACTAGGAGGATGACTTAAGTCAAATGAAAAGGGTCAGACTCCTGGAGAGGCTTGGCTGCTGTCTGAGTGTCCTTGTATGTGGAGGAAAGCATGTGGACAGCCTTCCCTGGCCATCACCAGCTTTCCTTTCCTACATACTTGGAAATACTGAAAGCTGCTGTAGCCCCAGGCCTATTTCCCTCTCTCCTATCTTATCCTTTCTAAGACTTCCCAGGAGGGGATCTCTGCCCTGCCAGGGAGTCTACCCCAGTGATCTGATTTTGTCACAAAAGCCACCTAATTTATTTCCCCCTTTTTTGGTCTTCTCTTCCCACCCCCTGTGTTTGGTTCTTCTATGGGCTGGAATTCTCCACCCCCTCGGGATTTGGAGCACCCAGTGAGTACCCCAGGAGGGAAGGAGCTGGTGATGGATGGGGGTGCTTTTGTGTGATGGGAACGTTAAGTGCACTTTTGCTCATCTTCTCTATATGGAGGGCTTGGAGACTGCCGGTAAGGCAGGACCTGAGTCCTAGAACCACCTCAGAGGGGGTGAGGGCTTGATGGCCTCCTCCCAGGAGGCTTTCCCCCAGCCAACCAACCAGCCAGTGCTGGATGAAAGATTGCAGCACCTCTTTGGAGGTCCAGGCTGCATGGAGAGAGCACTTTTGTCGTCTTAAAAGGTTATTTTTCGCAAAGCTTTACTAAAACGCAGTGTGTGCAAACTTATTTATTTATTGAAGTTGGCCATGGCCGGCCCCCACTTCCCAGGTGGAATGGGAGCTGGGGAGCAGCATCCCTGGGGGGCAGAGGTCCGCATGGCCCATGCGTGTCCATTCGGGCCCAAAGGAAGAGGTAGAGGAACAGGAGCTCCTCAGCCTCTGGGGCCTGGGGCAGAAGGTCAGTCACAAAGGAAGAGGGGAAGAGTCCAAGAGGGATCACCCCTGGGTAGAAGAATTTTGATGTCTTGACTTTATTTATTTATTGGGAATGGCAAGAGGGAGAAAGTCATAGGCCAGGAGCAAAGAGAGACTCTAGGAGAAGTAGGATAGGTCAGTGAAAGGAGGATGAAGGAGAGAATTGGCTGCACCAGGAGACTGGTCAGCTTTTGAAGGCTAGAGCCGGAGCTGCAGCTGGGACCCGGGCTTTTTGGGCCTGGGTATGATGGGAAAGTCTGCTGGGGTGCCAGGATCAGAGGCAGGGTTGTCAAAGCTCGGTGGAGGAAGCAGTGACAGGAGGAGAAGCATGTTTGCAGAGTTGGAGAAGTGACTCTCCTGGGGTGGGGTGGAAGGATCTTGCTCCCTTGCCCTACCCTTACCACAGGAGTGGAGAGCAGTTAGCACAGGCCAAAAGCAGCCTCAGGTCCTCACTTTGCTTCTGGCCTGAAGCCTGACCGGGCATTTTTGGTAGCACGTAGGCTGGAGAGAGAGAGAGAGGTATCTAGTCTCTGTCCCTGACCTCTGCTGCCTCTGCCCCAGGCTGTTGTGTGCCAGCCTCTGAGGACATGGCCCTGTCGCCGAGGCCTAACAAGCTCTCCCTCTCCTTTCTTTACTTTCCCAGATTCTATTTCACCATTTGGATGGTGGGAGAGGAAAGAGCCTTGTCTGGGTTGGCCGGGGCCTCTCTGAGGTGGGGTCTCCTAGGCAGGGCGAGATGATGCAGAAGAAAGGCTCAGACTAAAAGACTAGGAGGATGTTTCAGAGGCAAATCCCTGATTCCCTACCTCTCCCCAGTCCTCCAATTTCCAGTGTTTTCTCTGCTTTCTGTTCAACTGGAGGAGGCTTAGGTTTAGGGTCTGTGGGGACAGGGGCAGCACACTTGGTGCCGGCTTTTTGTCTTTGGGGGGGTGGGCCAGCTGCTTATAGGACCCAGTCCTCTCCCCAGCCACAGATTTGCCTTTTCAGATGAGTATCTTATTGTGCTTTGGTTTCAATAAATATTTTGATGATGTTTGGCCTGTTTTGGGTAAAAGCTCAGTTTCTCAGGATGGGGAGGGGAATCTGGATAACTGTCTAGCCACCACTTCTCTGGGGATAGGGAAAGGGCAGTGGCGGTCACTACAGAATTTCCCCCCCTCCTCCAAGGGTTACCTCCCAGCTATGCCCCTGCCTTGTCTTAGGGAGCTGTTCTGGGAATGTGGTTACTGAATGACCAACTTTTAGGCCAGGCTGGGCCTGGGGTGCCTTGGACCTTGTATAATAAACCCCCTCAAGCCAGACTTCCCAAGGCAACAATTGGGGTGGGCTTTCATCTACGTGCATGCATGCACACATCAAATCAGGTGACAAGTTCAGCACCTACCTCGGTTGGGTACGTGGCATCAGAAGCTAAAGAATGAAACAATCCCTACCCTCAAGGAGCTTATATTTTAATGGAAGAGACAAGCACATTCAAATATATACATAGCATAAATAAAAAATTAAAAAATATATGAACATATGATTAATGACAAAATAGTTTGGAAAGGGGGACACCAACAGTTAGTGGAAACCCTGAAAGGGTTCATGCAGAAGATGATTTCTGAGCTGCTTTCTAAAGGAAAAGGGGCTTTAAGGACAAGGGAAGGAAGATATGGGGGAGGCCTAAGCAAAGGCATGGCTATTAGAGATAAGCTGTCAGGATTGAGGAACAGAGAGAAAGCCAACTTGGCTGGTTCTAAAAAAAAACCAGTGAGGCTGCAAAGAAAGATTGAGGTTAAGTTGTACAGGACTTTAAAAGCTAAACAGAGGAGTTACGATTTTATCTTAAAGGCAATAGGAAGTCACCGGAGTTGGTTGATAGGGAATCTAAGACCAGAATTGCACTTAAGGAAAATTATTCTGGTTTGGGAACAATTTGAGGCACAGAGATTAAATGACTTGACTAGGGCTACATAAGGTGCCCCAGTGTTAGACAGGATTTGGATAATTCCACACTACAAACTCTGCACTATTATATGAGGCTGGAACTATATGTAAATAAATAAACCTTAAAAGCCTCCTGTGCTCAGTGCTTTACCTATTATACTGGGGAAAATACAAAGTTTAGTTAAGTCTTAGGTCTTGTGGAGCTTAAACTAGTGAATGCATTATATAATATATTAAGGAATATACTTTCAGAAAGAGATTGCTTTTGAGTTGGATTTTAAAGGATGGTGGGATTTCAATGCTGGGTTCTGGAGAGAAAGGAGGGTTTGGACTCCTCATTTATGTCTTCAGTGAGATAGGATGTTTTGAGAAATTGGGAGTAGCACTATGGCAGCCCCATCCCCTGGTAGGGGACTCCAAAGGATTCAAGCACAGTCATACTGGTAATAGAAAAGGTGGCCTTCTAATGTCCTTTCAGATTGAGAGAAGGCTGAATGGGGAGTTCCTGAATCCTCCATTGTCATCCCAGAGTTTTTATATCTCTGAGGCCAGGCTGGTTTTATGTGTGTTTGAGAGAGAGACAGACAGAGATGGAGGAAGGGAGGGAAGAAGGAAATGAGGGAGACAAGCACGGGTGAATGAGGAGCTGGGTGGAGGGATAGGGCTGATTGAATCACAGAATCTCAGAGTTGGAAGAGACCTCTAAAGCCATTTAGTTTCACACCAAAGCAAGCCCATATGTTCTTCATGACATGCCAAAAACTGGTCAACCAGCTCCTCCTTAGAACTCTCTCCAATGAGGAGAGAAATTCCTAATTCTTGGGGTAACACGCTTTTGGGGTTCTAGTTAGGTTTTTCTTAACATCAGGCTTCAATTTGCCTCTTCCCAACTTGGGTTCTCCCCCCCCCCCCGCCCCCACAACATAGTTCCTAGCTTTTCTCCCTGGGGCCTAATAAATCAAATCTAAACTCTAAGAGCCAGCCTTTGAAATACTGGAAAATAGTGACATGATTCAGGACAATCTCCAGCTCTTACGACATAAACATGAAGCCCTTCATCATACCCGATGCCTTCCAACTCATCATGTCCTTAATAAGTTGTAGCACCCAAACCATAGAACACAATGCTCCAGATGTGGCCTAAATCAGTTTTTCAGATTTGGGAAGGCCCTCAAAGGTCATCTAGCCCAACCTGCACCTGAACAAGAATACTAACTACAGCATACTGGACCAAGTGGTCATTCAGTCTCTGATGGAAAATCACCAGTAAAGGGTTGCTTACTGCTTCTAGAAACAGTCCATTCCACTTTGGGATAGATCTAATAGATACTAACAACCCTCTTTGGGACAAGTTAATTTGCCTCAGTTTCCTCATCTGTAAAATGAACTGGAAAAAGAAACAGTGAACCAGTGTCTTTGCCAAGAAAACCCCAACTAGGGTCACAAAGAGTGGCAAAGGATTGAAACGACTGAACAACAACAGGAAATTTGGAAGTTTTTCTTGACATCAAGCCTAAATTTGGCTCTCTGAAACATCCACTTCTTGTTCCTAGTTGTGTCCCCTGAGATCAAACAGAACAAGCCTAGTCCCTCTTCCAGTATAATCAGAACAGATTGGGGGGGGGGGGGGCCCCATTCCTACTGCCTCGCTGGAAATTTGTACCCGGAGCTCGGGTTTTGATTTGATTATTTTTTTGGGGGGGGCGCGCATGTGACATGGTTTATGTGTACTGAGCTTGCAGTCTACTAAAAACCCCAGCTCTTTTTCTGGCCCCCGCTGTTCAGCCACCCTCCCTCTCCCACCGTACCCCCCAAGGCGACTGCGCCGTTGCGCCGGTCATTCTGGGCGGCTTAGTCCTGAGGCGCCCCGGGCGATACCCTGTCCGCTGCTGGAGCCAAGGCCTTCTGCTCGGGCCTGAGAGGTGGAGCCTTTGCAGAGTGGGCCGGAGTCTCCGTTCCAGGGGGACCGCGAGGTGCAGCAAGCGGCTCCGCAGTGGCTCCGCAGACCGGGCCGCGCCATCTGACATCCCGGGCCCCTTCCGGCCCTCTCTCCGCCTGCTCTCCTGGAAGGGCGCGGCCTGCCTTCCGCCCGAGGACCGGCCTGCCCCGAGGGGCAGCGGCGGGCGGGCTGTCAGGGCAAGCGGGGATTAGCAATCACCAGACACCAGAAAAGTGTCCCCCCCCCCCCCCCCCCGTGGAGCTAGGAAGGAGGTTTTTTAGTTTTCAGAACGTGCGCACGGGCAGTTGTCGGCGCTCGCCCTTGTGAAGCCTTGCGCTGCCAGTGCTCCCTTCCCCTCTCCCCACCCCTGCCCCAGAAGGCAAGTACCCCGACACATGTGAAGCGTGGGCAGCTCAGGAGGCTTTCAGAGCTCACTTCGGCCCGACTCCCCTCCCCTCCCTCCCTCCGCGCCCACAGACAGCACCGGCCCTGGGACTCGCACCCGGCTCCAGGCCCTCGGCCGGGAAGGGCGGCCGGACAGACGACGCAAGCTCCTGAGCCGTACCGGGGCGCGTCGCCTTTTTCTGCGCCGGTCCTCAGCGGGACCTCGAAGTGTCTCTCTGCGCCTTAGTTTCCTGGCAAGGGAAATGGGCCCAAAGCCGGGATTGCAGCCCCGAAGGTTTCTCCCTTCGCTCCCTAAATCTGGGGTCTGCGTGGGGGCGGGGCCGGGGCTGCCAATCACGGTTGGCGACCAATCCTCCTTCCTGGAGGCGGGGGCTCCCTGTTGCCAATCGGCTCCGCTGACCAATCATTCCGGCGAGAGGCGGCAGCCCAGCTCCCCGCTCCAGGCCCAACTTCGAGGGATCCGTGTTCAGTGCTGCAGCCCGGGGGACGCCCGGACGCTCCTGTCCCGGACTCGGACTCCCGGGGCCCTGCTGCGCTGACTCCTGTCCCGGGCTGGCCCCGAGCAGCCGCTGCGGAGCGCTCACCGTCGCGCCGCCTCAGCCCCACCTGTCCCCGGTGGCTGTCCCGGACTCCCTCCCCCCGCGCTGCCCACGCCCCCTTGCCGGACCCCTGCCCTGGCCCCGTCCTCGCCCTTGCCCTCCCCCTGCCCCTGCCCTGCGGCTCTCCCCCGCCCCTCCGGGGGGTCCTCAAGCATGTCGTGCGTGGAGCTGCTGACCATGTGCCTGCTCCGGCCCAAGGCTGCCGCCCGAGAGGCCCCTGCAGCCCTCCCCGCCGTCCCGGCCCCGGCCTTCGCCGGCCTCGCACTCTTTCAGGACGTGGGGGACCCCGGGGGGGCGGGGGGGGGGGGGGCGGCCGTGGGTCTCAGAACGGGGAGGGGGAGGGGAGAGGTGCGGGCGAGCCGGGGCCGGGGCCGGGGGCGGGCCCCGCCGAGAGAACGGGCCGGAAACTTACCACCCCGGGGGGGGGGGGGTCTGCGGAGGGCCGCGCTCGGCGAGGGCAGCGGGGCGGGCAGGAGGGCCGGGCACGGGCGCTGTCCCCGGCCTCCCCGCTCCCAGCCGCCGAGCAGGGCAACGGGCAGCCGGCTGTTCCCACCGCCGAGCGTGGGGTGGCCGGCTCCTAGTGGGGCTGAGCTGCGGGAGAGGGGCAGAAGTGCCCGTGCCGGCCCGGGGCTCCGCTGTGGCCGAAGCCGCGGGGCTCGCTCCGTCCGAGGGCGCGCTCTTGCCGCCCCGTGCCCCCCTGTCCGGGGCGAGGAGCCCCCTTCCCCCGCACACCTTTGGCATCCGCACTCGGCGCTCCTTCTCTGCCCCGAGCCGGGGCCGGACTCCCTGGAGGGGACCCCCGCCCCACTCTGGCTTCGCGCGCCCACCGCGGGGCAGGCTTCTCTTCCCATGAGTCAGCATCTCCGAGGCGGACCGCGCCGACCCTCCCCAGCGCAGCACGGGGTGACGCTCCCCCCAGCAGGAGAGCCGCTCTGGCTCCCAGGCTGAGACCGAAGGGCGCGGGCGACGGAGCGGCGCTTCTGGCCCCGCCGTCTCCTCCTGGGGCAGGGGCCGCCTTTCCCGGGCCTTGGGCATGGCCCGGGCGCCCAGGGCGGCAAGCAGGGTCGGGGGCGGAGGCCCTGCCTCGGGGGGCAGCGGGGCCGTGCAGCCCGCCGCGTGCCCCGGGAGCTGCCTGGGGAAGGGTGTTCTTGCGGAGCCGGGCAGTGAGAACAGGCCCTCGGGCTGCCTCCCTCCCTCTGCTCTGACTACAGGGAGCTCCGGGCATCCTTTCCCCGCCGAGCTGGGACTGGGGCCCGGCCGGCGCTCTGCTGCAGCGGCAGCGCCAGGGCGTTGTTTGCCCCCTGCCCCAGCGGCCGGCGCTGACCTTGCTCCTCCCCCTACTCTGCTTTTTGCCCCTTCCTTCCCTTCTAAGCGTGTCCCTTCTCACTGGGGTGGCCCAGAGCTTCCAGGGTGAAGGGCCAGTGGATTTGGATGGAGAAGCAGAGGGGAAGTAAGTTCAGAGCTTTTCCCAGTCTCCTGTCTGAGGGGAAGCTCTTGCTGGGTGCCCAGGAAGGGGCTGGGGACAGGCCAGGGAGGAAGAAAGGGCACCAGCAGGAGGCCCCTGGCTACAAATAGCATCCAGAGCCAAGGTTGGAAATAGGGTGGGGGAGAGGTGCCTTCTGCCTTCTGCACCCACCCATGTGACTCGGAATCGGTCTCCATCATTGAGGTTTCCCAGGGCTGCAACAGGAGTGAAAGGAGGGCCAGAGTCAAGGTCAGCAAAAACACCTGAGCTAGGGACTGCTCAGATAGTTTGCCCCTTTCAAAGCCCTTCTGTGGAAGGGTTCCCTCTCCTCAGGGAAGTCCCGCAGTGTCCCCTTGAGCCTCCTCCTGGGGACAGGAGGCTGCCTACTTTTAGGCTTGTCTGCTGCGTACAGGCGTGGGTCATCAGGGGGATGGGGACAGGCCTGGGCCATTGCTGCGGGCAAGGGGAGTCTGAGTCCCTGTGACTTGGAGGGGTCTCTCTTCTGTGGAGTCCGTACCAGGGAGTTCAGAGGGAGGCAGGAAGGGTAGTTAGCTGATGGGGATGAGGAGACAGTTTAAGGGGATGAGGGCTATGCCAGTTTATTTGTTCAGGGACAAGAGAGACCTTAAGCCTCTTCCCACTCCCACCAACTCTAAATTGGGAGGATTGAGGAGTAAAAGATTAGCATAGGAGGGTCAGTTGAGGTGTCTCTGTTTAATGGCCAGAGTAGCCCACAAGCCCTTGCTTCCTGCCTCGCCTTATCACCGATTGGGCCTTGCTTCAGTCAAGCTGAGACCTGTTGAAGACCTTAGCTTAAAAAGGCTGAGGCCTCCCCCTGCATCCGGGGCCTTCTCCAGTCGTCCTGATTTATATCTGGCCACTGGACCCAGATGGCTCTGGAGGGGACCCTGCCCAACCCTCCCTCCCTCCAATCCAGTTCCTCTTCCAGAAGGAAGGACAAACAACAAGCCCCGGCCCCTTAATACTGTGGGAGAGCTTTCCCTTTCCTCTTATGGAAAGAACTTGACTCCCAGGAGAGGTTTGGCTTCCGAGGTGTAAAACAATATTTAATTTAGGATCATAGCTTTAAAGGGGACTTTCAAATTTATTTAGTCTAAGCCCCTCATTTTACAAATGAGGAAACTGAGACTGAGATTAAGTAGGTTCTCCTCTGCCCAGGGTCTCACTATTTGAATCCTCAGCCTCCAGCTCTAAAGTCAGCATTTCCGCCTTTCTGAATTCTGAGCAGCCTATTGGCTGGGAGGATAAAGCCAAAAGATAGTTATCGGTTTTAGGACCGGGACATGGTAGTCAGAGAGTGCTTCTTGTCTGGTGTTAACTGCAGGGACTTAAGCCTAGGCAAAGAGTGTTGTTCTGCCTGAGGGCTCCCTGAGGGAGGAAGTCTCATGGCCGGCTACTGGTTGTTGGGAGGGGCTTTGTGGCTAGGCCCAGGAGGGCACCGGGATATACATGTTCCTTCTAATTTCCTTTCAGGTTTTCCGTCGAGCTGATAAGAATGGTGAGCAATAGCCCCCAGGGAAGGGGAATGGGGGAAGAGGAAAAGAGGTCAGGAAGGGCCACAGTACCTTGGGGTAGAGTGCTGACCAGAGACTAGGGCTGCCAGGCCAGTCAGGAGGAGATGAATTGGGAAACATGGGAAAGCCTGGCTGACTTGCCCTGAAGCTCTGAAGATCCTTCCCTTCTTTCCCCTTCTCAGCCCCAAAGAGCCTTGGTTAGATGTCTCTGATAACCTCTGGGATATTTCTATCTATCTGTCCTTGTCCAGATAGCCCCTGTTTTTCATTGCTTCCCACAATCTCTCATCAATCCCCAGATTCCTGGTCCCAGCTCAGATCCTTTCCCCTCCCCACAAACAACTAACTAGCCTCCCTTTTAGAACTCCCGGAAGTTTAACCTTGCAGGGCAGGACTCCCTCTGTCTCCTTATGGGCTGATGGTAGCTGCAGAATGACCTGATGTTGATGGTCCAGGAGAGGTCCATCTCCCTGGTTCCTGCCAGTCTGTGAAAAGAGGAGGTTCATGGGGGCATTCTGAGAGGCCTGACGATCCCTGTCCCCAGCATCTGTGTCTCCCACTTCCCTGTCCTTCAAAGGGGCTGGGGCTAAGGCTTGGATTCTGAGTTAGGATTCTGACTTCTCCTTTCCCCCGTTCCCATAGATGATGGGAAGCTGTCCTTTGAGGAATTCCAGAATTATTTTGCAGATGGGATTCTCAGTTCTGGGGAACTCCGGGAGCTCTTCAGCAACATTGACCGGCATTACTCAGAGTGAGTATTTGTCAGGATTCGGGCTCTCAGAACATGATGGTTGGTGGGAGGGGAAGGTTGTGTCCTGGGTACAGTGTAGGAGGAAGGGTAGTGGGACTTCCCTTGGGACTCAGTGTCCTCATAATATAAGGAGTATAAGCTCCCTTCTAGCCCTGTCATCCTATAGTCCTATAAGACAAAGAAGAAAACCGAAGCCCAGAGATGGCCTTGTTTTGTCCACGATCACACAAGTTAGTGGCAGAGCTGGGGACCGAACCAGCACTCTTTCTTTTAGACTGCTGCTGCCTGGCACTGCCCAGCATTAATCTACAGCCTGTGCCCTGACAGAGTGGTGGAGCACCTGCTGGGTAGACCCTTCTGATTTCCTCATTGTCCAGGGGAAGAAGTATTCTCTGCAATTTCTGGGCCTCCACCTTGGCACTAGACTGGGTTCTAAGATGGGGGCAGCTGGGATGATGGATGGGGACAGAAATGGGGCTGGGGGCCCCAGCTGGAGTGGAGCTGAGCTGTGGGTCATGGAGTCACCAGTCTCGGTGTTCCTAGCTCCCTCTTGCTCTGCTCAGCAGATGCTCCCTGAAAGAGAATGGTGACTCACTCACACCCTTCGTTACCAGCTCAGTGCTAATTATGGTTAATGAGCATTTGAGAATAACGAGGGGCAGCTGCCAGGAGCTGATCGTGAGCTGGGAGCTGAGCTGAGCTGAACTGAGTGAGGAGTCCTAGGGGGGTCCCGCCTTCACAGTCCTGGGAGAGGAGGTGTCTCCCAAGGCCACAGGGCTATGGGATGAGACCGTTCTCCTGGGCTGAGGCTAGGTGTAAGGGGCGAGGTCAGGGAGGCTAGGGATTACCTCTGGGTTTCAGGTTGAGCTGATGGTCTACCCTCCTCCTCCTTCTCCTCCTTCTCCTCCTCCACTCCTCCTCCAGACACACTCTGAGCAGCTCAGCTCCTGCCTGCTGGGATAAATCCAAGCCAGGGTCTCAAAATAGCCTGGAGATGAACCAGGCTTCCTCCTCTGCACCCCTCCACTTTCCACTAGCACCAACCTGGTCTAGGGCGGAGGAACTGCCCAATTCCCAGCTCATGGAGGGGCAAAAGGAGAAAACTTCCCATGGCAGAACAGTCCTCATCAAAGAAATCTGGGCTCATCCCAGTGACTTTAGACAGATGTGGGCCAGGCTGTCTGGCCTCCCACTCAAGCTTGATCCAGGTTTTGGAGTGGGGATCTATAACCCTTATCCCCTGATCCAGGAGAGCTTCTGGCTGCTGCATCTATCTGAACCACAGAGTAGGAAGGGTCTGGCTTTGGGATGGACCTTGAGCTTCCTCTCACAACCAGACTGTTACTCTGCTACCAAATAGGTCACTTATTAAGTGGGATAGAGGAAACGAGGGTTTTCCACCTTTTCCAGGAAAGAGTGATATGGTCTCTGACTTCTCTAAAGGGCTTTGAGGGATGTGGGCAGGGACAGAACCTCAGGGGAATTTAGTCTGGTAGGGATGGGATCTTGAGAGGATTGTAGAAAGACTGGGAGGTTTGGGAGAAGGAATGAGTGGTGCTTAATGAGAATTTCCTTGGGGAGTTAGGGGATGAGAGGAAGAAGGCATGGATTAAAAAGGGATGGGCTGGAATGATACCATGAGCCTGAAATAGAGTCAGCCCCCAGAAGCAGCACAAAAACCATTTCCCAGGGCGCTGTACCACTCTGAACATGCATACAGACACACATATATGACAGGAACATATTTGTATAAGACTGGGCATATGTGCCTCTGGAAACCGGTTTCCAGTCAGTTCCTGAAGCCAGGAAAGGGAAGTAGGTGCTGACCTTCCATTCCTGGGAGGTCCTGGGCCAACCCAAAGGGAGCAGGGATAATGGCTGCAGATTGATGCCTCCCTCTGGCCCCTGTGAGGAAAGACTCCGAGGGAAGGTCCTTGCTAGGGGCTCGAGCTACAAAACCCCTAATCAGCAGGTTCCCCTATGCTATTTTTGTAGCAGCCACCACTTGGATGTCAAATGCTGTCTAACAAGCCCTGATTTCTTTTTTCCCTGCAGCAATCTGGAAACTGAGAAGCTTTGTGGTAAGTTGCTGCCAGATCTCTGATGGGCCTGGCTCTGTCCTGATGCACATTTATATAGATTTGTATGAATTCATATACATTCCATGTCTGTTTGGGGTGGCGGTAGGCCCCGTCACTCTAGCAGTCCAAAGCCAGTAGCCCTGAAGTCTGGCTCCTGAGACAGCCCTGCTCTAGAATTTGGGGAGCTCTTGAATTGAAGGGGATAGGATTCGTTAGCTGATGGGAATGGAGAGAGGAGGGAAGTTTTTAGAACTCTTTGAGTGCTATTAAGAGACAAAGGAGAGCCATTCGTTTAGGTCTTGCCCTTCCCCTTCCCCCTTAGGGGTCTCGGGACGGAGAGTTCAGTTATACAGGGGCCTCTCTAGTTCTGAGTCTCTTGGTTCAGAAGGGAACACCGATTCTTTCCCCCACCACAGAGAAGACCATCACAGGATATTGTTGGGCCCTGAGTCCCAAGGGTGGTCTAGGAGGGAGCGGGCCTAGCCCTCTGCCCCATCCCTTCAGCCCATCTCTTCCCAGCTTTGCATTTTATCCTTCCAAGAGCTACTTTGGTCTGGAAGGCTGGGACTCTCCCACTTGTCCTTAGTGCACCCTTGCCAGGGCTTTCTCACCAGCCTTCCCTCTGGTCTCCTTGTTCCCAGGCCCCAAGACTGCACCACTGACCAGACAGATGGGGACCTTGGGGAGGTGAGCCAGGTAGAAGACCCGGGCAGGGAGGGACCTGGGGGTCTGGGGCCCCAGGTGGGCAGATCTTTCATGGTAGAACACAGCCATTTCCCTCTCTCTCTCACCCCAACTCCAGACTATTTCTCAGAGCATCTGGGTGCATACCGACCTGTACTGGCTGCCTTGGAGGCCCTGAACAGCGCAGTGCTCGCCGCCATGGATGCCACCAAGCTGGTGAGTGGGCATTCAGGGCCTAAGACCTCCTGGTGCTGGGCTCCCCCTGTCCCGTGGCTGGAGGGCAGGGGGCTGGGGGAAGCAGCCAGTCTGAGATAAGCTCGGCACAAGCTCTGGGGGCCGTCTGCGCCAGCATGTTATATGTATGCACACACCCAGATGAGCAAATCCAGGTGAATCTGTGCTCCGGTACTCATGGATGCACCTTCCTCGCCCCTTCCTACTCCCTTCCTGCTCCTGGAAATTGCGCGTGGGCGTTGTTGGGCAGGTCCCAGGTGTGCATGGGGATGGACATGTCCCTACGGTAGAGGTTGGCGGTGGTGACCTGTGGGCAATCTCCCTGGTTGGGGACAGAAACGAGGACCCGGCCCCCGTGGAAGCAACACTAAGGCAAATACACAGGCTAGAGGCCCCGGCCCTCAAAATTGGTGGCAAGGACTGGCATCCGCCTATTGTTGTTAGCTAGTCAGCCAGCAGGGCAGACTTCCAGGGACAGAGTGGTAGGGCCCAAGCCTGCAAGTAAACAGCCCGGGACCCCTTGAGACCAGCGGTGCCGAGTTTGAGTTTGCCTAGTTTGACTGTTTGACAGAACTGTGTTGTGGAAAGGACAGCAGGTCTTGATTCATCCTGTTGCTACCTTGACTGCCTGGGGTGGCCCTGGGAATGCTATTTTACCTGACAGGGTCTTTTCCTCATCTTTAAAATGAGGGGTTTGTTTAGGTGACCATTAAGGTCTCTTTCAGCTCTAACCCTACGACTCTGTGATCTTCCTTTCATTATCTCACATAAAATCCTTTTGAAAACTCCAGAGAGAGAAAGAAAGACAGACAGAGAGAGAGAGAGAGAGAGAAAGAGAGAGAGAGAAAGAGAGAGAGAGAGAGACAGAGAGAGAGATACTGTGTTGTGTGCGTGTGTGTGTTCAAGAAGAGAGGGGAGCAGGGAAGAGGAGGCAGCATCTGGCCTGGACAGGTAGAATCAGAATAGGAGGAGATAGTTTGGGAATCCTCTGAGCAGAGAGGAGGGTGAGCAGAGCCTGGGGGGCTGGATCCGGTCAGATCCACTTCTTCCTGTCCTGCCTGGGCCCATTTTCATAATATCTCACTTTAAGACAATCCAATTAAAAAAAAAAAACCCAAAGGGAGATTTCTTTCCCTTACCGGTGTTTCTCCAGGCTTCATTATGTGATTGTTTTCCTTGTACACACTGCTCACACTCGAGCACGTTTCTTTCCCTGTGTATCAGCCCACTCTCACATACAGATCCCCCCAGAAAGGCTCCCTCACCAGTGTTCCTGCTCCCACAGAGGTAGACAGTCATAGCTGAGTTACCTGCAGTCATACATCCTCACAACCACACAGCTCTTGCGTGTCTCCCAGAGAGCTGCTTGGGAGGGACTGAGCTGGCCAGGTTCTGCCCAGGTAAGCCCTGGACTATCTTCCCTGGCTCTGTGATCCCCATTCGGGGTCAAGGAGTCGCCCTGCCCAGGATCAGGGGGAATCTGGCTCTGTTCCCAGGCCCTCTGTGGTCTCCCAAATGTCTTCGGTAGCATTCTAAGCATTAACTTCAGATAGGGCTGCCTTGGCACCCCCTTTTATGCAGAGGCCATGTGCGTAGCCTGCCCCTCACTCCTCACACAGGGCAGGGGCCACCCGTGGCCAGGGAAGGAGGGAACAGCCATGGACCCTCTTACCCAGGTTGCTGGGCCCTCTCAGGCTTGGCCACCAGCTGTGGATGCGACACTGTCCCTGATGTCGCTGCCTGCAGCAACCATGGCTGGCACTGTTGCTGCTCCTGGCACGGGGCCTGCAGCTGCAGGAAATAGCATGGGGACCCCCAGCCCTCAGCATGTTGGCCGCCAGCATGGGCACTTCCTGGAAAGCCGGGCCTGAGAGCTGTGGCCCAGGCTGGAACCAGGGTGTGGGGCAGCGGGCGCTCACCAGTCAGGGGCACCGGCAGCCTTGTCCTCAAGTTACTGATTTGTTAAGTCAGCTGGAGAAGGAAGTGGCACCCCCTTCAGTGTCTGCCAGGAAAACTCCAAAATGGGCCATGAAGAGCTACCTGGGAGCTAGGGAGATGCAAAGACGGGGCCCCTGCCTGCCGGAGGTCACAGTCTAGCATGAGAAGATAGAGCCTAAGGTAGCCCAGTTTTATGGGATAAATGCCCACCAGGAGAGGGGAAGGAGGAAGGAACGCTGAACACAAGAGGTGGTGTGTGAATGGGACCTTAGAGGATGGCTGGGGAGTCAACAAATCGAGGGGCGAGGGGGGCCAGTCCCAGGGCGAGGGAAGGGAAGGAAAGCGGGGTGAGAGAGGGCTAGGGGACCTGGCCACGTTGGCTAGATTGTGGAGAGCGCAGAGGAGAGGGGCGAAGGTTCTAGCTGGAAAGGGAAAGGGGGCTCTGAAGGCCAATGCAGCGCTTGATCCAAGCATTTTTGGGAAAGAGTAACATGACTTAGGTCCTGGTAATGGCCTGGGGGAGGAGGGAGCAAACTGAAAGGAGTTGTGCAAAGCAACTGCTCTCACAGTTCAGGCAAGGATTAATGAACACCCAGGTTAGGATGGGAGCGATGGGGCTGTGGAGGAGAGACCACATAGAAGAGTGGCCCAAGGATGGAGTGCACAAGGCCTGGTGCACTGACGGCCACAGCTGGTGAGAGATAGGGAGCGGTCTGTAGCACACCAAGATTTTCAGACGGGGGAGTGGCTGTTACAAATGGTGGTGTCAGGTGGGAGATTGAGAGAAAGATGTGGTTTGGGGATGCTGAGTTTGAGGGGCTGGGGCAGGTAAGGGTTATTCTGGAGGAGGTAGCTAGCTGCGTCAGTGAACAGAGCGCTGGGCCTGGAGTTGGGGAGACCCGAATTAAAATATAACCTCAGACACTTCCCAAGTGTCTGCACCCTGGGCAAGTCCCTGCACCCTGTTTGCCTCAGTTTCCTCATCTGTAAAATGAGCCGGAGGAAAAAATGGCAAACCAGGCAAGAAAACTCCATCCCCAGCATTGATGCGCTATGGGCCATGGGGTCTCAGAGACTCAACTGAACAATGATCCAGAACTGCAGACCTGAAGCTGAGGAAAAAAGGACTGAAGATTCAAATTAGGAAGGTGTCTGACTTGGAATGAAAGCTCCTCGAGGGCATGAACTGGGTGGCTGCGATCCTTGTCTCTCTCCCAGCAGTGCCCTGTACTTAGGGAGCCCTCAGAAACTCCTGTTCCTTCAGGGAAGGCGTGAGATTGCCCATGGGGAGGGCAGAGGGAAGTCCTAAGGAAGGAGCCCTGATTTCTGCGCTATATTGTGGGAGTCTGTGATCCTGAGCTAGTTACTTCTTGCTCTCAGGAGCTGGAGTCAGCCCACAGATCACTGAAATGCTATGAAAACTACTGACCGATTCTTGGGAAACATAGGTTTTGGCTCCATAACAACAGTTAGAGCCATTCAAGCACACCGAGAAGGAAATGGAGCTAGGCAGGAAGGAGAAATGAGAGACTGAGCTGTCTGCAGATGCCTGGGGAGGAAAGCCTGTCTGATGGAGGAGCTGATGGTGTCAAAAGCTGCAGGGAAGTGAGAGGGGATGGAGGGAGCAAGAGAATGGAGCCTTGCATGGAGAAGACCCCCAGCTCAAGTACCAGGCATCCTAGTTTGATCCCCCAGCTGGCATTACCCAAAGGACTTTAGGCCTTAACCTCAACAGGCCTCAGTTCTCTCATCTGAAAGCTGAAGGGGTTGGGCTAACTTCTTGCCAGTTCTAAATCCACAATCCCGTGATTTGGTGATTAGGAAAGTCACTGGTGACCTAGGAAGGAACAATTTCTTTTAAATAATGAAGGGCTGAAGCTGGAGTGCAGAAGGTGAGCCAGAGAGCCAGGCAAATGTTGGATAAAGACAAAGACGGAGGGGCCAGTCTTCTGAGCAGAAAGCAACAATGTGGAGGCAGCAATAATTTCTCTCTGCGTGGGAGGCAGTTGCTAGGGGCTGGTCACATCAGTCATTCCTTTCTGTGAACCAGCCAAGGAACTGAGGCCCCCAAACTATTATGTACCTTAGGACTTAGGACTTATGTATCCCTAGGACTTGAACACCATCCGGGGTGTTGCCTCCTCACTCCCTCTGACTTTCCCTGCCTTATGCTTTTTGGTGTTGAGTTTTTGGTTGTGTCTGATTCTTTGTAGACTCATTTGGGGTTTTCCTGGCAGAGAAACTGGTGTGGTTTACCATTTCCTTCTTCAGCTCATTTTACAGATGAGAAAACTGAGGCAAAAAGGGTTATGTGACTCACCAAAAAAAAATCGCATATCTAGTTAAGTGTCTAAGGCCAGATTTGAACTTAGGAAGAGGAACCTTCCTGACTTCAGGTTGGAATGCTATCCACTGCATCACCTAGCTGCCCTGATGTTGCAGATTTACCTCTGTTGTCTGAGGCTCAGGATCCTCACAGTCTTCCCTGGCTTTCCCTTTGTTCTTACCTTTGCCTCTCCCAGTCAAGTTCCCTTGAGAAGAGTAGGCTGCGAGAAATAGGATGGGAATGGCAACAGCGAGAGGGGTTAAGACCTCAAGGGCTGGGCTAGGCCCATCAGAAGCCAGCCCTCTCTACCATCTCTCTAGATGCTATCCCCTACTCCCACATTCTCATTCTGTTCATCCCTGCCCACTCTTCCTGCCTACCCACAGAGAGGCTGTGTGACTTTTTCAGGTATATCCTGGAAAGGTACACTTTCAGCTATCTCTCTTGGCTCTGATGGTGGTCTCATTGATGGGATCCAGGTGGATTCCAGCAGTGGAGACAGGAGGTAAATATAAAATGCTTGAAGATCAGGGCAGGCTGGCTCATGCCCAGTGATAAGAATACTATTTGTGGGTTTATTTCAGAAGACTTTGGGCTGCAGGGGTCAGTTAAAGCTTAATTGGAGAAGTAAGATTTAAGACGAGCATTGAAGGATGGATAGGACTTATGCAAGTTGGGCCAGAGAAGACCTTTCTGGGAGAGGAATGGAGGGTTGTGGGTAGAGGGAGGAGCAAAGGTGGAAAGTTGAGAAAATAGAAGTCTTTTTCAGGGAGACAGCAGACCAGTTTAGCTGAAGCATACGGGAAGCAGGAGATAAAAGACAGCTGTGGAGTGCCTCAAACATCAGATTATGAGTTTGTCTTTTATCATAGAGGCAATAGGAAACTATGGAGTTTTGAATAGGGGAGTGAAATGGTTAGACATAGATATTAGAAAGATTATTTTGGCAGCATGTAAAGGATGAATTGGAGAGACTAGACTGAGGCAAGGGGACTCTTAGGGAGGCTGCTTCAGAAGTATAAGCAAGGAAAGAGAGGGCTTGAACTAGCCGGTGAGAGTGGAAAAGGAGAGAAGTGATACATATATTATCCACATAGAATTGAGAAGAATTGGTCGTTAACTGGATTTTTGTTTGTTGTTCAGTCATTTTAATTGTGTCCAACTCTTCATGACCTCATTTGGGGTTTTCTTTGGCAGAAATACTGGAATAGTTTGCCAATTCCTTCTCCAACTCATTTTACAGATAAGGAAACTGAGGCAAACGGGGTGATTTGCCCTGGCTCACACAGCCACTAAGTGTCTGAGGCCAGATTTGGACTCAGGAAGTCTTTGTGACTCTAGGCCCTGCACCTTTGAGCTGTCCGGTTTGCACATAGTACTATTAGCACTTTGAACTTAGGAGGATGAGTCTTCCTCACATCAGGCCCTTTCTTCCCTAGATACCCTGATTGACCATAGAGGGGAAAGCTAAAGGTTTCCAGCCTGGCTGACCCAGAGAATGGCGGTGCCATTGACAGAATAGTCAGGTAGGGTTTTTTCCCCTCCTTGTAGGAAACAATAAAAATTTTGGTCTTGTACCTCTTTAGTCTGAGATGTATGTAGCACATGTAGGTGGAGATGCCCTGCAGGGAGGTGGAGATGTAGACTGAAGCTTGGGAGAACAAACAGGGCTTGAGATAGGGATTTGGGAGTCTCTGTGGAGAAGGAGAGTATCAGTGTAGTGGGGGAGAAATGAAGCCGGTGGGTAGGGCAGACACCATGTTTGGTGGTGTTGGTTCAGTCAGAAGAGGCTTCTATTTCAGTTGCATCCATTCACTACGCCCTGTGCCAGGGGTCAGAGACCCCAAGAGACCTCAGCTTATCTTTAGTCATGGTCCTTTAAGCTTTAGGTCTGTGATCCTGAGATTTCCAGGCTCTCTGCCTTGATCCCCCTCTCTTGCTCTAACCCTGGGGGTAGGGAAGGAGGGGAGAGAGAAAGGGGTGGCAGTCACTGCTTGTCCCCCCCTCCTGTTGCCGTGCTTTTATTGCCACAGACCCTACATTGGGGGGAGTGCCCTAGAGCCAGCTCAGGGACATACCAGCTTGGGCCAGCCAGTTGAATGCTCCATGATCTTTATTGTCCTGCCTGCCCTGCCCGGGCTCAGTTCTGGCAGCGGGCCTGGTGCCAGCGCTTCTGCGGTTGCGGCTGGTCCTCAGCCTCGTTCTCAGCTAGCAGCCGGCTGTGGAGGTGCTGCCAGGCCTGGGCACTCTTGGAACCGCTGTCCGCTTTCCACCATTCATCCTGCAGACGGGCATCCAGCAGGAGCAGGAAGACCAAAATCTTCTTCATCTCCCGCGCCCGAGAGTCCGCCCGGGGGCCTGTCCCATCGCCTGCGCCTTTCAGCGAGCAGTCTGCGGGTGCTGCTCCGGCCTCATCCTGGGGTCTTCCGGCCCACTGGGATCTAAGGGGCACGGTGGTCTCTGCCAGCTGGTTCCTCTTGTTCAAGGGCAGGAGCAGCACAATCTTGGGCTGTGGAGAAGGAGAAGGAAAGCTGGTGAAACTTTCTTGCCTCCACCAGAGGCCGGGTCCCCTTCCTATTTTGCAGATGGAAAAAACTGAGGGCTGGAACCCAAAAGGACCTAGGGCTTCATGTGACTGGTTTTTGGGTGTTCCTAAGACTTCTTTTCTCTTCCTCCCTGGGCAGGGAGGAACACCCTGGCCCTGGGATGGGAGGTGAAGGGACCATCCATGGGGGCGGACTGTGGGCCCCCTGTGTCCTTCCCAGGGGATGGGCTCAAAGCACAACATTTCATCTTTAGGCCAGGCTTGGAAAGGAGCCAGGAATCAAGAGCTAGACAGGTCCGCTAGCCTCCCCCGGTGGGTCACTGGGCTGGGACTCTCCCGGACACTCACACTCTTCGAGCGGCCAAAGAAGGGCTTCTTCTTGGCCTTCTCCTTGTCTGGAGGTTTCTTCTTTAGTTTCTTCTTGGGAACCTTGGTTTTCTTGTGAGAGTTGTAGTTACCCATGGTGGATAGCAGCTATGGGTGCAGCTCCCTATCAGCTCACATTAAGGTCCCGGTCCCATCCTGAGCCTCTCCTTGCCCTCTGGGCTGCCCTCTGCATTCTTCCTCCAACATCCTGAGGAGGGGATATTGTGACCTCATTGTCCACGACCTCATCAGGACCCTCTAGAGTTCTAGAGTTCTTCGCTTGTCTTTTCTTCCAGCATGGAGACTCAGAAAGGCTCAGGCTCTTTTCCTAGCTGTATCACTATATGATCCTTGGCAAATCTCTTTTTCCAAATCTCCATTTCTCTTCTGTAAAATGATAGTATTGTATTAGATGATGTCTAAGTTTTCTTCTGATGTTCAGGCTATTTTTTTTAAAATGTATTTTATTTTTGTCCAATTACATACAAACGATTTTTAGCATTCTTTTTAAAAAAATGTTGATTTCCAAATTATTTCCCTCCCTCCTCTCCCCACTCATTGAGAAGTCAAGCAATTTTATTTAAACTATCTATATATGTATAGTCATATAAAACATATTTCCCTATTAGTCACATTGTGGAAGAAAACAGACAAAAAACCCTTGAGAAAAATAAAGTTAGTTAAAAAAATGCTTCAATTTAGATTCAAATTGATAAACTTTGAACTATCTCTTTCTGGATATGGATGTATCATGAGGCCTATGGAACTGTCTCAGAGAATTGCATTGCTGAGAATAGCTAAGTCTTTCATAGTTGATCATTGTTATTACCATATTGCTGTTACTATGTACAACCTTTTCCTGGTTCTGCTCACTTTACTTTGCATAAGTTTATGTATGTCTTTTCTGGTTTTTCTGAAAAGCATCTTCTTGCCTTTTTCTTATAACACAGCAATGTTCCATCACAATCATATAACTTGTTCAGTCATTCATTAATTGATGGGCATTCCCTTAATTTTGAATTCTTTGTCACCACAAAAAGAGCTGATATAAGTATTTTTTGTACAGGAAGGTGCTTTTTCTTTTAAAAAAATATCTCCTTAGGATATATAGTAGTCATATCACTGGGTCAAAGGACAGTTTTGTAGTCCTTTGGGCATAGTTCCAAATTGTTCTTCAGAATGATTGAATTAGTTCATAATTCTACCACCAGTGTATTAGAGTGCCAATTTTCCCACCTTCCCTCCGACATTTGTAATTTTCTTTTCCTATTGTATTAGTCAAACTGATAGATATGAGAAGGTACCTCAGAGTTGTTCATTTCCTAATCGATAGTGACTGAGAGCATTTTTTATACGACAACTTGATTTGATATCTTTGATAGATTTGATTCTTTTGAAAATTGCTTGTTCTTATCCTTTAATCACTTATTAATTGGAGAATGACTCATTCTTATAAATTTGCTTCTGTTCTCTCTATATTTGAGAACTGAGAACTTTATCAAAGAAATGCAAAAAAAAAATCCTTCAAGTTTTCTACTTTCTTTCTAATTGTGGATACATTACATTGGTTTTATTTGTGTAAAACCTTTTTAATGTAATAAAATTATTTATTTTACATCCCTTAATGTTCTCTATATGTTTTTGGTCATAAATTCTTCTCTTATCCATAGATTCAACATTTTTTCATGCTTTACCAATTTGCTTATATTATCATCCTTTCTTTCTTGAGTATTTTATTTTTCCAAATACATGCAAAGATAGTTTTCAACAACTTTGAGAAATTTTGTATTCCAAATTTTTCTCCCTTCCTCCCCACCATCCCCTTCCCCAAGAGAGCAAAGCAATCTGATATAGGTTAAGCATATGTAATTCTTCTAAACATATTTCCACACAGCCCTTTTTGTAGTGTCAGGGAACTAGAAACTGGATGGATGCCCATCTGTTGGAGAATGACTGAATAAGTTATGATATGTGAATGTAATTGAATATTATTATTATTCTATAAGAAACGATCAGCAGGATGATTTCAGAAAGGCCTGGAGAAATTTACATGAACTGATGCTAAGTAAAGTGAATAGAACTATGAGAACATCATTATATACAGCAACAAAAATATTATGTGATGATTAGCTCTGTTGGATGTGGCTCTCTTCAACAGTGAGGTGATTCAGGCCAATTCCAATAGATTTGTGAGGGAGTCATCTGCATCCAGAGAAAGGACTATTGGGAATGAATGTGAATCACCACATAGTATTTTCACTTTTTTGTTGTTTGCTTGCTTTTTTTTTTCTCTCATATTTCTTCCCTTTTGATCTGAATTTTCTTGTGCAGCATGATAAATGTGGAACTGTGTTTAGCAGAATTGTACATGTTTAACTTATATAGGATTACTTGATGTCTATAGAAGGGGGGAGAGGAAGCAGAAGAAGAAAAATTTGGAACCCAAGGTTCTTCAGGGGTGAATGTTGAAAATTATCTTTGCCTGTATTTTGAAAAATAAAAAAGCTATTAGCATAGAAAAAGGTCTGCTGTAAATTTTTTTATGACCTCTTTGGGATATATACTTGGTAGAGACACTGCTGGATCAAAGGGTATGCATTTTTATAGCCCTTAGGGAAGAGTTCCAAATGGCTTTCCAGAATGATTGGATCATTTCACAACTCCACCAACAATGCATTAGTGTCCCAGTTTTCCCACATTCCCTCCAATATTTATCATTATCTTTTACTATCATTTTAGTCAATTTGAGAATATCACCCTTTATTTCTAAGAAACATCCATTTTGACTTTATTTTGGTATACAGTGTGAGATGTTGATCTGTACCTAATTTTTGCCAGGTTTCCCAACAATTTTATCAAATATTGAGCTCTTACCCTTAAAACTTGGACCTTTGGGTTTATTAAATAATAGATGTGGTCATTTACTACTGTGTATTGTGTACTTAATCTCATATTTCTTCCCTTTTGATCAGAATTTAGATCTGAATTTCCACTGATCTGTCACTCTATTTCTTAGTCAGTACCATCTTGGGTTATTTTTTGTTTTGTTTTGTTTTGCTGAGGCAATTGGGGTTAAGTGACTTTCAGGGTCACACAGCGAGGAAGTGTTAAGTGTCTGAGAGCAGATTTGAACTCAGGCCCTCCTGACTTCAGGTGCTCCATCTACTGTGCTACCTAGCTGCTCCACCATCTTGTTTTATGATTACCACTTTGTAATACAGAATACCATCTGATACTCCTGGGTTACTTTTTAAAATTTTTTTCATTGATTCCATTAATATTCTTGACTTTTTCTTCCTCCACATGAATTTTTTTTTTCTACCGCCATAAAAATTTTTTTTTGGTATTTTTATTGTCATGGCATTGAATAAGTAAATAAATTTAGGTAGAATTGTCATTTTTATAATATCAGTTCATCCTACTTGTGAGCAATGAATATTTTTCCAATAATTTAGATCCAACTTTATTTGGTTGAAAAGTGTTTTGTAATTGTGTTCAAATAGTTTCTGGATTAGTCTTAGTAGGTAGATTCCCAAGTATTTCATGTTTTCTGCAGTTGTTATTTTAAATGAAATTTCTCTTTCTATCTCTTGCTGTTGGACTTTGTTGGCAATATATAGAAATGCTGATACATCCTGAAACTTTGCCAAAGTTATTAATTATTTGAACTAGTTAAAATACATTTTCTTTATGCCTTTTTGCTTTACAATACCACAGTTCTTTCATTTCAGTCTCTTTCTTCAGGCTCAAGTAAGTCAGGCAGCATTTATTAAGTGCTAACAATGTGTTAGGCACTGGACTAAGCTCTTAGATTACTAATACATGCTGAAAGAAAGATAGCTCCTGCTGTCAAGGAATTTGCATTCTAATGAGGAAAAGAAATACAGAAAAAGGAGCTGAAAAACAAAGGTGGGAAGGGTAAGACTTGATTGAGAAAGGCTTGGTAGAGAAAGTCCAAAGTGTTAGAAGTGTAACATGGAGAAGAATGGAGACTGAGCTCTCCCTTGTGACAAAGAAAAACAATTATGCTAAAACATCAATTCAGGAACCATGTCTAATAATGTATGCAGTACTTGAGGAAACAAATTTTTATTATACTTAGTCTCTAAGATCCCTTCTAGCTCTAAATGTGTGGGTCTATAATGCATTCTCAGGGAAAACATTGGTTTTTCCATTATTTGAAGCATCTTTATTTTATTTTATTTTTAAAGGGGGAATATATTTATTATTTATTTTAAAATAATAACTTTTTTTTGAAATATGTGCAAAGATAGTTTACAATATTCATCCTTGCAAAACCTTGTATTCCAAATTTTTCTCCCTCCCTTCCCTTTTCTCTTCCCCTAGACAGCAAATAATCCAATATATGTGAAACATGTACAATATATATTTCCACATTTATCATGTTACACAAGAAAAATCAGATAAAAAAGTGAGAGAAAACAAAGAGCAAGAAAACAACAACAGAAAAGGTGAAAATAAGTTCCTATAAGATCTTTTCACTTATTTTTTTTTTTTTTGGTTGTCTTCTTATATAGTTTTCTTGGTTCTGCTCATGTTTGTTCTGTATCAGTTTGTAAGAATCTGTCTCTCTGAATTCTTCCAATTCATCATTTCTTTTTGTTGTAACTTGTTTTAGTCTTGTTTGATTCTTCATAATCCCATTTAGAATTTTCTTGGCAGAGATACTGGAATGTTTTGCCATCTTCTTTTCCAGGTCATTTTACATATGAGAAAACTGAGGCAGGTAGGGCTAAGAGATTTGTCCAAGGTCACCCAGCTAGTGTCTGAGGCTGAGTTTGAACTCAGGTCTTCCTGCCTCCAGGCCAGGTGCTCTATCCAGTGCTCTACTTAGTTGTCCTATTTTCTTATCTTAGTTATACAAATCCTAATAGGCCTATTTTTAGCCATATACTGTGAAATAATATTCCATTATATTCATCTAAATATCAATTGGGCATCTATGGACAAGGCCATGACTGAGAACTTTATGTGTGTATGTAGGAGAGAGTAGGGTTGCATGTTTCTGAGAGAGAGAGAAAGAGAGAGAGAGAGGGGTACTTTTGTTTTTAAGTAGGCAGATTCAGTATTTGTGGAGATAGTGGAAATGTGTATGGATATGTTAAGAGAATCACAGGGCTTGTCCCAATAAGTTCCTTGAAGGCAAGGACAATTACTTAGTTGGCATTGTGGATAAGGTGTTAGTCTTTGAGTCTGGAAGACCTGAGTTCATATTCTCCCTTCAATATTTAATAGTTTTCTGACTTGACTTTGCTGCTGCTGCTTCCTCATCTGTAAACTGAGAGAATTGGACTTGATAGTCTCCAAGGTCCCTTCCTTACGGTTATTATTTTTTTTTTGTCTTTATATCCTTAATATTTAGTCCAATGCCTGGCTTACAATAGGTACTTAATAAATGCTGATTGACTTGAATTATGTGGGTAAGTTTTAAGTGTATTTCAGGGCATGTAGAGATTTTGATGGTTTAGATTTATTGAAATGTGCGTTAATATGTCTCCATCTATTCTCTGAGTTTCATCTCTCTATCAGGAGATGAGTAGTCTGTTTCATGATGAATCCTCTGGATTTATGGTTGGTCATTAGGTTGAACAATGTTCCTAATCTTTCAAAGAAATAATGTAATATTGCCTTTATAATATTGTTGTTAAAGTATAAATTATTTTCCTGTTTCTGCTCACTTCACTTTGCATCATTTTATGCAAGTCTTCCCAGTTCTTCCCATTCATTTTGTCATTTCTTATAACTTAATAACTTTTTTTAGTCATCATTCTACAGTGTACCTTTCATTAACCTTTTTTTGATCGACTTTTCCAATCTGATGGATATGAGATATAATTTGAGTCATTTTAATTTGCATCTTCCTAATGATCAGTGATTTAGAGCACCTTTTTTTTATTCAGCTATTGATAATTTAGGTTTTTTCTTCTGAAAATGCCTATTTATATTCTTTGACCACTTATTAATTGAAGAATGACTCTTATTCTTATAAATCTGAAATTCCCTATACATCTCAGAAATAAGAATTTCATCGAGAAGCTTTTTGCAAAGATTTTCTCCATTTCTTTGCTTCTTTTTCTAATTTTTGCTTCATTGATTTTGTGTAACATTTTTTAAAAATTGTGCAATCAGAATTGTCCATTTTATCTTGTGGGACCCTTTCTTTGTTTTGTTTGGTCATGAATTCTTCCCCCATCCGTAGATCTGACAGATAATTTCTTCTTTTTGTTTAATTTATTTAATGTCACTCTTCATGTCTAAGTCATGTACCCATTTGTAGCTTCTCTTGATATATAGGAGATATTAATCTGCATTTATTCTCTTCCAGACTGCTTTCCATTTTTCCAAGTTTCTTTTTAAATAAAAATTATCATATTATCATATTGTGTTTATAGTTTTTCTAGTATTGAACCAGCCTCGCATCATGTTATAATTCTGGCCTATTCATTGCATAACAACTTTGTGATATATTGCTGTTGTCTTCATACTAAAATTTAATTTTAAAAATTTGTATCAATATTTGTTAGGGAGATTAGTTTTTAGTTTTTTGTTTTTTTTTCCTGGTTAGACTCTTCCTGGATTTGGGTATCTCAATAAACATTTAGGGCTAGACACTATGCTAAGGCACCACATATGGCCAGGTACAGTGACAAAAGCTGGGGATGCAAAAAACAAACCCTTGCTCTCAAGGAGTTTACAATCAAATGATCTTATTTTTTGTCATGGAAAACATTTGGTAGAATTCCTTCTTTTCCTATCGTTAACAGCTTATAAAATATTGGGATGAAGTATTCTCTCAAAATGTGAGAAAATTTGCTTGTTAATCATCTGACCTTTTCTTTTTTTCCTTTGGGAGTTTGATTACAACTGATTACATTTTTTTTGTTTCAAATTGGGTTAATTAAGTTTTCTATTTTTAAAATATTATTTTATTTCATTTATGTTGCCAATTTTGTTGGCATATAATTGGATGAAATTGTTCCTAATACTTTTTTTTAAATTTCTTCTTTATTGGTTGTGAATTTACCCTTTTTATTTTTGATACTGATATTTTGAATTTCTTATTTCTTTTTTCTTTCTAAAAATCAAGTTAACTAATGGTTTATCTGTTTTATTGATCTAAAAAAGCTCCTGATTTTGCTTACTAGTTTGTTGGGTTGTTTTCAATTTTGTGATCTCTTTTTTGATTGATAGGATTTATATTTTGGTAGCTAGTTGGGAGTTTTTAATTTGTTGGGGGTTTTTGGTTTATTTAGTTGCATGCCCAATTTATTAATTTGCTCTCTTGTTTATTAATAAAAGTCTCGAGAGATATAAAATTTCTGCTAAGAACACATTTGACTACATACCCTAAATTTTGATATCTTGTGTTATCGTTATCATTATCTTTAAGGTAACGATTATTTCTATCATTTGTTCTTTGGCTCACTCATTCTTGGGATTGTTATTTAGTCTTCAATTAATTTCAATGTCAGTTTACTGAAAAGTTTTTATTGCATTGTGAAAATGCATTGTAAAAATGTCTTTAAGATTATTGTTTCCTTGGATGTGTCAGGTTTTTATGTCTTAATACATGACTAATGTTTGTGAAGGTGCCATGCACAGCTGTGAAATATGTATATTCCTTGATATGTTCATTCAGAAATTTCAGTCTCTCATAGCCAACTTTTCCAAAATTCTATTTAGGTCCTTCACTTCTTTTTTTTTTTTTTGATTAGATTTATCTAGGTCTGAGAAGCATAAATTGAAGTGCCCTGCTATTTGTTTTACTATTTCTCCTCATAATGCATTTACTTTTCCTTTAAATATTTAGATGCTGTGCCATTGGCACAGCACCATTTGGTACATTTGTTCAATATTGCTGTTAGTTGTGAGAGAGATGGAGTTGGATATGGAGATCTAGTGTTGGTTATTCAGAGACGATCATGGAACCCCTGGGAGCGAAGGGCATCACTGAGAGAGAGTGCCGGGGAGAACTGAGGAGGGCTCAGGACAGTGCCCTGGGTATCTCCTCTTGGTGTGTGGGGGATGGTGAGCCAGCAGAGGAGCCGGCAGCCAGACAGGCAAGAGACCCCTTAGCCAAGAGAAATGGCCAAGAAATGAGAGGGCTAATTTGTCCAGAGGCGAATGCTGCAGGTGGGTGAGAAGGATGAGGACTGGGAAAACCCGTTGGATGTGGTGACCGAGATACTGTTGGGTAACCCTGGAGAGGGACAGAAAGTAGGCTGGGAAGGGAGTGAGAGGGGAGGATATAACAAGGGCAGGTAATTTTCTCCCATAGGATTTGGCAATGAGGAGGAGGAGAGAGAAACTATAGGGTGATAAAGTCGGGGTTCAGGTATATGTGTGCATGTGCAAGATTGCTGATGGGGAGATAAGGTCTGGGGTATGTGCAATGGCGAGTGCTTGTATATCTGGGGGGCTGTGAATCTGGGACATCTGTGTGTGTGCAGGTATATTCGGGGTGTGTTGTGGGCGAGAGATTGATATAACTGTGGAAAAAATTGGGTAAGTGTGTCCCTGTGCAGATGGAGATTGGCTGCCTTGGGAGCGCATGTTTACGTGTATAAGTATGCACTTATATAGGAAGAGGTGGGTCCGTAGGCTGCAACTGTGGGCAGAGAGAAGGTGGGGAAGTCAGGTTTTTTTAGTCATGAATGGGGGAGGGAGACCTCAAGCACTATGGGAGAGGGGGAGATGTCTATGTTCTAGGCTATGGTTCTAGAGATAGGTTCTAGGCTATGATGGAGGAGGATATGGGGGAGTGGGGCGAAGGGAGACAAAGGAGGGATAACTGGTATATTGCAGAGGTTTAGAGGCTGGAGGTGAGCATACTTCCTGGAGCACCTTGGGACTAGAGAGGCCTCTGGGATTTTTGAGAGAAAGCTGGTGAGAGACAGCCCAGAATCATGGGTGTGAGCCCATCTGCCTTCTCTTTCCCTGCAGATTTTCTCATCATTAGCTTTGCCTCTCCTCCCTACCCTCCCGATCCCTCCCACCCATCCTCCAGCATCTCCTTTCCTAGGGGGATGGGAGGTGGGAGAGGGGAGAATCTAACTTCTCATCTGCTGCTTTTCTGGAGCTTCCGGGACCTCCTGCTGTTCTCAGCAGCTCTGACCTTTTTATGGGGCTACTTCTGCTTCTTCTCTGTCTCACTGCTCAGCAGGAGGAGCCTAAGGGAGACTGGCGGTCCCCGTGGGCTTCAATGGCTCCTTCTGCCCAGTGCCAGCTGGGTGGCCCTCCTCCGGCTGGGAGAGGCCTGTGCCCCCTCTGTCCCACCCCGTTCCTGAGCTGCCCCAGGTTCTCTGGTGCCCCTTTGCTCCCCACGTGACGTGGGGGCCTGAGGCGTTGGAGCTAATCCTGCTGGCACAGGAATATCCTGGCTAGCTTGGGACTCACAGAAATCCACCTATTGAAGTTTAGCAGAGAGACAGAGAAGTTTAATGGGAAGAGCAGTGACTTTGGAGGCAGGGAACTTGGAATTAAGTCCTGGCTCTGCCGTTTGCTGTGTAACATTAGCCAGCGCACTCTTCCTTCCCCGAGCCTGTTTCTTCATCTGTAAAATGAGGGATTAAATTAGATAGTTTTAATAACTTATCCTAATGATGCCTCACTTAATAGTGTACAAAATGCGTTCCTTACAACAACCCCTTTTAGAGAGGTTAAATAATTTCCTCACCATTATATAGCTACTGTCAGAGCCAGAACATGAACTCTGCCCTTGTAGCCATGATTCCCTTCTCTTCAGTACTGCATTTTCTCCTTTGTACCGTGGGGATGATAATACTTGTATTAACTAATTTAGTTTTGCGAATCTCAAAACACCATAAAAGTGTGAGTTATTTTACATTATTTCAGCCCTGAGGCAGGAAGCAACCCTGCTGATTGGTATGGGTGGGGGGAAGGAGAAAGGAAGAAAGAAAGAGAGAGGAGGGAAGGAAAAGAGAGACAAAGCAAGGAGAGAGAGAGAGAACAGAGAGAAAGAGAAAAAGAGACAGAGAGAAATACAGAGAGATAGAGAGAAAGAGAAACAGAGAGACACAGAGAAAAATACACAGAGAAAGAGAAACAGAGAGAGAGACACACACACACACAGGAAAAGACAGAGAGAGGAGGGGGGAAGGAAGAGAGAGAGATTGAAAGAGAAAAAGAGACACACACAGAGAGATAGAAGGAAGGAGGAAGGAAGGGAGAGAGGGAGAGAGGGGGAGAGAGACAGAGACAGAGAGAAAGAGACGGAGAGGGAGAAAGAGAGAGAGAGAGAGGGAGAAGGGGGAAGGAGGGAGGAAGAAAGAAAAAGAGAAGGCGGGAAGGAAGAGAGAAAGAGAGGGAGTGAGAGTGTGTGTGTGTGTGTGTGTGTATGTGTGTGTGTGCGCGCACACATGCACACTCACACCTGTGATTAGCTAGATTTCTGGGGGGTCTTGAGCCTGGTCACTGCCATGTTCCCCTCTCTCCTCCCCCACCCCAGGAGTATGACCATGCATCCAAAGTGGACCAATTTGTAATGCGATTCCTTCTCCGGGAGACAGTGGATCAGCTGCAGGCCCTGCAGGGCTCCCTGGAGGGAGCCTCAAACACACTTGAGGGACAGATGGGTGGCTCTCGGTAAGAATGAGAAGAAGGCCCAGTGTGGAAATGGGGGTTGGGCAGTGCTGGGGAAAGTAGTGAGTCTGAGAGGGCAGCAAAGACAAAGGAGAAAAGGAAGAGGACCCAGAGCCAATGAAAAGAACCCCGAGTTTGTTTTCCAGTTTCATTACTCATTTGACCCTGGGCAAAGCTCTTAAGCCTTTTGTGCCTCCGTTTCTTTATCTCTAAAATGAAGGGGGACAGTGAGTCAGGAGGACCTGAGTTCAAATTTAGCTTCAGATACTTACTAGTTGTGTGACCCTAGGCAAGACACTTAACCCCAATTGCCTCCAACCCCATCCCCCAAAACCCAACCCAAACCCACCCCTAAAATGAAGGGGATTGGACTGCCTGATCTCTAAGGTCTTCAACTGTTCTAAATCTTATGATTTTATGGTGAGAGTCGGGCAGCGAGATCACAATGGGCTGAGAGAGAGGTGGATCACCCCGCTGGGAGGAGGGATGACCTGGGGAGTGGCAGAGACTGGGGAACCACCTTGCATTGGCAGCTGTGGTCCTTTGGGCTTGTGAGCCAGTCTCCAGGGCTGGGGAGGGGCAGTGGCCTCGAACATCTGGGTCTCAAGCCTGTTCCCTGCAGGATGGATATGCCCATGCAGAAAGCAGAAGAGTCAGGGCGGCCTCGAGCTGGCAGGCGGTCTGGGCGTCGGGCCATGCGGAGCATCTGCCTCTCTGCGAGCACCCCAGATTGTGGGATCCCGAACCCAGGTGGGTGGGCCGCCTCGCTTCCTCAGTGCACAGCGGTGAGGTTCCTTTCTCCGGTCTTTTCTCTCTTTTAAAGTCTCTCAGGCCTTGTCCTAAGCCAGAACAAGCAGGTCTGTGTCACCTCCCTGGCCCTTCAGCCTGATGGCGAAGGGGGCCGGCTGGGAAGAAAGGGCAGGGGGTGGCGATGGAGGTGGGGGAAAGATTGCCCGGGAGGGATCGGGGCCCAGGATTTCAAAGCCCTTCTTCCGTCTCTGTGACACACACAGATCTCTATGTGGAGTCTGACACTCAGTGGATGGTGCAAGTGAACCGATTACAGCAGCTCATAGACCAGTTGGAGTGTAAGGTATGTGGCCCTCGGGTCTAGCTCAGCCCCAGGCCCTACAGGTCCCAGTGCTGCTCCGCTGAGTGGGAGGCATCCTCGCCCCTCTCTACCTGTGTTCCAGGGGCAGCTGAGAGCAGGCAGGAAGCCAGGAGGGGTCCCAAAGAGAAGTCCCAGAAAGATGGCTGCCCACCATGCCAGACTCACAGAGCCTCAGAACTAGAAGGGACTCAGCACCCAAATTGGGATGGGTGGGCAGGAATCCCTTCTTCACAGTATCCCACAAATGGATAGTCATCCTACCTCTTTTTGAAGATCTCAAGTAAAGGAGAATTTATTCACTTTCCAAGGCAGTACCTTTCCTTTTTGGAGAGATCCATTAAAAAAAATTTCCACAATGGATAGAGCACCAGCCCGGAAGCCAGGAGGACCCAAGTTCAAATCCAGCTTCAGACACATAACCCTTCCTGGCTGTGTGATCCTGGGCAAGTCACTGAAACCCAATTACCTCAGAATAAAAAATAATGATAATAAATAAATAAATAATGAATTTTTATTTATTATTGCTTTGAACTCTGGCTCTTGACAGCTTCCTCAACTTACTTACCCTTGGCTCCTCATTCTGTCATTTGGGGACCTTAAGCTCCTATGTACTTGTACATAGCTATCATGTATCTCCTCTCCCCCCCCCCATCCCAGCCCCATCTTCTCTTCCCCAGTTCCTTCCCATACCTCCCTACTCTACCTACCTTTCATCTCTACACCTCTTCCAAACTCAACCCTGCTTCCCATTGCCTTTCTCCACAGCAGACCCTGCGGCTGGAGCCCTTAACAGAAGGCGTAGTCTGCAGAGCAGCTGACTCAGTAAGTGCATCAAGGAGCTGTTCCCAAGTCCCACATGGCATGTCTGGGTGCGTGGAGAGGCTGGCAGCCCGGGGGGGAGCTCCACGCTCAGCCAGGCGGTACAGTTACGTGTCTGGCTAGCCCCATGTCCCAATCTGAATCTTACGAGTGCATCTCAGGATTCCCGTGCTTGACTCACAGAATCACATAATTGGAAGGGACTCTCTCTCAAGAGAGGGGAGGCCACAGATGCCATTACCCAACTCCCCTCAGTGGGGGGGTCCGCCAACCGGAGGGCAGGGAGAGCCTGCCCAGCGGGGGAGGGCAAAAGGGCCCACCACTCCAACTTATTCATAACCACAAATGTTCTCTTCAGCGAGGATTCCCTCACACTGTGGGGCTTTGAATCAGGAGTCCTGGCTCTGCCACTAACTTTCTGTTGGATTCTGGGCAAGTGATTGCCCATTCAAATAATTAAACCTTTAATAATCACCACTTGTGTGTCACTTAAAAAACACATAAAATACACGATAATTCTTTTAGCATCCTCCTTCAAAGACTATTATCAGGATCTAATGGAAGAATTGATATAAAAAGACTCTGAGTAATAGAAAGCCCCACTATATAACCACAGCATCCGGGGACTTTGAGGCATTGTGGGGCGCTGGGTTTGGAATCTCAGTCTTTGATGAGATGCTGATTTGCACAAGTGGAGGAAGTTTCCACACCAGAATTCCCTTCCTTCCCCCTATTTCAGTCGATCACTAACCTTGTGTCCTGGATCTTCTGCTTCTTGGGTCCCTCCCTATAGCGGGCACTCTTCTTCATTTCAGGCTGTTCCTAATAAGGCTGAGACTCTGTTTTTAAGCCTCTGTTTCTGTTGGGCCCTCCTGGACACAAGGTCCGAGCCACAAATCTATGATTATAACAAGAACAGTGGGTAGGGCACCAGGAATGGACTCAGAATACACTCCAGACAGACAATAGCTATGTGATTCTGAGCAAGTCACTCCACTTCTGTTTTCTTTAGTCTCCTCAACTGTAAACTGGGATATTAATAACACCTACTTCCCAGGATTGTTGTGAGGATCAGATGAGATAATAATTGTAATGTGCTTAGCACAGTGCCTGGCACAAAGTGGGTGCTATATAAACGTCTCTATAATATATAGAATTTATAGATAATACTATTTATATTAGATATAATTAATATAATATATAACAATAAAATAGTTTTTTATTATTATAGGGTTAATGTCAGAGCCAAACTCAAATCCAATGCTTCTGACCCCCGAATCCAGGGGTTTTGCCACTGCCTCCCATTCTTGCATTCTTTAACTGGCTGTGCTCCCTTATCTCATTCCTGACTAAGGTAGGAGGGAATGGCTCCCTTAAGAGTTATAACTAGGCTAGGGCAATGGGACTTAGTCTCAGGGCACAGAAATGGAGTAAGAGAGGGCACACTTTCTCCCCATGGTAGTCCAGACCGTATGTGGTTCTCTGAGTTCCCCTGTAAACCTGCACTGTTAGGCCCTGCTATCTACCCAGCCCTGGCCTGGCGTTCCTTTCCTAGAGAGCACCCAGCCCCTGTGGGAAGGGGAGGGGGGTTCTCTTCCAGCAGAACTGCACTTCCTGGCTGGAACATCTGATCCTTTCTCCCACCCCTCTCTCCCGTGCTCCCCCCGCCTCACCTTTGCTCTGGTGTTCCGCTTGTTGGCTCAGGCCTCCTGCCAGAGGCTCAGAGGCCCCGGCACCAGGTGGCCCCTCGGGCAGTGGCTCATTTCTCCACAGCGCTTCTCTCTCTCTTGGCAGCAGATCCTGGTGGCGCGGAGGCAGATCTCAGTGACTGGGGAGGCCCTGCAGGACTTCCAGCGGGCCCTCAGCTGCTACACAGATTTTACAAGTGCCCAGAGCAGCTGCCTCCAGTGAGTGTGTGGGGGCACCACTTGAGGCAGTGGTGGGGGCAGAGTCTGGGGAAGCCTGAGCTGGGAGGGTACCTGTCCACCAGGGGTGGTGCTGCCGGGGCGTCGGGCCCCGCAGAGAGTTGATGGCAGAAGGGCCAGCCTCCGGGGGTCCGGCCGCTTGTCTGCCAGTGCATGCATGCTCTGTCCCTTCCAGCGTGTCGGTGCAGCACCTGCGGGACAGAGCCAGCTTCATTCTGTTTGAGTTCTGGAAGGATGAAGCCTCCTGGAAGAGGTAAGCATCCCTCAGGGGCTGGAGATGAGGGGGACCTTCTCCATGCCCCTGGAGCAGTGAGGCACTTGGGAAAGAACGCTGGCTCTGGCTTTCAAGGCCCGGAGTCCAGGCCTACCTCCTGCTGTCTGCATGACCTAACCCTCACTGGGCCTCTATGACTCCGAAGGACTGGCTGTCCTTTGGTATTCCTTATGACTCTAGATTTATGATCCCATGATTCATCTTTTGGGGGTCATGTGTGGAGAGTTTGGGGTCCAATCGGGGGCTGGCAGGAGTAGAGAAAACCACCCACCTGTGTTCTTCCTTACTTTTTCTAAATACCCCGCAGTCACTCCCAGACAAGCTGTTCCAAGGCCTTCCAGAGAGTTCTCATTGACCACCTGCAGACCCCAGAGATCTTGACCACCATGCTTTTTCCTGGTGAGCTCCCCATCTCCCTGACTCCCAGTCCCAGACCTTTGCATGTAACCCAGTATCCCCAGGGCATACATTACACGGAAGGGAATAGTGTAAAATCAGATAGGAGAGGAGCAGGGTGGAAGCAGATGGCAGAGGGCCTTGAATACCAGCATCCGAAGTTTGGTATTTTCTTACAGATTTATAGAAACTTAGAGATAGAAAGGGCTGAGAGATTATCTGAGAGATCATTTTAGTAATAGGGAAACTGAGCGTAGAGGAGGGAATTGTCAAAGTCAGAGGAGATAGCACTAGACCCCGTCTCTTCCACTCCTGCTCCTACCTCCTACGCTCTTACTTTAAGGGGTCTCCCAAAATTACCGAATAGGGAAAAAAGAGAGCAGAGGAAAGGCTCTTAGAGATGTGACAAGAGACCAAAGGAGTGGAGAGGATAGGGAAGAGTTTGGGAGAGAGGTTGTGGTTAGACCCAACAAGACCTTAAGGACGAGGTGCTGGGGTGGAGGGAGAGGGAAGGGTCACAGATGTCCCGATCTCAGGCTCCCTTTGGTTCGTTTCTCTGGGTGGGAGCTCCCTCTTTTCCCAGAATGCTGCCCAGGCTGATTCTAAGCTAACTCTACATTCATCTTCCTTGCGTTTTTTGGCTTGTCACAAAGTGGGCCCTCAGTGAGGTGGGATCTGACGCTAACGTTCCTTTTCCAGCTTCATGGTGGATCATGAATAACTGAATCCTGGTCTTGGGATGAAGGTCTCTTCAGCCCCTCATTGCCGCTTATCCCCAGGAGCCTGAGGACTCAAGATTAGCGACTTGGCTCTGTGTGGTTTGAAAGCTCCGGAGGTGGGGGGAGCCAGGTGTCCGCACAGGGAGGTTTCCCAGCCCGCGCGCTGCCTTTCAGAAGCCCTCCTCCAAGCTGCCCCCAACACCCATCCCACGTGCCCCAGGCCCCAGGCTGCTGAGGGTGGTGGGTTTCCATATGCACAGGCAGATCCCATAGGGTGGGGGGACTTCTCCATGGCGGAGGAAAGCGCAGGGTCAGCTTGGGTCTCAATCTGAGTCGCTTTCTTCCTCTCTGTGGGCCTCAGTTTCCCAGTTTGTAAAATGGGGGGAGGGTTGTATCTGATGATTTCTAAGGTCCTGTGGCTGCTTGACGACCATTTCACTGGGCTTAGAAGGGTGACTGAAGGCCTTGGTGGGGACTGGGTCACCTCATACTGGGCCTGCTGGGGAGTCAGGATACAGGCCTTGCTGTGTAGCATAAGTATCTGTGTGTGTTAAGTGGTGATGGGGAGGGGAGGAACAAGGGCTCTGCCCCATCTCCTCATGGGAAGGAGAGGAGCTCTAATTTGCATGTATTTTGCATATACTTTGCATGTCCGTGTACCACCCACATGCAGCTATCTTTAGGATAAAAGTGACTGCATGAGTAGCAGTAACACCGAGGACTTGAGTCACGGAAGAGGAGCCTGTGATGCTCCCACTTCACCTGCAATAAAGGTTCCTGTGTCACTCCGGTCATCGCTTTCCTTTTCTTCCTCCAGGCTTCATGACTGAGGCACACTTTCACCCTCACCCCCTGATCTTGAGTTCATTCTCTGTAGGGGTCCCAATGCCAGCTTGCAGGGGGGGGGGTTAGAGGCAGGGGCTGGTGTGGAATCTCCCGGCCCCGGGGCTCCAGCCCAGCCGGAGCTTTGTCAGCCAGTCCCTGGGGGAGGCAGCTTCTGTCACCCCTCTGGGGCTGGGCCTGGTGGGGGGCCGGGGTGGGCAGCGCCTCCAGGCGCTCTCCGAGGAATGGCCGCGCTCTGGGGCACACCCTGGCCGTGCACCTGCAGAGCTCGGACCCCCCCACCCCCGGGGACAAACGGGCCCGAGGCAGCTGTGGGTGAGGGACTGGATGCGCCTGAAATGGGGATGGCGATAGCCCCAGGGCCAACAGAGCGGAGGGAGTACTTCCTAATGGGAATGCCTTCTCTCTCCTAGGTGGGCGGGGAGAAAATCTCAGCATCCACAAGAGGGTCTGGGAGAGCAAATTTTAAAAAATGCTCTGTCCAAAATGGTGACAAAAGTTCTGCTTCAGCACAAAGCTGAATGAGATTCCTGAACTGGAAGTCAGGCTCTGAACCCTGTTCTGTCACCCCTGCTAGACCATGGGAGCATCTTGGCAATGAGGGTGTTCAACTCCCAGCAGTAAGGGCCCAGAAAAGGGCTGTATTTGGAGACTAAGAACCTGGGGTGGCATCCTGGTCGTGCCGGAGGTTATTTGTGTGACCTTAAAAAAGTCACCTTAACTCTCTGAGCCTCAGTTTGCTCCTTTATAAAATGGAGTTGGACTTATTCAGTAAGTGTTTACTAATTGCCTTTTATGTTAGTCTTTGCCCTCAAAAAGGCTATTCCACTGGGGCAGAGGGTGTGATAAAATTCAGATTAAGTCTACAATAATAGCTATTATTTACATAGCTTTAAGCTTTGCAAAGATGATCTCATTTAATCCCACAAAATATTTACAAGGTAAAAAGGAAATTTCTGGGGCAGGGGTCCTAGAGACTGCCCGGTGTGGCTCACACTTCTAGGGGGTGTCATGTGAGCTCAGTTTTGAAGGAAGCTGGGGATTTTGAGAGGTAGAGGCGAGGACTCCATGTATGGCTTAGAGCCCGTACCAAGTCCCTGAGAGGGTGGAACATTATGTGTATGAAGGGCACTGGCTGCCTCAGTGTGCAGAGAGGGAGTCCCAGACATCCCGGAAAGGTAGGGAGAGCTTGATTGGGCAGGACTGGAACTGCTTCATGGAGGTAGACCCCCGGTGCTTCTTTGGGCAGGCGAGGGAGACTGTTAGACTTTGGAACCAAAGTTTTTTTTTTGCTTTTGGAAGATCACCTGAAAGGGACCTTTGAGGCCGTCTGGTTCGGCTTCTTGTGGTGCTCCCACTCTGTTTTGGGAGTCCTGTGGACACTAGATCGAAGGACAGGGACTAGATGACCTTCAGTGTGAAGGCCGGATGAAATCCTTTTCAGTTTCAAATGTTATAATCTCCAAGACCTCCTGGTTGTAATGAGTGCCTGTGACCACTAGGGGATGCTCCAACTTGGCCCTGGCCCACTGGGCTCAAAAGAAACAAGAACTCTTTGTTCCTAAGTCCTCAAAGACTCTTCCCGAAGATTCTTCCTCATCCTTGGGGCTGCTCAGGTCTCTAATGTATTTTTTCCTGAGAGGCTGAACAGGATGTAGATTCAAGGGTTCAGATAAATCCCCAGGACGCAGACCCTTTTATTTATTTTATTTTATTATAGGCTATTAAGGGCTCCAGAAGCTTGTTTTTCCCCTTTTCTTCCCTCTCTCCCTCCACAGGTCTGCCTGAATGGTCTATTGCTGCCCTCACTCCATGCCTCCTTGGTCTTCCCTCTGTCTATGTTTAGGATCCTTTCTTCCCAAAGAACGGACTAGGTTGGATGGGTCAGGGAGGGATGGAACCTGTGGGGACCATATGCTTCCTATTGTTCTTACATCTGGAACCAGGGCAGCAGCTCCCTACTCGATCCCTTTATCCTCCCACAAAAATTAAGGATCAGAAGCAAAGTCAGGCTGGAAGATCCACAGAATGAGCCCATTTCCCCTCCTTTCTATGTGGAAGGAACTGGGGGAAAGAGTTAATTCCTGGAGCAGATCTTGCAGATGCAGGAAATCTGTCAAAACAAAAACCCCCAGATTTGTACTTGGACCTCAGTTTGGATTCCCCTCTGATATAGAACCTGTGTGGCTCTTGGATGAATCAACATCTCTGGGCCTGTGTCTCAATCTGGTTTCTGAAGTTCCTTCCAGCTCTCTGGAGATCCTAGGTAGGGAACATCTGTATCACCAGCAGAACTCGGATTATGCAGGGAGAGGGGTCTGAGTGGGGCTTGGAAACCCAGGCCACAATTCCCCTGCTGGCTCATGTAAAGTCACACCATCTGTAAGTTTTCATCTCAACTTCAGCCCTACAGACAGGAAAAGGCCTGAGAATTAAGGAGAGGATGTGGGGGGGAGAAGGAAGAGAAGGTATCCAGATGTTGTCTATTTCTGTCTTCATGCTGGCCAAAGATCAGTTCAGCAGGATGGGATGACTACACTCCTTAAACAAAGATCTCTGCCCTAAAGCTTTCCTTGCCCATGGAGTAAAATTCAGACTCCTCTGCTTGGCATTCAAAGCTCTCCATAGCCTGGCAGCATGCTACCTTTCTGGCCTTTATTAGTCCCCTTTATATAATATTCTCTACTTCAGACACACCGGGTTACTCCCTGCTAGCCCAGCCCCGCCAAGCTCTCCTAACTTGGTGGTCTATTCACATCATTCCCTCTTGGCTTGTTGAATGAATTCCTACCTATCTCAAAGGCCATCTGCATCCAAAAAAGGCTTTCTTGATGTCCCTGGTAAGTAATCACCTTCCTTTGCACGCCCTACCCCACTTTGGACCTCTCTGGAACCTCTGCTTTGACAGTGATACGTTATTATAATAGAGTGGTCCAAAAGTCTCTGGATTTAATAAATTACTAACTTAATTATAGTTATAAACTTAAGTTTGCACCAAATCATGGATACCCTCTATTATGATCTGTATTATTTGTTCCCCCCACTCCCTGACCCATTCAGTCATAAGTTCCATGAAAGCAGGGACTATGTCCTATATTTACATTGTCTCCCATGCCCAGTACAATGTTTTGCACACAGTGAAAATAACTGATATATTTATATGGTGTTTTCATGTTTGTTTGTTTTTTGCTGAGGCAATTGAGGTTAAGTGACTTGCCCAGGGTCACACAGCTAGGAAGTGTTAAGATTTGAACTCAGGTCCTCCTGACTTCAGGGCTGGTGCTTTATCCACTGTGCCATCTAATTGTCCCCCTTATATGGTGTTTATACAAGTTTATAGAGCATGTGGCACATATACAACCCTACCAGGCAGGTACTACTGATATTATTAATTGTCCCCATTTTATAGACAAAGAAACTGAGGCTCAGGGAGAAGTTAAATCACCCTGCCCCCACCCAGTCACAAAGCTGTGTCAGAAGAGGGATTCGAATCTAGTCCGACACCAGGTTTGTGCCAGGCTGTGTGGACCAGTCACCCAGGAGAAAAAAAAGTTGCTGGCTGGGGGAGGGAGAGTGCGTGTGTGAGGCTGTTTGTGCCCCTGCCCGGTGCCAGAGCCTGGCACAGTGTCCTTGGTATCTCCCTGCGGAGCATGACACACTGCTTTCGCCTTCCAGGGCTCCCCTCAGGCCAGCCTGGAGAGGGCGATCACTGGGGCCGGCAAACTTCTCCCCTCCCTTCCCAAAGCAGCCTGGAGCCAGAAAAGGAATATAGCCTTTTATTGACTACTTAAAGTAGAACAAACTAAATACATATTTAACAATTTTGGTTCCTTTATACAAGACATTAAATAAGTTATGCATGGAATTAAGAAACGACAAAAAAAAAAATTGCTATTCAGGTTAAATGGCAAAGAAGATAGAAAACACCCCCTTGTCCTCTCCTCAGTCCTGTGGTTTTCTCCTGCTCAGCTTTTTTGAAGGCCCCAGTGGGGAGCTGCTGGAGCACCCCTCATTTCCATTCTCATCCCGCCTGAGACCCAGAACCCTCCGGTTTCCTCCCCAGAAACTTGGAAGGCCGGGTGCAGACGCCTGGCCGGGGCCCTAGGAGACCCACGCCCTCTCTGCTTCTTTCCACCCCTGACTCGCCTTCCCACGTTTCCCACAGCTATTTGGGGCTTTCACCCAAGGAGAGACAGTCAGACGGACAGACACACACAAGCACACCTATTTGGTTTGAGAAATACATTGCAAAGCAACAGGGCACACGGGGCAGGAGCGGGCCTAGCAAGGGCCTCCTGGAGTAACGGGAGCACTGCCTGTGGGAGCATTGCCTATGGGGAGCACGCTGCTCAGCCTCCCTGCCTCCCCCCCACCTCGTCGGTTTCCTCATCTTTGGAAATGGGCATTTAGGGTAAAGTCTTTGTTTTCACTGAACCAGAGCAAACCTTAGAGGTCATCCCTCACCTGGTGCAGGAACCCCTCCTATGGCATTACAGATGGAAGGTCATCTAGCCAGCTCAAAATACTGCCGGTGGCTGGGAGCTCGCCCCCCAAACAAGGCAGCTTGCTCCGTTCTTGGGCAGCTCCTCAAGGGTTCTTCCCCATAACTTCCACCTACCCCTCCTCCTTCGGGCCTTGGGGCCAAGAGGAAGCCCTCTTAATTTCTCTTCCTTAGTCCAAAGAAGGCATCAATCCCGTGCTACTTCCTACTCCCACCCAAAGCCTTCCCTTTCCTCAGGCTGCACATCCCTGTTCATGGGCTCTCACCATCTGAGAGGCTCTAGTTTGTTCCCAAAGGGAACTATATACTCCCAGTAGGGCCTGATTAGGACAGAGGATGGCATCGCCCTCACTGTGGGCACTGTACTTCTATATATGGAATCCAGGATTGTGCAAGCTTCTTTATCACACACTCTTGGTTCATCCTAAAGCTTCTTGGTTTTTGTTACCCAAATGGCTGTCGGTTTAGACAATTCTCTATTTATGTAATGGATTTTCTGAATTTAAATATCCATGATTTTTCACTGAATTTATGTGAATTTAAATATCCATGATTTTTCACTGAATTTATGTGAATTTAAATATCCAAGATTTTTCACTGATTCTTGTTAAATTTCAACCCTTAGCCTATCCTTTTGAAACATACTGAAAAATCCCTGTATTGGACATTTTTATCCTGCACATTAGCTACCCCTTCCCCAGTTTTTTTGGGCTTCATATTGGATAAACAAGGCCTTTATCAAAGCCACTGATAAAAACGTTGAGAAGGACAGTGTCTGGTGGCCATCACTAGACACTCTTCCCTCGCCACTCGACATTAACCACTAATTCCTTAGTGGAATCCTGGGTCCAATTGTTCAACCAGTTCTGAGACTATTTGACTTATCTCTTATTACCTAGCCCCTGTCTCTCTATAGAGTTACCATGGATACCCTGGGATGGCTTGGCTGAAATCCACTGAGAAATACACATGGCATTGCCAGCTCTCTCATAGGAACGGGCACTAATTACTGGCCAGACAGTCCTGGGGTTCACTGCAAAATACAGAGATTGCCAGTGGAAGCGATCTTGTTACCCTATACTTTACCTCCTTATTCTTTCTCTAATGTTTTACCCAATATAACTTTGAATATACTACTATTACTCCACAGCAACTTCCTTCAGAAAGTAAGATTTTTTGTTTTCTAAGTTTGGTGGGTTAATCATTGCTGGACTTTTAAAAAGTGAGGTAAACCTAACTCAATGAGGCTCCTCATGTGAAACATTTTTTCCCCTCCTCCGTCATCAATTCCTCTTTGGGTTTTAAGTATCACTCTTGTGAGGAGATGTCAGTCCAGGCTTCGGTTGCTCGCTGCGATAGGAGCAAATCTTTGGAACCTTCTTTGTCTTTTGGGTAGGAGACCCTTCTGATCTACTAGATGCTTGCTGTAGCTTGCGCTGACCGGCCTGATGTGTCTGGCAGACAGGATGTGTATGGTGGGGCCTCTTAGGTTACTCACTATGTGCTCCTCTACTGAACCCGTAACACTGGTCACATATGCCAAGATGTGCCCCTGCATGCCCACCCAAGAAACAAGGTTCAGGGATTTGTAAATGGGGAAAGGCTTGTAGGACCAAGGACGTTTCCCTAAGGAGCTCAATGTTTTCCCTCTGTCCCAGCTCCAACCAGGCAGCCGTGGCAGGCTGGCTCTTAGCAATGTGCTTTTCTCTGTTTTCCATGAGATTTTCCTAAAATCGCCTAGGGGTGGAGGAGCTCAGAGGAAATGTTATTTCATTTCTTGCATCAACAGGGCAGTGATGGGAGGGAGAAGGCTTTTAAATAGCAGGATGTAAATCCCTCGAGGGCCAGTAACATTTCCCCCCCATTTTGTCTGTGTGGTCCTAGGCCCTAGTACCTAGGAAACACACTCACTGGATTGGACTGACCGTTTGATAAAGCACCATGTAGCCTGTGGATGGTTAACAAGACAGATGATAGATGTTAAAGTATCTGAAAGCACAGAAGCTGGAGAAATCTTTTTGGACGTGGCACATGCTTCTTTTATATAAAACAAAAACCAAAAACCAAAATAACACCAATAAAACAAAAACCAGAAAACCCCCAAATGTAGGGCCTTGCTTGACTGGCTGGGCAGGACCCATAGCCACCCTGGGCCAGGCCGCATTAATCCCAGCCGGTTTGTTTCACATTCTGCGTGAGGTGAGACTATTCCTGGACTCACAGGCACGTCAGGAAGAAACTCGGGGACCTGGATAAGTATGATCTGGAACACAGTTAATATTCCAATCCATGGAGTGCGGGGCATGAGGGTCTGCAGTTCCTAAACTTGACAGGCATAATTTTGGCCAACATGCTTGGAGAGAGTGGGCTAATGATAAATTCAATTTCTCTCTCTTCTGTCTCTTGTGCTCACTCTTTAAAAAAAAAAAAAGCCATTTCTATAGAAATATAAAAGGGATTCTCTTCCATGCAGTGGATAAGACGTTCTCTGCATAGCCCCAAACAAAGAACAATCAGAATCCATCCTCCTTGTGGTCCCAAACTGCACCTCAGGAGCCAGTGAGAAGCAGGCTCCGGCTCGGACAGGGCAGGGATGACTAACATCCCTTCCTAGAAATGCATTTCATGGCACATTCAGCTCCTCCCTCCCTCCAAGTCCGAGCTGACTCTCCCCTGGGCTCTGGGAGCTGTCGAGAATGCAAAGGGCAGTGGCTTTTCTCCTTGTGGAAGGTCCCGTCAGGCCTGGGATTCCGGACTCCCGCCCAACAGTGTGGCTCAATGATTAAGTAGCTTGTGGGGTCACCTTCTCTCCGGGTGCTCAATCGGGGCTCCTGGGCGGGGTGAGGAAGCTGTGCTGAGGCTGGCAGCTGGAGCGGGTCTCCATCACCAAATGGCTTGGAAGTAAATGCAGCCGGGGCAGGCGGCTTGAGGCTCCTTGCAGAACCGGATCCCTTCCACAGCCTCAAGAGCGCACCGGGAGGCAGGGAAGCTTGGAACCGGGGCACTGAAGGGCAGGGAAGCTGGCAGTCCCAAGGGAAGTGGGCGGCACAATGATCCCCACTGCCGGGCACGGAGGCTGACGGCCTTGGGGGAGGGAGGCCGAGGAAGGCCGGCTCTGGCCAGGGACCTTGGGAGTGGCCATCAGTCATCCCCGGGGCTTGGGACAGGCGGAGAAAGTTGCTGTCCCCGCCCCTGCTGCCCACTCGGGTGGGATCGGGGGTGCCAAGGGTTTGAGGGAGCCTCTATCAGCCGAAACTGCTGCCTTCTCGGGGGCCACCCAGGCCAGTTGTGGGGTAAAGAAGCGACCACAGGGGAGCCGCGAGCGGCCACTCAGAGTCCGTTGGTGTCGATGGCGGTCACCGAGGCAGGGGTCGAGGACCGCGAGGTGGCCGCCGAGCTCTTGTCCAGGGCCGGGCTCAGCCCCCCGTCGGCAGCTTTGGTGGCAGAGACGCGGCCACTGGGGGGGAGGAGTGGCTTGCTCTGGCTGTGGGGCCCCTGGCCGCAGATGCGGTGGTGACGCTCCCAGTCCTTGTGCTGGCAGAAGGAGCCACAGTACCGAGCAATGTTGCAGCCGCTGCAGGTCTCGCTGGCCTTGCGTCCGCAGTTCCAGCAGCTCTGAAAGACAATGGTCCAAGTCAAGGGGGAGCAGACCGAGGCAAAGGCCAAAAACGGGCAGAAAAGGAGAAGATCCCAGGGCCCTTCTTGCTGCCCATGCCGCGGCACTCATGGCTGCTCGAGAAATACTTACTGATGTGGGCCCAGCGGCGGCTGAGCCCCAGAAGAGCTGTGCGTCCCCTCCAACAGGGCCCTGGGGGCCCCAGCATCAGCCGCTTACCTGCCAGACACACTGAGTAACCGCGTGGGCTGGCCCAGGCACCCCAGGGCTCTACCCGAGGATGGGAGCCCCAGGGTGTACAAATGGGGCTTGTCTGTCACAGGAAGGGTAAGCGGGGGAATAAAAATAACGCTTGTCACTTTGAAAATAAGTATGAGCTGAGTGACCCTGGGCCCATCACTTAACCCCAAATGCCTCAGCAAAAAAAAAAGAAAAAGAAAATAGGTGTGAGAATAAGGATGCTGACACAACTTTCCTTAGGGCCCACTCTAATTAAGGGGAAGGGAAAAGCACCATGGGAAGTCACGTCATCTAGTGGACAAAAAACTGGTCTTGGATTCAGAGGGATCAGGCTGGGTCACTTAATATCCAAAGATATCAGTGTTTGTAATGCAGAAGAGGGTGGGTTTTATTTTTTTATTTGTAAAAGACAGACTGAAGTTATTTGGCAGAGTTAATGAAATGCAGAACTTTTAAGATATACAAAACTGCCAGTCTTTATCCAGAGCAGGAGCTGGGACCAACCCAGCAAAGAGATAAAGGGTCTATCTCTCTTTTGGTACCATCCTCGGCCTACGTAGTGCTCCACTGTAGGCTAGTAATACGATGTGGGACTGTCACACCTGTTTCAAGTTGAGTCTCAAGGCTAATGAAACAGGTCTCATGGGGCTGGGAATAAGGGGCTGAATCCCCCTCCCTGTCCTGTGCCCCTTCTCACCCCAAAAAGCCCACCCTGCCAGTGTGACTGGATGAGAATAACCAGGGCAGGGGCCGAAAGCGGGCCCCATCGGGATGATTCCACTTGAAATCTGCCAGGGGAGGGAAGAAGGAGAGGGGGTCCCTATGCAAGGACTTCACTGAGATTTCATTTATATTAGGGACCTCTTGGATGACTAATCTCCCTGACCCAATATAGCCAGCAACAATCTTAGAGCTTAACACTAATGTGTTAAGTGACTAGTCCAGAGTCACGAAGCCAGCATGGGTCAGGAAGGACAGGCACCCCTAGGTCTTCCTTGCTTGAGGACTATAATCTGCCCACTACCATATGGATCATATGGACCATCCCTTACATTCACCTTCTCTTTGTGCTGCCAAGGAGAAATATTTTAATTAAAAAATTTTTTTAATTTAAGCTTTTTATTTACAAAACATATGCATGGGTAATTTTTCAACATTGACCCCTACAAAGCCTTCTGTTCCAAATTTTCCCCTCCTTCTTCCCACCTCCTCCCCTAGATGGCAGGTAGTCCAATACATGTTAAATATGTTAAAGTATATATTAAATACAATATTTGTATACAGAAATAATTTAATGTTGTTGGTTCCTTTGAATATCACAAATTTAAGCCAAAAATTCATTTCATTACTTTTTTTTTCTTTTAAAGTTCTGGGTGATACTTCAACAACAATACTATATGATGACCAGTTCTGATGGACCAGGCCATCCTCAGCAACGAGATCAACCAAATCATTTCCAATGGAGCAGTAATGAACTGAACCAACTATGCCCAGAGAAAGAACTCTGGGAGATGACTAAAAACCATTACATTGAATTCCCAATCCCTATATTTATGCACACCTGCATTTTTGATTTCCTTCACAAGCTAATTGTACAATATTTCAGAGTCTGATTCTTTTTGTACAGCAAAATAACGGTTTGGTCATGTATACTTATTGTGTATCTAATTTATATTTTAATATATTTAACATCTACTGGTCATCCTGCCATCTAAGGGAGGGGGTGGGGGGGTAAGAGGTGAAAAATTGGAACAAGAGGTTTGGCAATTGTTAATGCTGTAAAGTTACCCATGCATATATCCTGTAAATAAAAGGCTATTAAATAAAAAAAAAATAAAATAAAGTTCTGGGTGAGAAAAAAAAAGATGTAACATTCTATACCCAGGTGCTAATTCAGAAAGCTCTTACCTCGGTGGACTCTTCCTGTTCATTTATGACAAGGAACGCATCTTCTGTGGCCTGGCGCTTGGCGTCGGCGATGGTCTGCTCCATGCGGGCTCTCTCTGATGCAATCATCTCAAAGGCTTTCTGCTCGGCCTCCGCCACGGCCTTCTGCACTTCCGACATGGCCTGACGCTTCACCTCATTCACAGCTTCTTCTAGGGAAACACAACGGGATCATTAACTGGCCAGAGAAGCCCGCGGCTGCGCTCCTCTGCTGCCGGCTAAGGGGGAGCGTAAGCAAAGGGACTACATCCAAACCGCCCCGTTTCTGCAAATGCTGCCCTTGGGTTTTAGGCTCACGTTCCAATAGGAAGGCCCGTCCCCCTAGAACTTCTAGAATGGAATATTTGCTCCGTGTAGCATGCGGCACACGGGACTCTTGAGAAATAGTCACTCCCTTCACGGTGCTTGCAGGAAACGTGTCCAACAGAGATCCTGAAGAAGCTGGAAAGCCGGGCTATTAGCCCGGCCACACTGGTGTGTGATGGGAGGGAGCGACATGACCTTGGCTTGACATTGTCTGCGCTGTTAGGAAGGCCTCTCTAGGCTGGCTGGCTCACCAAGGCCTTCCTTTGGGTTAAGGAGAACTAAGGTTTTTGTGGCCAAGTCTATTCCCCAGCCCTTGTGTGAGATGAGCACAAGAGGGTAAAGAGTTCTTCTTATATGCTACCCATTGATCAAGGTCACATTCAGGTCCCCCTTCTTTAGCTTTTCCAGCCCATTTCTCCAGGGCTTTTCCTTCTCTAGAATTTTATCCTATTCAGTTTAGTATTTCATTTTTCACCCTTCAAATGTATTAGTGTGTAAATTCCCTGAAGAGGAGGGACCCAAACTCACAGGAGGACCCGGCCTGGATTCTTAACAGTTACTAGCTGCATGACTGGGCACTTAACCCCAAATGCCTCGCGAAAAAGGGAAAAAACAATGGCGCCGCAGGGATGCCGGGCAGAAGGTCTCCTGATGAGCTGGGGTAGGTAGGACCTACCGGGGGGTCCAGTGAATAGAGTTCTAAACAGGGAGTCAAGAAGACCCAAGCTCAAATCCTGTCTGCACTCACCTAAAAGGAAGGGGCCGGACAGGATGGTCTCTAAAGTCTCTTGTAACTCTGTCAGCCTAGGAGGCTGGGAACCTGGTCAAGGGACCCCAAACTTAATCCACTAGGGATACAGGAGGAATGCAACAGGGTCCTCTTCCCTCCCTGGCTTCAGGGAGTTTAGAATTTGACAAGTAGAAGAACTGGAGAAACAATGAAAAAGTGCATGGTGCTAGAGGAGGCTACCACTCTGGAGGGTGGACAAGGCAGGAGCCAAGGGCTGGAACAGCTGGGAGCTGGGGCTTGCTCCAAGCCATGGACCACTGCAGCAATCCTCGTGGCCAAAATGAGGATTTTTTCCTGTTTAGATCTCCCCAAATGTTCAGTGACTTTGGAGTAAAGCTACCTGGCTTTCAAGGTCCCCATAACCTGGACCACCCATCCTTTTCAGCCTTCTCTTACATTATGTCCTGCCATGTACTCTACCCACCAATTAAACTGGAATACTTTCTTTCCCCTAAATATGTCTTGTCCTGCTTTCTCTTTGCCTTTGCCACGGCTGTCATGTTTAGAACGTCTTCCTTCCTCTTTTTCCTCTGCTGAATTTCTATCCATCTTATAAAGCGATTTCCTTCCGGAAACCTCCCTAATAGTCCTGGTTAAGAACAATCTTCCTCCCAAGATCCCATGTGGAACTTTGCTTGGACAGCTCTAAAGCACTGATCAAATAACATTGTATATTACACTTATCTATCTATGTATCTCTTACCTATGCCGTGAGTTCCCCCAAAACAGAAATACAATTTTATCTAAATTCTGTATATCCCCTGGCATGGGACATAGGACGACATATATAGTAGGTGCTTAGTGAATATTTACTGGATGACTGAATATGACAGGGTAGAGTTGGGAGAGAGAACTCTAGGCAGAGAAAAGCAAAATATGAGCAAAGTCAGAAAGGCAAAAATGAGAAGGCTTTGTGTGTGTGTGTGTGTGTGTGTGTGTGTGTGTGTGTGTGAGACAGAGAATTAGGAGACCATGATCCTGTCTAGAGAGGAGGTAACTAGGGAGCCATTCCATGTTCTTGAGCAGGGAAGTAATATAATAAAAATGCTATTTTTAACAGGATTAACCATACTGAATGAAATAGAAAGAAATATGAGACCAAGAGAAAACTTTTGTGAAGAAGTTTTCAGAGTATATTGAGCTGTATGAACAAGAGAAGAACAACAAAGCAAAGACTCGGGTTTTAGGGTTTTTAAGGAAGGCCTGGGGCTATGGGGTTGGAAGTGGGGTGACTGAGGCAGCACATGACCAGAATACAGAAGTTCAGGCAGTGATTTGGGTCACCGAATGATGGAGAAGTGTGTGGACATAGGAGACTGACTGTTAGAAGGAGTGAGCTAAGGAAACTTTGCTTTGTAGCCCTTTGAGTTCTGGGCAGTGAACTGAGTTAATACCAGGAAACCTGGGCAGGGTGACAAGGGCCGTGTCAAGAAAACCTAAGTGGAGTTCAGTAGTGACAAGGCAAAGCAGGAAATGGCAAGGATGGAAGAAAAATTAAGGTGAAAAAAAAAAAAAAAAGAGAGAGGCAGCATCTGGCACTATGAGAAGATCCTTAACTCTCCTCTGAATGCTGCTGGCTTGATAAATGACCTTGGTTTCTCTTCTGGGTTTATTTCCCCATCCATTAATTGTGAGGTTTAGACGAGATGATCTCTAAGGTCCCGTCCATTCTGTGTTCTATGACTGGCCAACCAAGAACCAGGAAAAGGGAATACAGGAAAAAAATAACCCACGGGACATCAGATAAATCGATACTCATGAGTTTCAGATTGCATGAAGGGCCTCCGGACCAGATGCTTGGCTCCCAAGGCCAGCCAGGGCTGGGAGTCAGCCCCACAATCTTAGATGATTCCAGCAGGGGAGACTTTAATCTACATGATCCAAGGATGGGAAAAATTGATTTACATTTGCAGCCCAGGTCAAATGCTTTCTTCTAAGTAGAATCACTCCACTTGTAGGGAATTCATAAAACCCACAAGCAAACTCACACACTTACCAGCTTTTTTCCAGATCTCTTCAGTGACATAGCCTGTTCCTGACCTACTGCTGAACTCGCGCTGGGAATCTGCAGAGAGAAGGGGAAATAAAGTGGTATCAGAGGGGACCCCCCAACTCCCATCTCCATGCATTGAGGCCCCAAATTCTCTTTCATCTGCATTTTGAAAAAGGCAGGGAGAGAAACAAAGAGAAGAGATGGGGGAGAGACAAGGAGAGGAAGAGAAGAGAAAGAAAAAGAAAGAGGGAGAAAGAGAGGAAAAGGAGAGGAGAAGGTAGAGGAAGAAAGAAGGCAGGAGAAGGAGGAGAAGGAAGAGGAGGAGAGAGAGAGAGAGAGAGAGAGAGAGAAAGAAAAGGATGAGGGGAGGAAATGAGAGGAAACTCCAAACATTTAGAGATTCAGGTCACATCTTAAGTTAGTACTATAAATCTAAATTAATAAAGCTTTGTAAATGAATTTAAGAATTACGTAAATGACAAAAAAACAAATTTATACTAAGATAGCATAAGCGCATAGTAGAAAAAGTGAATGCAAAATTGGTAATCTATGGGCTCAAATCAAATTCTGATTACTTCCTACCTACTTGACCAGAGGCAAGTCACTTATGACATCTCATGATTCTCCGGGAAGAGAGAAATAATAATAGCAAACCCCACTAGAGGCTTTTCTAAGTGAGTGCAGTAGAATGTAGTCCAAAGCACCAGAAGGCCAGGAAATAAGGCTAATGCAGAGGTCGGATCTTTTCCTGTGTGGTTAGAGATGGGCTATAATGTATTTATATTTAAAAATGCCAAAAGGGAACAGCTGGGCTATGTGTGGTATAGGTACTTGATAAGTGTTTGGTGAATTAAAATGAAATGGCTCATCCCTTTGAAAAAAATTCATCTACAAAACTTTAAAGTGGACCAAAACAAGGAGAAACCAAGGGATTATGAATAGAATTCTTCAAAGCCATGCAATTCTGGTCTGTCATTAATGATGGACTAGGGTCTAGAAACTGAGGGTTAACCGTTAGGTATTCCCTTTAGGAACAGGAAGGATGCTATTCTGCAAGATAAGTGGAAAGAAGTTTGGCTTTGGGGTCAGAGGCTCTGGGTTCAAATTCTACTTCTAGTACTTACTGGATGACCTCAGGAAAATCCTTTAAACTCTCTGAGCCTCAGTTTCACTCATTGATCAAATGAAATGGCCTGATTAGATGGACTGAGGTCCCATCCAACTCTAGATCAAAGACCTTAAGATGGAACCAAAGATCCAGAAAGCTCTGAGGAAAAGAGGAAAAGCCTTTAGGACAAAGAGGCAAAGAAGGGGCATTTAGAGAAGGCAACTGGAAGGGATAGAGAGGAAATGTAGCACTGTAATAGTGAACAGAAGCAATGAAGGGCTATGAGACTTTCCGGTCTGGGAGAAGGGGCAAGGGCTCTTGTTCCCACTCTGAGCCCTCAGGATTTTGCTGCTAAAATCATGGGAGCCACTCTCTTCTCTATTGCTCACAGGTGACACTCCACGTGCTGTTACTGGCTCACCCCACATTCATCCTCACCTCACAGGATCTCTCACTGCTTGCATTGTCTGCAGGAAGCCCTTTCTGATCCTGTTTCCCCAACTGTCTTACTCCTATATTTACGTAAATGTGTCTGTGGTCTCCCCCGACAGAACATAAGCTTCTTGAGGACAAGCAATTTCACTTTTTTAAATCTGTTTTCATAGCGCCAAGGACAGCGCCTAGTATATAGTCTGTCAATCATGTTGATTGATAACCATTAGAAACGAAAATTTTCAAAGCCCTGGACAGAGGGAGAAAAGCAGCAGCTGGCACCTTTCGCTAATGAAGGCCATAAGCCAGATGCTATGAATCAGTTTCCCCTAGACCTCTTTTCTTTATGCAACTCTGTGAGCACTTGCCAGAAAGGAATTCAGACTCTAATTAGTCCAAGGTACTTGCCCAAAGCCTTCACTACTAGAGACAGATGTTAAAGGATACTGAAAAAAATGGTAAGGCTAGGGCCCAGGGACTCCAGAAAAGGGACACTGTGGGTGACTGGGACCTTTTATATTTCTCTTTACACTTATTCTTTGTGTGTACATGCACACACACAAAATATTTTATTTTATTTTTAAATTTTTCAATAATATTTTTATTTTTCCAAAGTTACATTTATTTTTTGCATTAGTTTTGTTTGTACAAAGGCTTTTTAATTTGATATAGTCAAAATTTTCTATTTTGTCATCAATAATGATCTCTAGCTCATCTTTGGTCACAAATTTCTTCCTCCACAAGTCTGAGAGGTAAACGTTATCTTATGTTTCTCTAATTTATTTGTAATCTCATTCTTTATGCCTAAATTATGGATCTTATCTTGGTATACGGTGTTAAGTGTGGGTCCATGTCTAGTTTCTGCCATACTAATCTCCAATTTTCCCAGCAGTTTTTGTCAAAAAATGAATTCTTATCCCAAAAGTTAGGATCTTTGGGTTTGTCAAACACTAGATTGCTATATTTATTAACTATTTTGTCCTGTGAACCTAACCTATTCCATTGATCAACTCATCTATTTCTTAGCCAATACCAAATGGTTTTGGTGACTGCTTATAATATAGTTTTAGATCAGGTACAGCTAGACCACCTTCATTTGATTTTTTTTTCATTAAGTCCCTTGAGATTCTCGACCTTTTATTCTTCCATATGAATTTTGTTGTTATTTTTTCTAGATCATTAAAATATTTTCTTGGGAGTTTGATTGGTATAGCACTAAATAAATAGATTAGTTTAGGGAGTATTGCCATCTTTATTATATTCACTCGGCCTATCCAAGAGCACTTAATATTTTTCCGATTATTTAAATCTGACTTTATTTGTGTGGAAAGGTTTTTGTAATTGTGCTCATATAATTCCCAACTTTCCTTTGGGAGATAGATTCCCAAATATTTTATGCTGTCGACAGTTATTTTAAATGGAATTTCTCTTTGTATCTCTTGCTCTTGGATTTTGTTGGTGATGTATAAAAATGCTGAGGATTTAATGTTACATTTATTTTAAAAGCAGCAATCTCATTCATGAGCATTCACAATTCATTGACTCAGAAAGTCAAGTTCCAGATGATACTGAACTGAAATTATTCTTCAGCAGAACTAGGAAAGCTATCAAAGTCATCTGTGGTCTTCAGGAGTGGTTCTTAAGATGCTATTTATTAACGTTTAGATACCCATAGGTGCCAATACAGGTACAGATAACCTCCAACTTATAAATACTATATGCTTTGAAAGTCTATGTAGAAGTCCTTCTCTTTTGTGGTGAAGGCAGGTAGAGCAGCAATGTAGAGGGTCTCTGAACATATTTTCCTGACTGAGAAAAACATACAATGACAAATAGGAAATCTGTGCTGGCTTTCCTCTGAAGCCATTCAACTCTGAAAGTAGCTGAATAATATATTAACCAATAGAACCAGTCTTGAGTTTTGAGATATGGGCAGAAACTCTATGATAAAGAAGAAAATAAAAGATTGAGAAAATGAAATACAAGGTGGAGGAAGGAAAGATAAAACATAGCAGAGAACAAAGGGAGAAGAGGAAACCATATAGGCAAGAAAAAGACTTCTTTTGCCCTTCCCCCACCATCCTCCTGGACACAGAACTGCCCTGTGCAAAATCTCTAGAGTACAGATTTGTCTTTGTCTTCCTCCCACCTATTTCTGTATCCCAGGTAACGAACAGTTAGTTTCTCTAAGTACTGCTTTCCACCCTCACCCCCAAGTGCTCCATTCTCCAAAATTATCTAACTTAGAATTCTCATACTATTTGAATATCCATGTTCTGACTTTACCTAATCTCAGCTAGAAATCAGAAAGAAAGCTGCCTAATTAAAGTGGATTTTTTGTTTTTGTTTGGTGTTCAATCTAAAATTATGGTATTAACAAAATAAATTAAGTAAGCCCCTGATTGAGAATGAGAAGGTACCTCAGCCTGCCACTGGTCCCCTTTACCAATCCTCACAGGATTTCTCATCTACAGATAATCTATTTAGTCTCATTCTTATCTACGAAATAACTCACTCCAAGTCACAAACCCTTGGAACAAGTGCCTGTAATCTAGACCTTTGGGCCTCCACATATGGGGACTGATCTAAATCATCCATAGCAACCACACATCTGCTTTTCCCTCTTAATGACATACAGGTGGACATGGTCACCACTATCATCAGCCAGGAGACAGCTACATAGAGAACTCTTGCTGTCAGTCATCCGAAAAAAAAAATGTGGCAGTCACCAGAAGTTTCACAACATGAAAAAATAAATATAGGGAAAAAAATAAACTGTGGGAAACTCTTGAGGGAAAACATTTTTTAAAAATCTTTATCCATTTGGTAAGGAGGGGATAACTACATAGAGAGGACAAAAATGGGTAAACATGAAATATAGGTCACCGTGCAGTATGCATGGTAGAGCATGCACAGGGCTCAAATACTGCATCAGATATTTATAAACTATGAGCTTGGGTAGGTCACTTACATTCTCTGTGTCTCAGTTTCCTCATCTGTAAATGAAGGATTTTGACCTGATGGGCTTTTGGGGTCTCTTCCATTTCCATCAAATCCCATTTGTTTCCCTGAGATACAGATGTCTCTAACGCTACCGGGCAGTTGAATGGTGTAATGGAAAGAATGCTGGGCCTAGAGTCAGGAGACTCATCTTCCTGAATTCAAATCCAACCTCAGATATTTATTAGCTCTGTGACCCGGAACCAGCTATTTAACCAGCTATTTAACCCTGTTTGCCTCTGTTTCCTCATCAATAAAATGGGCCAGAAAAGGAAATGGCAAAATATACCAGTATCTTTGCCAAGAAAATCCTTAATGAAGTCACACAACAAAGCTATTAGATTTCTATCTATTAAAAAAATTAGATTTCTCAGCTTTAGTTGATACCTTCTTATCATAGGCTGACAGAAGAATTTTAACTTGGTTAAGATTCATGATGAATGCTGCCTGAGCTACTGAGCCATGTTCCTCCCTCCTTGTCACTGGTAGGGGATTGATTCTCCTGCCTCTGCTCTCAAGAAAAACTCAAATTCACAATGAGGTGAGCTTATTTCCTGCACTGACACACTCTGAAGCATGTCCCTGGGTGTAAGAACCAGGAGAGAGAAAAATATTTTACTGATCTTTTATCCTAATACTTTACCAAGACTAGCTTCTTTAAAAGACAAAAATAAAAGGAAAAAAAAAATTTCAAAACAAGAACAACAACAAAACAAACAAAAAGCATTCCCAGATGTGCTAAGTGGAGCCACGGACATCTCTGTAGGTGTGCCCGGCTGCATTTCTTACCATTGCTGAGTGAGTCTGAGCTTCCTGGGCTGTGCTGCCTGGAAATGAGCTCACTCCCGGCTTTCCTGGTCTCTGTATTCTCGCTGCATCGTCTCTTCCAAAAGTTGAGTTCTTCCCGATCGGCTTCCTGGCAGCGCCGCAGGACAGCCATGGAACGTCGGGTTTTCTCTACCATTTCCATGATGCAATTCAGAGCCTGGGAATGAAAGAATGGAGGATAAGTCGGAAATAATCAACAGAAGGAAGGAACTAGAATTCAAGAAATCTGGGAAAGGTTTCCCAAGGACAGTGGAATTTTATCTGAGACTTGAAGGAAGCTAGGGAAGCCAAGAGACAGGTGAGGATGGGGAGAATTCTAGGCACTGAATGCAGCCGGTAAAAATGTCTGGAGGCCAGTTGTCATCTACACTGTGGAGTATACTGAAGGGTGTAAGGGGGAAGAAGAGTAGAAAAAGGAGTAGTGGGTGCAGGTTATTATTTGAATGGTCACTTTTGGTCGGAAGTGATAGGGAGCCAATGAAGTTTATTAAAGAAATGGGGAAGGTATGTGTGTGTGAAAGAGAGAAAGAGGAGCAGGAAGAGAAGAGGAGGAAGAGGAGAGAAAAAAGTGAAAAAAAAAAGAGAGAAGAATGAAAGAAGGAAGGAGAGAGAGAAGAATGGAAGGGAAGAAAGAGAAAAGAGAGAAAAAGGAAAGAGAGAGAAAGAAAGAAGAAAGGAGAAAGAAAGAAAAAGGGAGAGAGAAAGGGAAGGAAAGGATAGGGGAGAATGAAAGGAAACACAAAGGGAGAGAGAGGGGGAGAGAGAGAGAAAAAGTAAAGGTGGGAGGTGAACCAGGAGCTGAGAGAGGGTATTAAGCAAAAAAGAGTGACTGAGTATCAAAAGCTGCAGTGATTCAAGAAGGATGAGGCTTGAGAAAAGGTCATTAGATTTGGCAATTAAGAGATCATTAGTGCCTTCTAACTGAATGATGAAGTCATAAATCAGAGTGTGGAGAGTTAAGAAGGGAGAGGGAAGGAAGAAGGTACCCACTGTAGATGGCCTTTTTAAGAAGATTAGCCACAAAAGGCAGAAGAGAGAGGGAATGAGAGCTAGGAGATGGACCAAGTGAGGGCTTTTGAGAATGGGGGAAATATAGATATGTTTGTAGACAGTAGAGAAGTAGCCAAAACACAGAACAGGATTGAAGACAACGAAGAGAGTAAGAATCAGGGGGAGTTAGACTGCTGTGGAAGATGGGGTGGACTGGGATCACTTGTGCAATAAAATGAAATAATTACACTTCAATTTGCAATCGGAGTTCATCATCTACCTCTCTGGAGGTAGAAAGTTTTTTCGATTATGAGTCTTCAGAAACTAATTTAGATTACTCCTGAACAGAGTAGCCAAGTCTTTCAGAGCTGATCATCATTACAACATCGATGGGCCATCTCTTTGTCTGAAACAGGATGAAGACTGTGGCAGAATTCATTTGGGTGATGGGAGATAAGAAGGAGGAGAGAAGAAGGCAAATGACCTTAATTTTTTTCAGTAAAACATGAAACAAGGTTTTCACAGTTAAGAGGGTGGATGATAGATGAAAAAGTTTGGAAAAGCTGCTGGGGGGAGTGGGATAATGAGCTACTTAAGCAGCTGTAATAGGAATGCCCAGCAGCAGAGAGGGCCCACCTGAGGGTACATAACATAAATTGAAAGTGGATGCATGGTTTCATGATTTTCTCCAGTTTCACTTAGTAGCAAGTGTGCTAATAGTAAATACAACAGAGGGTGAGAAAAACCTAGAGTTAAGTTTGACAGGGAAAAATTGGCAGTTTACTGAGGGGCAAAGGACATAAGAAAAGCAGACAGGGAAGAGCTGAACTGGTTCACCAAAGTTCAGGAAGAAAGAAAAAGATTATAGTCAGTACAATATAGCCTGGAAACAAACTGAGAGGTCAAGGAATTGGATGCTAACAACTCATCCACCATAATGTGGACAAGGAAAAGAGTTTGGGGTTGCAAGGAAGAGAGAGAGAGAGAGAGAGAGAGAGAGAGAGAGAGAGATGGAATTATACCAGATTAGGATCAGATAAGGGAGTTTCAGAGTTCACGAGCATGGTACTGGTGCATCTGTGGTAATGGCCAGATTAAGGGCAAGACCATCTCTGTGGGAGGTGAGATATGATGGGTTAGTACTGGTCCTGTGAAATAAGTAAATCAAGCAACTGTGAAGTTAGGGGGGTTGAGAAGAACTACCTAAGTATGTATGGGGGCAGGAGCTAAGGAGAAAAGAAATATTGTGAGTCACTGAACTCACTAACAAGATGTTTTGGAAGTCAGTGGACAGTAACTACCAGCATGTGGTAGTAGATGTGGACTGGGTAAAACCTCACTGGAGGGAGAAGAGAGGACAGCAATGAGGCTCAATGGATAGAGCAGCATACCCAGAGCCAGAAAGACCTGAATTCAAATCCAGCCTCATGCGCTTATTGGCTGTGTGACTCTGGGCAAGTCAAGTAATCCTGATTGCCTCCAACAGACAAGGGAATTAAAGTGGTTTAGAGAAGTTAATGATTTGTTAATGGGGCAGAAAAAGGAAGAGCACTAGAGTTGGAATTCAAATCCAGGTCTCCCTTGGCTTGATGTATAAAGGTTTTTTCACCGTCCCCAACTGCTGCTCAATTGTTATACCCCATGATCCCAAGTCATTACTTTTTGTTCTGCTACCTGCCCCAACCTCTAAGCCCTCAGTATGTTGTGGTTAGGAATCTGAGAGAAAACTGCTTGACTTCATACTAAAATGAGAGTGACTGCTAGGACTCTGTTTTAGAGGCAGACAAATTCCCCTTTCTTCTGAAGTCATCTTGGTCTCCTATTTCCCGTTTGGCAGTTCTCTGCTTTCACCTGGGATACTCCATCTTCTATGTTCAGACAAAGAGAATTTGCCTATTCTACCCACTGCAAAAATGCCCAACTTCTCTATCTCTATCTTGCAGGATACCCACATAGCTAGTTAATCTAGATTGACACTAAAACAGGAAAGAAGAGAGGGACCAGAACCTCGACATTATTTGATGGAATTTCTAGGTTGTCTGGGAATCATCCCGCCAGTGCTACAACTTATTAAGATGTCATTGCCCAGGTTCTTACGTGATCGAGATGTTTCCACTCATCAGCCCATTCTCTCTCTGTCAAACGGTGGTCCACCAGCTCTTCCTGGTATCCTCCATTTAAGCCTGTACAAAATTAGAGAGTACATTTTCTACAATTAGGAGGGAGGTGCTGGGAAAGGCTTTCAGTCTTTTTTATTTAAGCTTTTTATTTTTGAAACATACGCAAGGATTATTTTCAACATTTACTCTTGTAAAACCTTATGTTCCAATTTTTTTTCTCTCTCCCTTCCCCCCACTCCCTTCCCTAGATGGCAAGAAATCCAATATATATTAAACATGTACAATTCTTCTATATATAATCCCACAAGTATCTTGCTGCACAAGAAAAATCAGATCAAAAAGGGAAAAAATGAGAAAGAAAACAAAATGGAAGCAAACAACAACAAAAAAAGTGAAAACAGTATGTTGTGATCCACACTCAGTCCCCACATTTCTCTCCTGGGTCCAGATGGCTCTCTCCATCACAAGAACACTGGAATTGAAGACTTTCACTCTTAACACAAATTGGGCAACAGCTGAGTGGAGCTGAAGATGCTGGTGAAGGGGATACAGCTGGGTGACTGAGGCTGCGGGTAATACCCCTGCCTGAATATGCCAGTTATCACCCAGGCTGCTTTAAGACTATAGAACACACCTCTTTCCGGGTGTTTAAAGAATGGTGGGAAGAATTAAGCCTTGAGAATGCAGAGAAGAGAGGGTGAGTCTGGGTGGGGAAGATCAAGGGAGTAAGCCAAGATGGTATTGGCAAAGTGTAAAGAAGCTTTGGGAGAAGTAGAGTGTGTTTACAAAAATTAGGTGTGTCTTAAACCTGGGTGATCAGTTCCACTGGGGGCTTAAGATCTGGTGTGGAGGCGGTGGAATGGGAGGAGTAGGGGTGTGTTGTTTTAGGATCCTATCTCTACACAGTATTAGGGAGTCAGGATGAGAAGCTTGGTTTCGAGTCTATTTCTGCAGTTAGATGGTATGGTGGATACAGTTCTGGATTTAGAATCGGGAAAACCCAAGGTAAAAACCTGCCTCAGATACTTGCTAGGTCACTTAACCTGTGTGCCTCAGTTTCCTCATCTGTCAAATATGAGTAATAACAATTCTTACTTCACAAGGTTGTTGTGAGGATGAAATAAGATAATAAAATAATATATGATATATATAAAATGCATTTTCATTATTATAACCAGAAAGTCTTTACAACAATGAAATGACTGGTTGGGGAGGGGAGAGGAAAACTTGATGGGAAAATTTCTGAGTTTCCTCTGTAGTCATCACATAATGGACAGTGCACTAAAAAAGACAAGGTAATTTAGAGCAGAAGGTATGAGAACAGTATAACTGGGAAGGCTAGGCCCTAACAATAGTTAACAATCGATCAATCAGCAGTTATTAAGTGCCTGTTTTATGTCTGTTCTAAGAAACTTAGAAAATGCAAGTCCAAACCCCTAATGACTGTGCTACCCACTTTATACACCTATGCCCTTAACCTAAAATCAGCCTCTGCACCGTTTACAAATGAGAAGAGACCAAGCAGATTTTATTACTATATTAAATTCCATATACACTTCAAAAACCGAGTGCAATACAAGTTCAGCATTTCATATCCAATCTTTTTTTTCTTTCCTTTTTTTTTTTTACTAAAATGTGCACATTTATTGTTGGCTAAGCTAATGAAAAAGAAAACAAATAAAAAAAAAGAAAGCATGGAGGGAGATTAGATTGTTGTGAAACAGGAAGAGAGAGAGGCTGCCTTATTGCAGAGTGACTGACAGCTTTTTATGTTTAATGATGTTATAAACATGTGTTTATTTTTGGTTCATAATAAATCAATTTTAAAAATAAAAGAAGGAAAAAAAAAAAGGCCAGTTCATTTTCCCAAGACAAAGTGAAAGAATTTTCAGGCTACGACTACTATTGATGTGTTGGGGCTCAGGGGTGAAAGGCTGTCTTTGGCTAGGGGAGCATGGGACAGTGCTGGGGGTCAGAGGAAACTCTGGTGGTTCCTGTATTTTACATTTAAGTAAACCCTGGCCTTTGCTTTGCTTCCCGTACTAGGCTGCAACCTCTTGGAATATAAACTCAGGCTCACGGCTCCAGGGTGGGACATACTGTTCTAAACCCAATGGGGATCTGTCTGCTTTTGGCTGAGGGAAGGGAGAGGCCTGAGGAAGGTGTACAAGCAGCACTGCAGGAAGGAGAAGCCAGCAGCGGTGATGATGGGATAAGAAACACAAACTATGAAGAGAACGCCTAGCCAAGGAGTGCTGGTTGGGGAAACAGCGAGGAATGAATGACTCAGTGCTGTGATTTTTACTCAAAGCCAGGGAATCTCCTTTAAGACCCTCTGAGCTCAGCTGAGCTGGCCAATAGCCTGCCCCCTCCCCTTTCCCTTAGAAATGCCCTAAGGCAAAGGCTTCTAAAGCAGGACAGCTCTTAGTACATTTCATTCTACAATCTTTTTTTTTTTTTTTTTTAGTGTTATCACATTTTAATTTTTTTACACTTAATTTTTATCTTTTCTCAATTATATATAAACAAAAATTTTTAACATTAATTTTTTTTTAAGTTCCAAATTCTCATTCCACAATCTCAATAGTGTCCCATGCCAACAGTCGCAAATAGCCAGCCCTGACCCTCGTATTACCCTCTTGGGAGTCAGTTCTGCCCTCTAAGAGCTGCTGGCAAAGCAGGGCTTTTATTACCCTCATCTGACAGAGGAGGAAGCACAGAGAGGTAGGTGCCTCATGGAGTCACAGTTCGTAAAAGAATGGGGTGTGTTTGGGGGACAGGGAATCGATTGCTTGCTAGAGAGAAAGTGAGAGACAATGCTAAACAGCGGATGGTTGAGTTCAGTCTCAGGGCCTTGAATACTAGGGTGAAGAGTCTGGATTTTATTCAGAAAATGAATGAAAAAGGGGAGTTTTATTTATTTTTTTACTCAAAGGGTGACGTTATTGGAGAAATTATAGGAAGTTTAATTTGGCAACAGAGTTTAGGATGGAATGTAGAAGGAAGGACTGTGGGACGGAAAACTGTTGCAATATATAGCCCAAGTGAATGGAGGCCTGAATTAGGGTGCCGAGCCCACGCATCTTCCCGAGTTCAAATCCAGCCACAGACACTTACTACAGAGATGACTCTGAGCAAATCACTTTACCTGTTTGCTTCAATTTTCTCATCTGTAAAATAAGCTAGAGAAGGAAATAGCAAACTACTCCAGCATCTTTGCCAAGAAAATCCCAAAATGGGGCCATGAAGAATTGGACAAGACTGAAATGACTGAGCAATAAGCTCTAAATTTATGACCTTGTTAGGTCTATTATCCAAATCCACTTGTGAGTAACCTACCGCAAATGGGGCCCAAAGTAAGCACTCTGTGAGAAATTACTGGCAGCTTTGCTGGAGAAAAAGAATGATCCAGGACAAGTTGCCATTTTCTCTTATGGTGAGGCTATTGATGACAGAGATCACTCACTATAGCCTGGGAGCATTTTATTAAGAAGACAGACACTGGGTTATGAGTTGAAAAGATGAAACAAAGAGGGAACTACTCTTTCTCCCTCCTGCCCCTCAAAAAAAAAAAAAAAACATTGATGACAATTCCCTACGGATATGGCTTCCTGGAGTCATCTTTGTGGGTAAGAACCATGAGATGAGCTCCTCTTAATCACAAGAGTCCAGTTTTCCAAACAATGGTAAAATGTAGGTATTCAGAACAGGGGTTCTTAACCCGGGGTTTTTGGACTTAAAAAACAACTCCACCATATTTTGGTAACTATTTCAAAATAATTAGCTTCTTTTGAAATCCTGTTTCCTTCATTTATGAATATTATTCTGAGAAGGGATCCATAGACTTCTCCAGATAGCCAAGATACCTAGGACATTAACAATGTTTAGAGCCTCCAAGCTAGAGAAGGGAAGGGCCAAGTAAAGGACACTGGGCTCTTCTGTATGGCCATGTGGAAGACAGACCACTGGACCTAAGAGTCAGGAAGATATGAAGTATCCCCCTGGTACTTCCTGGCTGGTTTTGTAGTTCTAGGCAAGTCATTTAAACTTCCTTCAGCTTCTTCATCTATAAAATGGTATTGTAATGGCATCTACTTTGTAGGGTTGTTGTGACAGTTAAATGAAATTATAGCTAAATTTCATTTTTTATTGTTTGCATATTATACATATTATATTTTAATGCAAAATGTTACAAAATATAGAAATAAAATGGAAGTGTATTAATATGCCACACATACATTAATATGCTAGGCCATATATAGTACCTTGTACTCCATATTTTCCATTATTTTTCACTAGAAATATTGGTTTATAGGTGGTTTGAGTTAGCAAGAAGTGATCGATATGTAAAGAAAATGTAAAAAAAAAAAGGTCAATTCTCTTCAACACTGAGATAATTCAAATCAATTCCAATTGTTCAGTGATGAAGAGAGCCATCTACACTCAGAGAGAAGAATGTGGGAACTGAGTGTGGAACACAACATAGCATTCTCATTCACTCTATTGTTGTTTACTTGTATTTTGTTTTCTTGCCAGTTTTTTCTTCCTTCTTTATCCAATTTTTCTTGTGAAGCAAGGTAACTGTATAAATACTTACACATATATTGTATTTAACAAATATTTTAACATATTTAACGTATAATTGTACTACCTGATCTCTACTAGGGGAGGAGGTAGAGGGGAAAGAGGGGGTAATTTGGAATGGTAGGCTTTGCAAGGGTCAATGCTGAAAAATTACCCATGCCTATGTTTTGTAAATAAAAATATTTAATAATATTTAATATTCATTATTTATTAAAGCTAATGTTTATATTATTATGTGTAAAATTTAATATTTATTAAATTAAATATTAAATTAAATAACATTTAATAAAAATAAATTTTTAAAAGGCCCATAAAACATAAATTCACAGAAGACAAAGGAATAAGGCAATTTTGTTATTACTGTGTGTGAAATTTAACATACTCTTTTAAAAATAAAGTATACATAACAAAAGTTGTATACTTGTCTACTGAAATGTTTATACCTGTTTATGATTGTTAAATTCATAATAAAAATAAAATAACAAAAAAAGGAAAATTTGTGTAATTATAATTTGAAATTTGTGGCTTTCTTGACACAAAAGAAAGAGAAAAGACCTTGGATGGAGGAAAACCTGAGCTTCAGCTGACCAGGGATAAATGATAATTTGTTAACAGGCAACTCTCAAGGACTAAGTTAGAGATGAGTCACTGATTTGCATTTTTGGAGGATATTTCTGATGCAGATGGAATCACAGGTCGGTCTCCCCTCTCCCCCCAATTTTCTTCCTTGACTCTTTTATTACTACTACCTTGGTTTCTCTCTGGAATACTGACCACAACACTTTACTTGTTACTGATTAGGAAAGCCTTCAGGCTGGAGTAAGATATATTGAATTTACACAATTGCTGAGTGGAGGAAAGCTCTCTCTACAGATGGCTTACCAAGTGCATGATGGCGGTCACCGCTGCCGCCGCCACCACTTCCGCCGCCGCCGCCACTACTTCCACCACTGCCGCCACCACGGATTTCTCGATGCTCCAGCATCTTGGTGGAGTCTCTGTATAGGTGTGAAGTGGCAAAGTCTTCCAAGGTATAATGCTGCAGAGGTGGTGGGGTAGGATGGAACTGTCCACCAGGATTCATGAGGGGCAGGGAGAGAGCAGGGCTGTGCCGGGGAGCGGGGCTAATGGTACACACTCTCTTGGCAGGAGGCTCAGGGGGGACTGTGTCTCGCTCAAAGCTGGCGTCTTCTCTCCTGCAGAAAAACCAGAGGAAAAATGCTGATCATGCAAAAATCAGTGGCAGTGGGAACACACAGAGATACCTTCCCACCCTTCCCAGGGTAAGTTCATCATCAAGGGCAACTCAGGTTTGGATGCTCTGCACCTTTTCAGCTCATTTTCAGAGGTCTCACGCCTCTGATTGGAGACCTAGAAGGTGGAACACTAGACTACTCCCAAAGCCTTCCTTTTTGTGAAGTTCACCAGCTTCCTGGCAATCCCACTCTCCATCAGCAACAACTCTGCCTGGCTTCCACTCCACAGAACAACGTGTCCCCGTGGCTGGTATGTTGACCTGCCTCTCCTACTTCCCCACCACTCTCAGCCTCCTCTTCCATTAGGTTGTAAGGTATTTTTAAATTATTTTTATCCCCGGTGCTTAGTACAGTGCCTGGCACATAACAGACCTTAATAAGTGTTTATTGAATTATGAAGTAATTAAGCCCAGCTCTCACCTTCAATGGGAGAATGATCTTACAGAACTGAGCAACAATAACTGCTAAGTGCAGGGAGATACAAAGAAAGGCAAAAAAAAAAAAAAAAAAAAAAAAAAAAAAAAAAAAAAAAAGATAATTCCTGCCCTCAGTGAGCTTACAGTCCAATGGGGGAGACAACAAATAAATAAAATAGATTGGAGATAAACTGGATATAACCAAGAAAGAGAAAGCACGGGAATTAAGGGGGTTCAGGAAAGGTTTCCCATAGAAGGCGGGATTTTAGCTGAGACTCAAAGGAAACTAGGAAGCAGAGGAGAAGAGGGAAAATGTTCTGATCATGGGGGAAAGGGAACCTACTGAAAAGAAAATAGGAGAGAAAAGAGAAAAAAGGGATTAAGAGGCTAGAGAACACTGAGCCACTTTTACCTGTCAGGACTGTGTCTCTTGCCATTCCCATGCACTTCTATGAGAAGCTCTGCAGAATCAGCTGGGGAGGTGGTATTTGTGTTGAGCAGAAGGTGTTCATGCTGGGCCAGGTACTGCGAAGGGGTCTGCTTGGCTGCCCGGGCACAGTGCAGCAGCTCCCTCTGTAACAGGGGAAGGTTGGCCTGGAACAGAAGAGACAGTGAAAGATGGTTTCTCCCCTGCCCTGTCTGGCACTTGCAACTTCCTCTTGGGCTCAAGACTAAATGAAGGAAAAAGTCCTATTTTTGCTTCTGAGTCTCTAATTCTTCATATGAAACTGTCTTCCTATGGGCTCAAAGCTCATCTTCCCTTTAAGTCTGCTTAAAGGGAAGCTGGGTAACAAGAGAATAATGGAAGGGTGGAGGGAGCTAGGATAGCCCCAGTGTGGCCCAAGTGTCTTGGAAAGATGGACTCCTAACTCAGAAAGACTAGTTTTAGTCTCTGTGCTAACCACTGAAATCCCTGCTTTTCCCTATGAAGTTAGTCATCTGTAAGGTTAGAATAGCAGCTTTTCTCTGATGCTCCATTTTAACCAGAATTTGAAAAGATGATCTTTTAACAAATTAAAACATTGGAAAGAAATGATCAAATCTTTATAAAAAGAAAATGACACTTTAAAAAGGTCTTTTTTCAATGATTATCTCATGGATTGAAGCCAATTCCAATGATCTTGTGATGAAGAGAGCCATCTACACCCACAGAGAGGACTGTGGGAACTGAGTGTGGATCACAATATAACATTCTCACTCTTCTTGTTAGTGTTTGCTTGTATTTTGTTTTCTTATTCATCTTCTTTCCTTTTTGATCTAATTTTTCTTATGCAGTAATAGTATAAATTTGCTTACATATATTGGATTTAACATGTTTAACATATATTGGATTGCTTGCTATCTAGGGGAGAGAGTAGAGGGAAGGAGAGGAAAATTTGGAACACAAGACTATGCAAGGGTCAGTGTTGAAAAATTATCCATGCAAATGCTTTGAAAATAAAAAACTTTCAAAAAAAAAAAAAGGAAAAAAATGATTATCTCATTTGATCTTTGCAATAACCCCAGGATATGTACCATTATTGGAGGAAGCGAGCTGGCACTATTGATATGGTACTAGATCTGAGGTCAAGAGGATATGAGTTCAAATTTGGCCTTCAGCCACTTACTAGCTGTGTGACTTTGTACAAATCACTTAACCCTGTCTGCCTCAGTTTCCTCATCTATAAAATGAGCTGAAAAAGGACATGGCCAACCACTCCCGCATCTTTCCCAGGAAAACTCCAAATGGGATCACAAAGAAATGGACACAATTAAAACAACTAAAGTGTCACTATTATTATCCTGTCTACCTATGAGAAACCCTGGAGCTCTGGGAAGCTCACTGAGTGACTTGTCTCTTACACGACTAGATAAGTGTGAGCAGTAATCTTCAAACCTGTCTCTCCTATCCGAGCCCGGTATTGTGAGAAGAGCAGAGCAGAAGCTGACACAGGCAAGAAGTATTGATTATAATTTAGAAACCATTTCCGTCTCTAGCCTTATATACTACATAAATACGTGCCTCCCCCTCCTGGAAAAGTAAATCCTCACTGTAATGATTATTAATACTAGCTCACTAATTTGAGAGTTGAGAGGAACTTAAGAGCTTATCTCGTCTGATTCACACATACACATACACCTGGGCCCCCCACCTTGGTGAATAGTCAAGAAAATGGAAATCAAAATGAGGGGGAAGTGATTACTAAGGGTCACACAATAAGTTCCAGAACTGGGATAGAACTCAGACCTCCTATCTTGCAGTCTAGTGAGCTGAATCCTATTTCTCAAAGCCTCCAGTGAGTTTTTATTGTTTTATTGTTTTGTTTTTAAAGCATTTTAGGGGCTCTATTATAGGATCCTAATGTTTCTTCTGGGGGGCTTTTTCTGGTCGGGAGCTGGGTTTATGGGGTTAGGATCTCTCTTTTATACATACATACACACACACACACACACACACACACACATATATACACACACATAATTTCCAACAAAGGATAGACAGTTTTTATAGTCACTCATAAGGAATACAGGCACTTTACAATCCTGCAGAACTGTCCTCAAGTCAATAAGCATTTTTTAAATGTTTATCATGAGCCAAGCACTATGCTAAGTACCACAAAAACAAATAAAGCAGAAAGACAGTTTTTGCCTTCAAGGAACTTATATCCTAATGGGAGAAGGCAACACAAAAAAGGAAAATGAAAAGTAGGCACTGGTGTGGAGAATAACCGAATGGATACTTTTCTTAAACATGGGGGGATCTAGGAGGAAGTGACCGACGAGAGGAAAGGGCCACTGAGGCACAGGGAATCTCCGGAGTGTGGAGGCTGCTCTGGCGTGGAGGCTAAATTGCCCCAAGGCAGAGGTTTGTCCTGATGCCCGGGGCACACTCCAGGGAGCCAAGGAGTGGAAGGGAAATGGTCACTGGATACATCTGGGGAGAGTCCAGCCCGTCTGCAAGAACACATCCAGAAGCACCCTCTCTGCCTGCTTTCCACGTGGGTCACATTAAGGCAGACATCTCCAAGTCAGTACACCCTGCAGTCTGAAGGCACAAGGCGACAGCGGGGAGCCTCCTGCCCTGCTTCCATGTGCCGCTCACAGCCAATGCAGGCTGCGCTCTGCCCCCCGCGGTGAGCAGCATATGGAGAGGAAAGACAGGAAGCCAGTTCTCACACTTGACTATGGAGACCTTTAGTTTTTAAATGTCAAAACCCTATAGCAATGATATGTGATTTCATATTTCCCACTCTCCACGCTGGATAGGTTTCAATTCTGCAAATGAAGCTATTCCTGGGGGCTAGTGCAGCCCATGTCTGATACTTTTCGATTCCCAAAACTTTACATGAGCAAGGAAGGTGAGACAGGAAATGAGTGTATCCAGAACTGCCACTGCCCAAGATAAAACAGAGTGGATTTCTGATCCTTGCCTTCCAGCCCTCTGCCAGAACCACATCTTAAGGTTCATTATCTGATACATTGAAAAAATACAGCATTCCTCCCATGCATGGAGTCCAGTTGGAAGGTCTGCGATCTTTACCTCTGGAGGGAACATCCAAGTAGATGAGAACCAAAGTACATTTGAGGATTTCAGGGTCTGAGAAGTAAACTCTCCATCTTCAACAAATGCCGCCAAGTTCTAGAATTCTGGGATGCAGTTTCCCTCTGCCACACTCTTCGTTATGTTACGAGTAACAGGACCCAAGGAGTTTTGATTATGTACAGTATGTGACTGAGATCAACTCTGAGGGAGTCCCTAGTGGTAGTTGCAAATATCTGTCCCTGGCCCTGTTCCATTCAGCATTTTTATCAATGGCTTGGGTGAAAGCACAGATGGCTTATCAAGTGTGTGGAGATGATGGATGACAGAACCAAGATTCAAGTGACCTCAATGGCTGGAGTGATGGAGAGGAAAGCAGCAAGATGAAAGGAAATGGGGAACTTAAATATAGAGCCTGCAACACCACATGCATGAGTACAGGACGGGGGGACAGGGTGAGAACAGGTCACATGGCAAGAGAGCTGGGGGGGGAAGGAGCGAAGCACAGACACCACAGAAGAAAAACTGATGTGAAAGAAGCAAAAGAGAAAAAGATCCTTTCAGACTGCACTAATGAGGTATATAACTTATTTTGAGAAGAACATTGATTTGATAGGCTGGAGACAGTCTAAAAAAGTCACGGGGGCCAGGGGGTCTGGAGGTCATGTTCTTCTATAAGGACTGGTGATTGGAGAAATTGAAATGTTTAGAGAGAGGAGGAAAGGGGGGTGGGGAACAGAGAGGAGGAAAAAGAAGGAGGGAGGAAGGAAGAAAGAAGAGAAAGAAAAGAGAAAGAAAGAAGAGAAAAAAGAGAGAAAGAGAAAAGAAAGGAGAAGAGAAAGAGAAGAGGGAAGAAAAAGGAGAGAGGAGAGAAGAGAACAAAAGAGAAGAGATGAAACAATTTGTTTATCTCTACACACACACACACACACACAAACGTACGTATATATGTATAAGGAAAACAGTAAAGTCTTTCCGCAGGTGACACGATAACTATTTTGGATAAGGTACACAACATTCTGCACCCCAACGTCTACCCCCTCCTGTCCTTTGGAACCTAGGTTGGTCCTTGCATTTATTTTGAATCCTGATTTGGAAGGCCATTGTTACACAGAAGAAAAAGCAGATATCTGTTTTTGCCAGGATTAGTGGGCAGATATCCAAGGATGCAAATTCCAGGTCAATAATAGCATGTGAATATTTTCTTTAAAAACTGAGGGCTGCAAAATGGGACAAGCTGTCTTGTGAGATAGTGAGCTGCACATCGATGAAAGAGTTCAAACAGTGGCCCTTCCTATCAGGAATGCAGATATAAATCTATGATTCTGGCATCCAGGACTCCTCAGTTCACCTTTCTGAATAACAATTTCCTCACCTGAAGGAGCTTTTTTTTAAAATCCTATGACTCCTTTGGTTATTTTGTTCAGGAAGCAGTTGAATAGGTAGAGTGCTGGACCTGTAGTCAGGAAGACCTGAGTTCAAATGTGACCTCAGATACTTACTAGCCGTATGACCCTGGGCAAGCTTGCCTCAGTTTCCTGAACTGTAATATGGGAATAATAGTAGTACTTACTTGTCATGCATTGTTATGAGGACCAGAGATATTTGTAAAGCCCTTCATGCGGTGTTCACTTATAATAAGTCCTATATAAATGTTAGCTATCATTATTATTATTATCTGAAAAATGGGGCTAATGTTTCAAAGTTGTTGCAAGGACCAACAATATTTGTAAAGTACTTAGCTCAGTGCCAGTTCATACTAGGTGTTATACAAGTGCTGATTTTCTTCTCCCTTTTCCTTTCTTCCAAACTTAAAACTATTACTGAAAACTATCCCTAATTAGAACTCTAATTATCTGAATTTAACATTTCAAGTGTATTAGATTTTTGGACAGAAAAAGTAAAATTTGCTATCATGTTTATACAACCCTAATTTAAGAGAGTGAAGATGTTTTGTTTTGTTTTTAAATGCAGATCCAAACTCAAACTGAGCCTGAATTAAAGAATCAAAACTGACTTTTCTCCTAAAGGGAGATGGATGATCAATTTTTCTTGGAGGGGTCAGGCTGGTCCAGGCCTATGATTTCATCTCTTTACAAACTCACTAGTGTAGGAAGTTTCCTCAACTGCAGCTGGGTGACCTGTTTGTAAAGGGCAGTCTGAAATTGCTGCCCAGGCCATGAAAGTACGAAATAGCCAAGGTCACACTGCTGTGCTAGTCAGACTGGGTACTTGCACCCCGTCTTCCTGACTCAGGGCCAGCAGCCCTCTCTGGCAGTCATGCTGCCTCTTGGCTGAGCCCTCAGCTCAGGAGAGGGACTGAATGTACATGCATGGAGCCAGCTCTGCATGAAGGGTTAATACAGCCAGCACCCTCATTAGTGTCTGGAGCTGAAAGAAGCTGACAGCAGCCCCAATGCCAAAAAGCTGCCACCATGTCCCTGTCTCCTGCTGTGTGCCCAAATAGCAGAATGAAGGAGGGAGGAGGACCTGACCAGGCAGAGCAGTTACAGAGACAGGCTCACTGTTCTAGGGAGATGAACAGCAGGCACTCGGGATTAACAATTTTTTTTTTTTTTTAAAAAGAATGTCGGATCTTTGTATTTTGGCGCAGAAAAGTGGTGGAGGAGGCTGTGTGAGCTCTGCCTGTGTTCAACCTGTCCTTTGATGGATAAAAATATACTATAATTATTTCTTAGGATAACAAGTCTGTTAATACTTTCATGATTCTGGAGTCTCGTGGAACATATCTGTCGAGGAAATCTCAAGATCTAGACCTGCTGGAGACACAGTTGTTTGTAGTGGGGACAATAGGGCAGTCCATACAGAGTCACTGTGATAATTAAAGACCTAATACTACCACTCTCTTGGTAGGCAGACCTATTTCAGCTCCTGAAATATTCAGCTAAATTGAAAAGTTATCATTTTGGAATTTTTTTCTACAACTTTCTGTTTTCCATCTCCTTTAGGTAGTAGGGAAAAATCTTCTGAGATATGAGGCATTAAGTAGTAAATACAATCAACATCTCACTTATTCAGAAGTCATAGACCAAATAAATTACCTAATTGCAATATTTCTACAAAAGTAAAAAAAAGTCTCCTAAGTAATGAAATCGAAAACAGTTGGCTCCCAATCCATGTACTTTATAAGCACTTACTCAGAGCCTGCTGACTCTTTATTTTATTCACAATTCTAACAAACTTGGTTATCTTACTAACTTTCCCAGATCAAATCAGAACTGGAAAATCAAGAGTTAGGGCAGGGCTGGGAGTGAGGGGCTGGGGTTTGCAGCAGGTCAGTATATGAGGAAGGAGTCAGAGAAACGATATAAAACATAAACTCCCAAAATCCAGCAGTGAGGGCCGTATCAGTGTAGGGCAGTCACCCTGCTTTTTACAGGCCACAAATACAATCTTTCAGTTGCCTTCCTTTTGGAAAGTCAACCACTGCCAAATTCTCCTAAATCACTCACACCCAGCTGCTCTTGGGGTAGGTCCCCACACAGTCTTTGAAAGGAATCAAGGGGAAGAGGTAACAGATGGCGTCTCCTGAATCATGAGTGGGGTTGGTGCAGACCCAGGAGATCAGACAGGACTCTTTTCTCCCCTCTGGAAGTGGGAATCTCAGAGGGACTTTCCAAGGACAAAGAGAAAAGAGCTGGGGGCAGCTGGACTATGTGCCCAAACTGGATGGAAATCCCCATGGGGGTGAGGGCCAAGGAGATTGGCTAAAGACTCGGCCAAAGTCATCAGGACTCAATGGTGAAAGGATCCCAGCTAAAATCTGGAGCCCGTTCCTGTCCAGACTAATTCATACCGAAGATACTCCCAGCAGCCTCCCTCTCTTCTCATTCTGAGATAGGACTACCAGGATTTTCCTAACTCCCTTTCTGCTCAAGATCCCACTTCTGGTTCCCCTGTGGAAACAGCCCAACATTCTCGGCTGGCCCGCCGGCTCCTTCCTACCATGTTGTTACTGATAGCCAGAAGCCCCCGGTGCTCATGGCTTTGCATTTGCAGAGAAGGGGTGCAAAGGAAGCTGTACCTCTGAACTCCTTTCTCAAGCCCTTCAGCTACCAGGACAGCAAGAGAAAGGGGCACATGCATCCCAAATGAATGTGGGTCAAAAGCTTTCCTGTGTCAGATCTGAAAGGCACTGTATCACCTTGTGGTACAAAGAAGTGTGCTGAATTTTGAGTCAGAGGAGCTGGAAACAAATTTCACACAAATAACCTAAGGCAAAGCACATCACCTTTCTGGGCTTGTTTCCCCCACTGTAAAAGGAAGGGATTGAGTGACAGAGCTTGGAAGTCCCTTCCATCTCTCCATCCACTATGCTATGATTTGTGTTTAAGTGCCATCTGTGAGTCTTATTATAGGGTGGTCTGGGGCAATTTACTTTCTGTCCTGGCCCTCAGTAAGAGTTGGTTCCTCTTTAAATGAGGGGGTTGGACCAAGTGACCCTGGAGGTCCCAGGAAACTCTAAATGGATAGTCCTGCTTTGTTAAGAACAATGGCTCTTCCCCACTCATCCCTGCAAGAGTGATTAAGAAATCTGAGATTTATCTGTCACCTTGGAAAGGCCTGCTGAGCCCTGCTCAGGGATGATGAACCACTTTTAAAAACTGAAACCTTTGAAGCTAGAAATCAATGCCTGGGAGGTAGGGGGTGGGGAGGCTGGGGAGGGGGTCACAGAGTACTGGCCTTGGACCCCAGGGTAGCCAGGGTTTGCTTGTTACCTTCAAGAATGGAATCACAAAGGGACGAAGAGGAAAGTTGGTGGCTTCTTGCAGCTTACAATGGAATTCCTCAATGGTCACCGTGGAGTTCTGTAAAGAGGAAGTTAGAGTTGGGGGGGACACTCAGAAAATACCCCCATTCCCCAAACCCAAACAAGCTCCTTTTGTCCATTTCCCTTTGTCCACTGCTGCTGGGCTGCATTATAGGCTTCTAACATCATGCAGCTGCCTCAAAGGTCCCATTAGACAGTGCTGCCCCTTGACACTTCAGGAGACAAGAATTCCATGCCTGAGCAGGGCTTGTCACTGGAGGATCATCTCTACCGTGAGAGGGGATAAGCAGATGCCGGAGCTGCTGACAACTCACCGTTACCCCCCACCCCCACCCCAAGGCAGTCCCCCACACAAGACCGCCAGAGACTTGGGTGGCCACACTAAGCAGCATTCTTTGGATTTCAGAATGGACTTTTCCCAGAGGCTCAGATGAGAGGAGTAAAGAGAGGAGGAAAAGGAAGGAGGAGAGAATAAAGGGAAGGCAGGAGGGAAAGCAGAAGGAGAAAAAGAGGGAGGGAAGAGGAAGAAGTAAAGGATAAAGAGTAGGAAAAAGAAAAGTGCAGAAGGAAAAAGGAGAAGAGGAAGAAGAAGAGGGGCACAGGGAAGAACATATTAATGTGTTCCTTCATATATCACAAGTTTGAATGGAATCCTCAGAGAGGTCTAGTCTTACTTCCTTCATTTCAAGAACCTACAATTCCAACTGAAAGGGAATGAAGCAAGAAGATAACATCTCGTCCATTCTCTTCTGAATATCAGACAGGAGGTTTAATTTCAAAACTTTCCAATACAAAGTGTGAAAAGGTCCATTCAATTCAGTAGTGTAACATCTTCCAATCTTCCTTGGAAAATGGAAAATTCACCCAAATCTAACCCTTCACTCTTTAAACAGGTAACTGCTTGACTGCAAAGGGCGCTAATGTTGCATGGGAAATAGGAGACAAAACTTTGTTTCAATTCAAGATCTATGGGGAACGTGAGTATAATCCATTGTTGCTGGTCCCAAATGGGGGAGGATAAAGTCTTTTCATTTACTCATTTCATCAGCATGAGGAGAAATTGTTGAGAGAGCTGAGAGTCCAGGGATCTCATGACCCTGAGTCTCAGTTTCAATTATACTACATGGCCTTTAAGATCCCCTCCAATTCTAATCTAGGATCCTATGATCTTACAAGCCATAGGACATACCTTATAGGGGAGGGAAAGTATTTGGCAAATCCTAAAGTAGAACACAGTAGTGTGAATAATTTTTATTTTTAAGGCTCTGGCTACCAGAGCAACATCTGGACATGCTGACAGTACTCTTAAGTGAGAAAGATTCTCAATTCACAAGCTTGAAATTTGAGGTTCAAACCTTCCCTAGACTTTTTGGATAAAAGGATGATATCTGACACTTCTGTTGTCATTGAGCCATTTCAGTCTTGTCCAACTCTTGGTGACCCCGTTTGGGGTTTTCTTGGCAGAGATACCAGAGCAGTTTGCCTTTTCTTTCTCCAGCCCATTTAATTGAGGTAAACAGGGTTAAGTGACTTGTTTAGGGTTACACAAGTTATAAGTGTCTGAAGCCAGATTTGAACTCAGGAAGAGGAGTCTTGTAAGCCCTGTTATTTCTCCGCTGAGACACCCCATTACGTCTGATAGTTATGTAATACTTTAAGCTTTCCTAAGAGCTTTAAGCATATTATCTCATCTCTTCCTTCTTCATGCAGGACAATTCATTTCCCACTTTTGTCTTCCATGTGAATGCACTTGTTCCTCACTCCTGCCTCTGAGAATCAGGTTCCATCGATATTGACCATAGGGGCCCCTTTCTGGGCTTTGCTGATCTGTCTCTCCTCATTCCCCACCCTTCTCTCTGATTACCTTTGTCTTTGTCTCCTTAAATCACCTTTCATCGATCTGGTATAGATCAAACACAGCAAAATACACATACATGTGTATGTAAATGTTTGTCTCAAATGACAGAACATAAGCTTCTTGAGGGCAGAGCCTATTTCCCTTTTAAATGTGTGTCCTTAGTGTCTGCACAGAATAGGTACTATAATAAGCGCTGACTGCTCTTCATACAACAATATGAGGCAGGTACCCCCATTTTACAGATGAGAAAAATTAGGCTCAGAGGGATTAAGTAAATTGCTCCTCACAAACAGCTGTTGTCACACAGCTAGTAAATGCCAAAGACTGGATCTCAGCCCGATTTCTTTTTGCTGCATTAAATTGCTTCTCTAATAATTCAGGTGATGATCAACAGTTTTATTTGTGGTGCTGAGTATACAATCTTCCGTCTCAGGCTCACACTCATGCTTTGCATATATTTACAAGAAAAATATTTAAGATGGGGGCTGACATCAAAAGGACAGGAGACCTTAACAACTTCTTCCTCTACTAGGGTCAGCAGCACCTCAGCAGCTTTTATGGAACAGTTTGTGGCTTACAAATGCTGGGAATCCAGCACTGATGCATCTGAAAGCAACAGCAAAAAACTGAAGGCCCATTGAGCAGTGGACACAAGGAAATCATAGCTCCCCTGCACCATCTTGTTCCCAAGGGACCCAAATGTGAAAGTGGCAGCTACAGAAATAACGTGTGCTTAGCAGTTCCAAGGGAATTGCCTTCCTGTGAGGTGCTGAGTGGTGGGAGCCCCCTGGAGCTGACAGACAAGTGAAGCTTGTAATTTGGAAAATTGTTATTTTGAAAATTAAACCTGCTGTTTGGTTTTCTCTTCTTTAGTATGGAAATAATGTCACAGGCACGTGGCCGGGAAATAAAAACCTTGGCCTGATTCTGCTGCATGTTAGTCTGTTGGGACATAGTTAGGGAGGCAGAAGAAAAGTACCTTTGCCAGGCTCATCAGGCCTGAAAGGCCAGACAAAAAAATACACAACCAGAACAAAGAGTATAACAATTCTTTCATAAATGCCCTCATTATGAATTCAATCCAAAGCAATGTGTATTTATTAAGTGCTTACTATCAGCCAGTCACTATGTAAGTTCTGGGTGGGGAGAGGAAACAAAATGGCCCCTACCTTCAAGGAGTTCACATTCTGCATGAGTATTGGAGAACAGAATACACAAATATTAGAGATTTTGTCATTCTGGGATAGAAAAAGAGGGTGTTTCAGAAAAGGGGACAGAGTCGGGTACTGAGACTGTGGAGGATGGGAACGTTATACTTACTACCAAAGCCAGGACGAGGGTCCGAACCTTCTCTCCAATCTCGGGGGAAATGTCATTACCAAACTGCTGGAGGGTGGTTAAGAAGCGCTTCAGTTTGCTGAGCTGTCGGGCCCCACAGGTAGCAGGAAGCTGCTGATTGGTGAGCGAAGAGGATGAGGATGATGCGGGGCCATTGCTGAATCTCTGTGGTGGGGATGGAGCGCCATTCAGGGTGGGTGGGGAATGGTTAATCCCATTGGACACTAAAGAGAGACACAGAGTACCCTTGATAAGTGACTGGCCAGCACGATCCAGAACCTTAAGGCCAATTGTGCTACTAATGCCTTTGGCCTTTGAGGCTGGGACTCCGATGCATCAAAAGCTGTATCTTGGATGACAAAATTCAGCATTCCCCCCCGGACACCTGCTCCAAATCTTAGCACGCTTGAATGATGGACCCATTCTCAGAAAATTTAATAGGGATAAATGTGAAACTCTACATTCAAGTCCAAGAAACTAACCTCCCAGAAATGGGAGGCAGGGCTGGATAACAATTCATGTGAAAGATCTTAATTTAAGGAAATCAACAATGTGACACAGTGAAGCAAAAAAGTGTGTGTGTGTGTGTGTGTGTGTGTGTGTGTGTGTGAGAGTGTGTATTCATGTACATATTGTCTATAATACTATGAAGGCAAGATGGCATAGGGCTGCCTATGAAGCCTGAAGAATCAGATTCAAATTCTGCTTCTGACATTGACTGGCTATATGATCCTTAACCACTTTCCTCAGAGTTCTACAAAATTTTCTAAGACTCTAAGTTGAAGAGAAGGTGCTGATCCGCCCCTGGGAGAAGGAATGTCTCCCTGGACAGTTTTCCTATACCACTGAAAATTCCAGTCCCTGTGTCTGTCTCTAATCCTGAGAAATCAGATGTTTAGATATAATTAATTTGCTACTTACTAATTAAAATTTCAAATTTTCAATGTCCTTCCCTCATATTACAAGGGGATTCTACATGCCTTTCAGTATAATTTTCCAGTTGAACACACCACAAAATCCGCTTGATGCGAGAAGTGGTTTGAGAGGGCTGGGCCATTGAGAGAGGCAGCCTGGGTCTTTCACCAAAGCAGAATGCTCTCCCCCTTCCTTTTTTCCCCCCTCTCCACCCCTGGCCTTTTATTAACATTCTATTCATCCTTCAAGGCCTAGCACAGATGCCAACTGCTTCAAGTAGCCTTCTCTAAGCTCCATCTTCTTCCCAGCCCTGTACCTAGATTAAAAAATAGCCTCTCCCCTTCCCTATTGTCATTGTTCAATGGTGTCCAAGTCTCTGTGACCCCATTTGGGGTTTTCTGGCAAAGATACTGGAGGGTTTGCCATTTCTTGCTCCAGCTCATTTTACAAATGACCTAATATGGAGGCAAATAGGGGGAAGTGACTTAGCCAGCTAATAAGTGTCTGAGGCCACATTTGAATTCAGAGCCTTTTTGACTCCAGGACCAAGGCTCTATTCCCTGATCCACCCAGCTGCTTCCACTCTCTCTTCCAAGAAGGACAATCATAGCTCTCACACATTTATGCTTTATTGTAGTGGAAAGGGCAATGGATTTGAAAGTAGAGGACAGGAGATCAAATCTTAGCTGGGCCCCTTAGGGCAATCCACTCAACATGTCTGGTCCCCAGACTCCTACAAGATGGGAGCTGGCCTAGAGGGCTCCTTTACAGCTCTAAATTTATGATCCTTGGCTGGTATGCTTGTTGTTCATCCAGGGGTAAGGCCACCAGGGAGGCTGCAGGGGACCATGATTTTGGCCACGGCCACTCTCAAACATTATCTAGCGAGGGGCAGACAGAGGGGCTGGAGCTGCATTGTTTATTGCATGAAAAATTAGCTCTCACCTTTTGCTCCCTTTCTGTAATGTTTTACTGCCTGTTTCCACTGAAAGGTCAGTTGTCTTTGGAACTCTGCCCTCCTCACAAGTGACCCCATAAATACCCTCCTCCCACCGCTGACCCACCCCCACTGTGCGCTTTTCTTCCCACAGGCCTTAGCTCAAAGGAAGTCTCTTTGACAGCCAGCTTAATAAAAGCTTATTATGGTCCAGTCTTTTCCCAAATAAAACATACCCACCCCCAAGTGGCCAAACATGGAGATAAAAATGGAAGACATTCATGTAGGCATCTGCAGCCTGGCCTGGCCTCTGAAGTCTAAATACCAGGAAATGTTTATCAGGTAATTAAGGTCTGCTTCATCTCAAAACACACAGGTCTGTTTAGACCAGAAGCCGCAAGGCAGTCACTGGTTTTGCTCAGGACTCTCCAGTGGCCGTGATCACCTGGGGCTAAAATCAATCCACAGCCCTGCTCTTTCACTTCAAGGGATGGGGATCTGTCAAAGAACATGAAGTCTCGGGCTAAAGGCGGCCCTGAAACGTTTTGGCTTGTTCTCACTTTTTGCTATGTGAGAGTGCTTGGTGAGGATGGAAGGGCAGGAGGCCTTCGCATGAATCCCCTTCCCCCTTAAGTTCTTAGGTCAGTCCCTTCCCTTCTGCTTGTCCCAGTTTCTTCATCTGTAATACTATGCTCCGGGGACCTGCTAATTGTTTTACAATTATCTCATTTGATCCTCACAATCATCTCATAAAGTAGGTGCTATTATGATCCCCTGTCCCCATCCATTGCCCATATAAGGAGAGCTAGTTGATCTGACCAGGATCACAAAGTGTTACAGGCCTGATCTGAGATCCTGACTCCATGCTTGGTGCTCTATCTTGCTTGGCTAAAGGCACTAAAATTCAGTGTTCACCAAGGGCCTTTCAAGCTCTGATTCTATGATCCTGGGACATTTTCCACTCATGTCCACACAATTAGCCCAGGATGGCCCTGCCTTGGAACAAGTCCTGTGTAACCTAAAGCTCCCGTTACCACTACAGGCCTAACTACTTTGCAAGCAAATTTCTTTCTGGGATCTCTGGATGAGGTCCAGAAATTATATTAACCCAGCAGGCAGCGATATGTAATTTCTTCCCTTTTCTGATGGTGATTTTCTTCCCCACCTGCAGACATTAAAGGTGGAATCAGCACTTAGAATGTGGTACTCATGGCATGGAACTACTAGATATGGGAGAAGAGAGGATAGGAGTGTTGAACAAAAGAGAAAAATCAGGAGTATGGATCAGTGTGATGATGAACGATGGACACCCTACCTCTCCAGAGGCTACTTTTGGATCATGGTTGTCAAGCTGCATTCTATGCAGGGAAGGGAAACTAAGGCAGATGCAGTCAATTAATAAGTATTAATTAAGCACCTATTGGTATGCTAGGGATAATAAAATAAACACATTTTCTTGTTCCACAAAAAGCTATGTATCCTCATATGGCCAAAAAAAAAAAGCTACTTTAACCAGCATCTGGTAATAGTCATGCTAGTGTTTTGGAAATTGCCCTAAAATTCCAATAACATTAGGAAGGGAATATTTGGAGTCCTAAGTATTTTGAAAATCCAAGATAATCATTTAAGTTGGCCATTTTAGCTTCACTCAAAAAGAACCACAAAATTCCCCAGGCAAAAAAAAAAAGACCACGTGGGAAAACCAAACAGAGCACTAGGTTCAGAAATGATCTGGATCACAGAAATAACCTGGACTGAGAGGCAGCATAGCACAGCAGATAGTGAGCTGGCTTTTTAATCAGGAAGATCCAAATTCAGATCATACCTCTGATACTTACTGGCGGAGTGACCTGAATGTCTCAGTGCTGGATTCTATGAACATTTTTTTTTTTTTTGATTCTGACATAATCTCAACATAATGAGTTTTCTTAGTAATCTTATGCATTTAAAAACATTATTTTGAGAAGGGGTCCATTGACTTCATTAAACTATCAAAGGGAAATCCCCCCCAAAAAAAAGGTTAATAAGAACCTCTGTCCTAAAAGAATAAAATTGCACCCCCTCTCTTCCTAAGAAAAAGTCATTAGCATCTTGCCTTGGTAAAAGGACCTCCCCATACTAATAAGAGCAGAGGTCCTGTTCCTGTCCTGCTCTGATCTCCTGGGTAGAGAAAGTGCCTTAAATTAAGGAGAAAAGAAAATGGCAATATTGCCCACTCTCCCGAACCACCCCCTCCCCGTCCCTCATCATCAAAGGCTCTGTGAGCAAGGGTGGCAGTCTCACATGCTGTTGGGGTGAAGGAGCCCGGGCGGGGCCCACCGGCGTTGATGGGTGGCCGGGGAGGCATGGTGGGAGGTGATGATCTGGACTGTATTTTTACTTCCACGGGGGATCCAGGCATCGCTGGCACCCTCTTCTCACCAGCAACTGTGAAGGAAAAAAGGAATATACATCTCAACAAGACAGAGCAACAACACAGTTCTTTCATAGGGGACATGGCATACAGCGAGCGCAGCTTGGGGAAATATGAATTCATAACCTGCCACCAAAGACTTAGAACTGGAGGACGGGGCTGAGAGCCCATCCAATCCAATGCCCCCTCTCTTTTTTTTTTTTTTTTTTTTTTTTTTTAATATGAGGAAGCTGAGGCTCAGAGAGGGAAAAGAACTTCAAAATCACATGGTGAGTTTTCAGCAAATGGACTTGAACTCATGCCCTCTATCTCCGGCTTCCGGGGTTTCCCCTTCACCACTACCCTGGAACTGGGCTCTGATGTTCTCTAAAAGGCTAAGTAGAATGCTTCACAGATTGCATTTCATTCATTCCCAATGCCCTTCAAGACGGGTAATGTCAGAGGTATGCAGGAGCCGGCTGGACGCCATCCTCACAAAAGCCAATTGTTAAATTTTCAGTATGAGCATTTAGAATTCAGACACACTGCAAAAGCTACAAATCAGAGGTTGATTTGTTGTTTTATTGATGGCCTGGACTTAAGGAAAGAGATGAAGAAAATAGTAAAAATGCAGCTCAAACTTAAAATTATGTTTTGGATAGCTGATTGTGAAATATTTACTCCTGGGTGGTGGGGCGACTGGCGGCACCATTTTACAGAAAAGAGGTTCATCCATGTTTAAAGTATATTGGATTATTTGCCATCTAGGGGAAGGGGTGGGGAGAAGGAGGGAAAAATTTGGAACAAAAACATTTTAAAAATAAAGTTCTTAAGAGATTTTTAAAAAGAAAAAGAAAAGAGGTTCATTTATCTGAAGTGAGCTAAGGGTGGAGATGTCTGTGGAAATCCATCTCCTCCCAATCCATCACAAACACACATACATACATACATACACACACACACACACACACACACACACACCCAAGTTTCCCAGTATGCAATGGGAATAGGATACCATCAGATTGTGAAAGAATACTCCCTTATCATGGAGCTCATTCATAAACTTAAGTGAACTGTTCAGACTAAGCAGAGGTTACACTTCGCTCTGGGGTGATTTATAGCAGTTGTCTGAAACTCTGGACATTTAAGGATGGCAGGAAGGAAAGGCAGGTAAAGGCTTAATGTGACAGTGATGAAATTTGGTCCGAATGATCTTTTTTTATTTTCTTTTTAGACTATACAGGTACATTCATTTTTTTTTACATATTTCCATATGAGTCAGGTTGGGAAAGAAAAATAAAACAAAAGGGAAAAAAAAAAAAACCATGAGAAAGGGGGGAAAAAAGGTAAAAATAGCATGCATTGATCTTATATTCATAGGTCTCTCTCTGGTTGCAGATGGCATTTTCCATCTAAAATAAACCTGATTCTATAAACTCACAGAAATGGGAAAAGAGTAACTGGATTCTTATCCCTCATGTTTTCAAAAAAATATTTCTTTCTTTTTGAAGAATCAGTCATTTAATTTAGTTAATAACTAGGTCAAATCTTCTAAATCTTTTACCATTCAAAAACAGAACTGCCTATCTGCCAAGAATAAAAAGTTCTTCAGATCTGTATCCCATCGATCCTTTCCAGACTTCATTTCATATTTGCTGGAATTTATACATAAAGAAATTGGATCAGAGTTCAGATTCAGGCTGTGGCCAATTCTAAAGTTTTCTTCTCCCTAGAACTGGACCAACACTAGAAATGACCTAGAACAGAGGATGACAACTATGCATATTTACATAGGGTTTTGCAAAGTTGAAGTCACTAAGCATTACATATAGAACAATACCATTATTGTTTAAGCCTAACAACCCAGTAGGTACTTTAGGTATTTTTATCCCCTCAATGAAAAAATTTAGTAATTTGCCCAGGTTCATACAGGTGCTCTAGAATCTGAGGGGGGCCTCTGAACCCAAGCCCTGTAAAAAAAATAAATAAATAAAATTGACTCTACTTTAGAATTGATTTCAATATGTATTACTGCTGACATTTGTGTAACTGCCTAAGTCATGTTTTATTGCCTCTGAGTTAAGTTTAGAAGTTTATCATTCCAGTAAATTATTTTTTGTCTCTAAGTTGTTTACAAATTCAGTTTTTTTTGTGTGTGAAATCAATGGTCTATTCTTGTGTCAAAGAAACCTATTCTCTCTGTCCTACTAGTCACCTTTCAAGGAAGTCTGGTTTGTTATCTATGTACCACTAACTAATCTTATAGGTGGACATAATCAATCAACAACTAGATGGAAGGAGGGTGGCTTGTTACCCTCCCTTCCCACCTATTTGATCTCCAGCCAATCATAAGTGTTTTCTCATCTATGATGATCCTCCTTGTGTCTATTAAAATGATCTCTAAAGCCTTACCTCTGGTTCTTAACTATTGATGGGGAGGTTGAGACTATTTATTGGCAAATTAACACTCTGTGCACAGAACTTTGTGCCTCAGTTTACCTTAATTGCAATTGTGGCAGTCTCTTTGAGTTAGTGTGGATCAACTCCATTATCAACCAAATAATCAACTTGCAAAGCTTACTCCCTCTGGAACATGGGGGAATCATTTAACTCCCATAGGCCTCAATTTACTTATTGGCCTAGGTCACAGGGATCCTCACACTATGGCCAGTGGGCCAGATGCGGCAGCTGAGGACGATTATCCCCCTCACCCAGGGCTATGAAGTTTCTTTATTTAAAGGCCCACAAAACAAAGTTTTTGTTTTTACTATAGCCGGCCCTCCAATAGTCTGAGGGATAGTGAACTGGCCCCTATTTTAAAAGTTTGAGGACTCTAGGAGCTCCCTTTCACTTCTAGTTCTAGGCTTCTGTAACTATTTCCACTACTATCTATCCAACTACATTACATTTCCTTCTCTTACAAGAAAAGCCATTTAAGCTCTGAGTCTTTCCTCATCTATAAAATGGGGGCAGTAATGCCCAGAGTACCTTCACATGGTTTGTTATAAGGCCCAAAATGAGATATAATGTCATTTGAAGTGCTTATAAGCTTAAAGTACTATATAAATTTCAGTTCTTAACAAAAATGAGAAAATAAAGCCGTCTACTTTAGACCTCAGATTTTTTCCTTCAAAAATGGCTACCCTTTAGAGACATATGCAAGGAATGATACCGAACTTCAAAGCCACCAAGTGTCTGGGGGAGAAGTCTGCTGGACTCTGGAAGCTAGAGAGGCCAGTCAGGCCAGGAAGGGCAGTAACAGACAAGCTAGCCACCCCTTCCTATTCCTTGCCCGCTCACAGGCCATTTTCTCTGCTGGCCAAACAGATTAGCCAAGTGATGGAGCTGGTGCCTTTGCCGGGACTGTGCTCTCGCAGTGCCCTTCAGAGAAGGGTTGACATGTTTCCAGCTCATCCATCTGTGGCCCAGCTTTGCTGAGGAGGGGGAGAAGGGAAGGAAGGAACTGACAGTTGTCTCACACTGTTCTGCGTTGTGTGCGCTGTGCGGCAACCTAAAGGGAGCCTTTCCTCAGACCACCTGCCTTCCCCACACTGGCGCCAAGGGCCTGAGGAGAGCTTAGCAGTTGGACACATTTTCACATTCAGGGCTTGGCAGAAGGAAAAATCCCGAGCAGCCCAAATGTAGGGGACTGAAAGCTTCAGTTCCTTTCTGATGGATCTGCCACACCAGCTGCCAGGCCGATGAATCAAAGGCCTGCCACGTGACTTTCCACTGGCCACAAGCTTTCACTAGCAGATAGCACTGTGAAAAAAGTTAATCTCTAATACACACAATAGTGAAAAGAACACCAGATTGGGAACAAGGAGGCCTGAGCGCTCGGCCTGGCTCTGCTAACTGGTCTGGATATGACCTTGGGGTTAACCTCTTAACCCTACTCAGTTTGCTCATCTGTCTAATGGGGATAATGCCATCTGGCCTGCCTATCTCCACAGCAGTGCTATAAGGACAAAGAAGATTCTGAATATCAAAATGCCTTAAAAATCTTTTTTTTCAGATTTGATTTTTGTTTTCACAACACCCTCATTTCTAAATATATCCCTCCCCAGTAAGTCATGCCTTGTAGCAAGCATTAAAAATAAAGGGGATGGGATTTACAGGATGAAGTTTAGGGATGAAAAAACAAAAGATATTAATAGCATTATTGAAAGAAAAATAAGGCAGATTTACAAAAAATCCAAAACACATCAATTACATCTGACAGTAAATACAATAGTAAAAGTACCTATCAGGCTGAAAAGCATTATATTCATATATGTGGATCTATGAATAAAGTGAATATAGCTCTATCTAGCTATAGATGAATGAGGGGCAACTTGGTGGAAGGAGTTACAAGAATCCCATTCAAATTGATCTCTCACACATCCTGATCCTGTGTCCCTGAGCAAGGTGAGACAGATCTAGGAGAAAAATATACACAGAAATAGTAAAAAGCCTCTGAACTCTGACTAATTATACCCATCAATTTTGACCTTTCAGAATAAAGCATGAAACACATTTCCCTCCTTTTGGAAAGGTGGTGGACCAAGGGAGCAGAATGTTACACATTTTGTATTTTAGTTGTTTAGTTTTGCTCAACTGTTTTTCTTTATTACAAAGGGAGGAATCAAGGTGGAGTGGGGTTGGGAGCCAAGTGGGAAATAAATGTGGTATAAAAGATAAGAATTCAATAATGAATAATTTTATTAATGTGGTAATGATTTTATCAATTTTAAATCAAAATTTAATGCTTACAATGCACCAGGCACTGCTTTAAAAAAAAAAAAAAAAGGAGAGAAAAATATAAGGTATTAATTAAACTTTTTAAATTTTAAAAATAAAAGTGATTAATTTATTTTAAAAAATTGCAAATGGGAAATTTGTTCTCTCTGTCTTGAATGCTTCATCACTTCCAAGAAACTAACTAAATACTAGTATTCACTTCTTTACGGTCTCCATGTCCTAAGAAAGCACAGGGACAGACTGTCTTGATCACTACCCAACATACTTAGGAACAGGCATCTTGGACTGTTTCTCTTCAAACTTTTAGCAGATCTCCAGAAACACTTCATTTTTTAGAAATCTGTAATTTACTTATCAATCAATTGATGCTGTTCCTTACAATGTGTGCCATGCTCCTCCTAAACTGTGAGAACCCTGGGGACCAAGAACTGTTGTCACATCTGAACTCTACATATTTCCTAGTGGGAAAAAAATTAAATTATTACCTTCATTTCCCAAAATATTATTCCCCTTTTCTCAAATATCCATCAGCATATTCTTTAGCAACATGCTAAGGGAGTATTAATTAGGATTATTCCCTTTAGGAAGAGGAGATATGAAAGGTCAAATAGCTAGTATGTGTGAAAGAAATGAGGGTCATAGTAGACATTTAATAAATGCTTGTTGACTAACTGATTGACAGAGATTTCTTTTTCTGGTCTGGGTTTGACTAGATGGATTTACGGTCCCTAACAACCTTTGAGTCTGTGATACAGATTTTGTGATTATTATCAATGTCCCTTTAATTCCTATTTACATGTTCATCTGATATTGTCCTATTGGATTGCCTGCTTCCACTTGGGTCAAAAGTTCCTGAAGACGGATATGAGAAAACCACTGGAATTGAAATCCTCATGTAGGGTCACAGTACTACCACTTCTTAATGATCCTAGGCAAGTCACGACTTTTCAAAGACTTAGTTTCCTCATTTGTAAAATGAAATATCAGTACTTGCACATATAACCCACTTCATTTTAGTCTCAGATCACAAAGGTGCAAAAAATAAAAACCAGTGCTGAGCTACTAATGCTATCCACTTTCAACAGGTCCAATACACTGAGGATGAGTCTGACTCTGGAGAAATGAAAGAAAAAGGAAAAAATTTAATTCAATAATTGATGAACATCTGTGTGGAAGATCCCTCATTAACTAGAAGGATGTTCTGTTGGAACCAAGGTATAGGTCAGAGGGCATTGGATCTACCAAAACTCCTAAGACTGAGGTTTTTCAGGAACCTCAAAGTGGGGTTTTACTGGTTATGAAACTGTTCAGGCTCTGACATCTATTGGCTATTTCACTTTGTTGAGCATCAGTTCCTTCATGAGTAAAATGGAGACAAGCAAAAATATCTACATTGTTTATATCACAGGGGTGTCATAAGGAAGTAGTTTTGTAAAACTCAAAATGTGAAGTTATTTGATTTGCTACAAAACCCTATTTTAAACTGTTTTGTTTTTTAAACCCTTCTTATAAAATATTTATTGCAAGGGATATCTCATTGGACAGAGAATGGGGTAGGGGAAAGGGATATATTTGGAAATGAATGTGGAGCAAAACCAAAAGGTTAAATAAGACAAAAAAAAATTAACCATAGCTAGTACCTACATAGGACTTGAAGATTTGAAAAATGCTTTACATGCATAATTTCATTTGATCCTCACAATAACACTAAGATGTTATTAGTCCCTTTTACAGATGAGGAAACTGAGGCTGTTGGCAAATGTTTAACAGAACTTTCTGGGAGGAAAAATTATATCTATCCACATATATAAGGACAAACACGTTTAAGTTTAATATGTACATTATTATTTTCACCTTTTTTTTTGATTTGCTTTATTTCCACATGGTTTCCCCCTTTCATTCTGATTTTTCTTTTACAACATGACTAATATGGAAATATGTTTAAAATTATTTATACATGTATAACCTGTATCAGATTGCTTGCTGTATGCAGATTGCTGCATCAGATAACCTGTATTAGTCTTGGGGAGGAGGGAGGTAAGGGAGAGAAGGAGAAAAAAAAATTGGAACTAGAAACCTGTCAAGAATAAATATTGAGAATTCTCTTTGCATTTAACTGGAAAATGAGATTCTATTGAATTTTTTTCCAAAAAGTTTAAAATGCATCATTAACACTTTCTTAATGTCTATTTGTGAGGTGTAAATGCTGACACTGAAAGTTCACTAGGCTCTCAGGGCTGGAGCTGGTTCCCAAATACCCTTGCTAGGATCCCACAGCCAGCAAAAATCCCTGAAGCAAAATTCAAACACAGTTCTTTCTGACACCAACTCCCACACAATCTACGGCTCCACCAAGACCCAGGTTGATAATAAGCATGAGAGCTCAGTCATTGACACCTGGACCATCCTGTAATCAGATAATAAGGATTTCTCTAACCACTAGCCTGGAAAAATTAACAAAATGTCCAAAATATGGCCTGAAAATTCATGAATATCCAGTAATGGTGGAACTGAATCTATTTTTTATCATGTGAGGCTTTACTGAACTAGATGGAATTCTCTGGGGATATACAACTAGTAATTATGAGCTGGCATTCAAACCCAGATCACCTGAGTCCAGTATTGGCCTCCTGTTACTCTTGGCTTTGAAGTGCTCTGACGAATACTGGAATCCTAAGATCGCAGTAAAGAGCTGAGTGGGACCTTCGCCCAAGTGAGTCATTTTATAGGGGTTTCCCCTCCCACTAGTGAGTAGGAAGGGGTAAATATGAGAAGGATCGTTTTAACAAACAGAACTAGAAGTTAAAACAATCTCCATTTTAAAGAAATTCAGACACAGTTATAGTATATGAAAAGGGATCTGGGATCTATCCCCTGGTGACATCTTGGACCTTCCCTTGCAACTCACCTCTCCATTCTATTCAATTCTTCATGTCATGGGGTATGAATACTAGCGGGGGAATCTTGAAGTAAGCTCCGCATTCCCACAACACCAATCGGTGTTGGGATGAGCAAGGCTCCTGAAACATGTCTAGGGCAGTTTGGGTTCATTTTGACCTCAGGTATACTTATTGGGAGCTAGCTGTGGGTCCTGTGGGCAAGGAGAATTAAAAAAAAAAAATTGGGATGTTGAAGGAGGGAATTCTGAAACTCCAAGGAATTTCCTTGTCAATGGCTTTCATTTTCTCAGTCTGTTTTTTATCACCTTGTGGATTACTTTCTATCTAGGGACTGCTGGTTTACATTTTTTTTTTTTTTTTAATGAAATAAATTGAAGCGTTTAACCCTAAGGCTCTGAGTAATCCATTATCCAAGCAAGGATGATAGGGGTAATGGTGGGTGAAAGTTCAGCACTTGAAGGGACCTAAAAACAAAACTCAAATCTAAATAGCAAAATATTTCCAATATTTATCAAGTGCAGAGCCTCAGAATAATCTTTAAAATCTCTAAGGACTGTCAACAACGTTTTCTATGAAGACTTCACCAAACACAACTCCAGATGAAAAATACCCAAAATAACAGTCTCCCCAGATCAGAATCTGGAATAGTAACTAAATAGCTATTTATTCTAGAGAACTCAAGTCAGTCACTATTTGGTAATTCCCAAGTTTTGCCGAAAACCAATCATGATGAGGGTGGAACTGGGAGACCATGATGTAGGTCCTGCTCCAGTCCTGACTTGACATGAGATGCTGCTCTCTTTTTGTAGGCTCAACTTCTTTCTCTGTGAAATGAGAGGGTGGGACTAAAGCAACAGTTCTCAAAATGTGGTCCAGAGAAAGGGGAAAAGGAGGGAGAATAAGCGTTTCTAGTGTGTACTTTGTGCCACCAAGTAGTTTGCAAACATTATCTTATTTGTTCCTCATAACAACCCCCTTGAAAAAGATCAAGGTCTCCCAGTGCATCCAGGGCATCTCCAGTCATCCTGATATTTATCTGGTCACTGGACCCAGAGGCTCTGGAGGGGAAAGTAAGGCAGGTGACCTTGCCCAGCCCTCCTTCACTTCAATCCAATCCAATTCAATTCAATTGCATCCCCTCCCTGATGTCATGGTCTTTTTGGGGAACTAAGGACAAACAACAACAAACCTGAAAGGTGAGTGCGATTATTATCCAACAAACCTGAAAGGTGAGTGCGATTATTATCTCTAATTTACTGCTAAGGAAGCTGACAAAGAGGTAAAATGACTTGCTCGGTCACCCGAGTCTGCAACTAGACATGTTTTCCTAACTTCAAGCTCTGTGTTCTCTCCACTGGGTAACCTAGATGACCCTTTCAGGGAGTGTGTGAGGTAAAATTAAATTAGTAATATTATTACAATTATTTGCTTATTAAAATACTTTTCCTAATCACATATTTGTGTAAGGTTGAATTTTCTTCATATACTCGAACCAAAACAACTAATCACAATATACTGAATGCAAAAGAGCATAGGACAATTTAGCCAACTTCTATTAAGCCATATAGTAAAGAGAATTGCAAAACTATGTAAAACAATTCCACTCTTTTCACTAAATTTTTCTTTTGTTCTGGAAAAATAGCTATTTTTATTTTTAAAATGTTATTTATTTTAAAATATAATGGATTTATTATTACTAAATGAAATAAATATTTTAAAGTGTTAATCAGTTTTCGTTTGAAGCATGGCAAATGCTGATACACACAATCCACATAAACAAAAGCTCTTAGGCAGTTTCTCAACAATTTTTAAGCATGGAGTCAAAAAGTCTGAAGACCACTGGACTAAAAGATTTCAAAGATCCTTTTCATCATTGGCAGCTTACAATCCTCTGATTTTTACAGAAAAGAGAAAGAGCAACACAGTCACATCTTTTCATAGGTAATGGGGGATTCCATTAAGGGGTGAGATTAGAAGAATATCCTATGCAATTTGATTTCGGGAATCTTCTTACAAAAGAGGGAAGGGAGACACAACACATATTACAAGAATAAATTGCACATATATAACCTCTCTCAACTCAACATCTTAGGGATAAAATTTGGGAATACAAATTAAAAAAAAATCAATGTTCAAAATAATCTTTCCACATAATTGGGAAAAAATAAAATGCTATTAAAAATTAAAAGTGCAAATCAAGAATAATTATTCTTGACCCAATGGGGATCATAGCCTGAAAATATTATTGATCCATTCCTATTAAAACAAAACAAAAACCACAAATAAACTCTTAGTGCAAAGATTTTCTTTTTCTTTTCTTTTCTTTTTTTATTAAAGTTTTTTATTTACAAAACATATGCATGGCTAATTTTTCAACATTGACCCTTGCAAAACCTTCTGTTCCAAATTTTTTCCTCCTCCCCCCCTTCCTTTAGATGGCAGGTAGTCCTATACATATTAAATATGTTAAATCTAATATATGTATACCTATTTATACAGTTATCTTGCTGCACCAGTTCATGTTGCTCTCCAGGCCTCTCTGAAATCATCTTGCTGATCATTTCTTACAGAACAATAATATTCCATAATATTCATGTATCATAATTTAAGCAGCCATTCTTCAACTGATGGGCATCCACTCAGTTTCCAGTTTCTTGCCACTACAAAGAGGGCTGCCACAAACATTTTTGCACATGTGGGTCCCTTTCTCTCTTTTAAGATCTCTTTGGGATATAAGCCCAGTAGAAACACTGCTGGATCAAAGGGTTTGCACAGTTTTGATAACTTTTTAAGCATAGTTGCAAATCGCTTTCCAGAATGGTTGGATTCATTCACATTTCACCAATAATGTATCAGTGTCCCAGTTTTCCCACATCCCCTCCAAGTTTCATCATTACCTTTTCCTGTCATTTTCATCAATCTGAGAGATGTGTAGTGGTATATTAGAGTTGTCTTAATTTGCATTTCAAAGATTTTATTTTGCTTTTCTTTCTTTCTGCTGAGGCAATTGGGGTCAAGTGACTTGCCCAGGGTCACACAGCTAGGAAGTGTATGAGGCCAAATTTGAACTCAGGTCCTCCTGACTTCAGGGCTGGTGCTCTGGCTATTGCACCACCTAGCTGCCCCTTAAAGATTTCTCAGCAGCACTAAATGTAATTGTAAACTGGAACCAACTTAAATGTCCAAGAACAGGATTAGAGTTAAAAAAAAAAATTAGGAGGTTCATAAATAGAATACTATAATGCCATTAAAAATGGACAAGTATGAGGGATGTAAAAAAATCTATAAGGAGATGAATGAAATTTTGGTTTGTGATTTTATCAATTCCCAGCTAAGTGCTTACTTTACCAATGAAAATCTGTATCTTTTCTGAAATTTATGATCTTTAAGGGGCAATGAGAAGTTAAGTGACCTGGCCAGGAACACATAGCCAGTATGTGTCAGAGGCAGCACTGGAATCCAAGTCACCAAGTTTGTAGTTCTTAAACTTTTCTGTGTCATGTCCTTATACAATCTGTTCTACAGCCTTTGGATCCCCTTCTCAAAAAAAAAAAAAAAGATATATAAATGCAAAAAAAAATTCATAGAATTTGCAAAAGAAATAAATTATACTGAAATAATTATCTATATATATTTAAATTTATAGATTGCAGATTAAGAATTTCAGATCTAAGGAACTGGAAGCTGAGGAGGTGGCCATCAGTTGGGGAATGGCTGAATAAATTATAGTCTATGAAGGTGTTTTATAAGAAATGTTGAAGAAAATGGTTTTAGAAAAATGTGGGAAGATTTATATGAAGTGATGCAGAGTGAAAAGAGCAAAACCGGGAGAAGAATCGACACAATAACAATACTGTAAAGATAAACAACTTTGAAAGACTAAGGACCTCTGATGAACACAACAACCATCAGCAAATCCAAAAGACATGATGAAACATGCTTTCCATCTCCAGATAGAGATGATTGCTTCAGAGTACATATCTAAGCATATTTTCCTTTCTTTCTTTTTTATTTTTAAAATGACATGGTTAATGTAGGAATTTATTTTGACACATGAATTTTGGTTTTTTTGTCTTCTCATGGGTGGAGTGCAGAAGGAAGAGAAAGAATTTAAAATTGAAAATAAAATTTAACTTTAAATAGGGGGGAGAGAATTTTGCTCTACCTCCATGTTTCCTTTATGATTTAAAAATGCAAAGAAAAACAGAGCAGAACAGAGTATGTATTCACTAACTACAATCATGTAAGGAGAAAAATGAATCAGGATGAATAGACAAAATATACTGAGTGACTGAAAAAACTATTATATTTCTATCATTGAAATTAAAATGTAAATAGTTATTACAAAAGTTTAGTTGGCTATACTGACATTCACGTTTAAGGTTTTAAAGAAGGAAGTAAGAAACAGTGAAGGGAGCAGATAATCTAGACATTAGGAAGTCCAACAATCTTTGGGAAGTTAATTTAAACTCTTCTGAGATTCGTTTTATCATGAGTAAAAGGAAAAGACATGTTCCTCTCCTTTGGCTGCTCTTCCTTGCTCCCAGCCTTACTTAAAGGTGACTACAGGCCACCGAAAACCAAAGACAATACTATAGACAATACTCTAGCTTCCCCAGGCCATCATTTCTTCCCCCTGGACAAGACAGGAGATATCTGTGGTGACTGACAAAGGAAGTAATAGGCTATTACAGAGTACTGTGGGAAATCCCTTCTCCAAGGCCAAGCCACAAAAGAGGAGCTTGGGAACTGGGGATAGCCTTCCTGTAGGAGGCAGAATGAGCTGGTTGGACTAGAGTGTGAATGGATGAAATGGTTGGCCACATGTGTGATTCTTCTCGCAAACACTTTGTATGCTAGACAGAGTAGCAAAGGCATAGGATAAATCACACAAAACACTTTTGTGGTTTCTTACAATTGAAAAAAATCAAAACTAACATGAAGCCCTCTCCCCAGAATAGTTACCCAAGAGCAATGGGGTAAAATGGGAAGAGACCCTACTGCAAACTTCAGGGTTTGGATTTTTCTTTTAAGAGATGTGTGATCTTGTGGAATGTTGCTCCCTGCAAGACTCAACTCAAACACCAACTTTTATACACAGAATCTTTGTTCACATCCTCCCCTGCCCATTACTATGTATTTCTCTTCTCTACATTATGGACATTCTCAATTAACCACATGTTCTCTATTCTGATGGAATATAAGCTCCTGAGAGCAGGGACTGTTTCATTTTTGAATCTCAGTAACCAAGAATTAGCCCAGAATCTGGTATAAAATAAATGCTTAATAAATGCTCACTGAAAGATGCAGATCACAACCCAACCACACCTTCTCCTGATTTTTCTCCCATGAATCCTCTCCAGAGGGCCTATACAATATGTTAGAGGCTTTCTTGACTTTTTATATTTCATGGATCATTTTATTTTTCCCCTTTGTTACATTCCTGGCCCACCTACCCCCACACCCAATTATCCATTTACTTAACCATATTGCTTTAAGTCACATCTTACATGAAGATTACTATTACAGTATCCAGCGGCCTTCTGGGTTTATCTACAACTCTATACCTTTTTTAAATTTTATTTTAAAAAATAATATAGCTTTTTATTTTCAAAATATATGAGCAGATAGTTTTCAACATTCAAACTTTGTGTTCCAAATTTTTCTCCCTTTTTTCTTGTTACACGCACTCCTCTAGTTAGCAAATAATCCAATATATGTTAAACATGAACAATTCTACTATAGCTATGTAACTTTAAACAACTTTACCATCACACCTTGAGTGACTTCCCTTCTGAGTCTGTTCTATCTGCAAAGTAGCAATAATACTGACGGTATGTCCTTTGCAAGGTTTTTATGAAGAATGAATGATGTGAGAAGGTGTAAAGTGCTTTGTAAAGTGAAGCACTATAAAAGTCAGTTATTTTTGCTATTGCACTAAATAAGGCTGTCCACATGATTTCATGGCAAACCTTTTTTTTTTTTTTTTTTAACTCCTTTGCTGATTTTTATCATCTCTGTTAACTTGTTTCTCAAACCAATAAGAAGATAGGCTCAATGAATGGCCAGAGACCTTTGAAACCTGTGATTACCAGCCCGCAAAATATGGAAAAACTTTTATGAACTGATGCAGAGTAAGGTAGGTAGAACCCCCAAAATATTTACATTGTAAATCAACATTATAAAAATTAACAATTCAGAGATCTTTTATAAATCAATGAAGGATGAAATAAATAGAAACAGGAGAATAATTTATGTAATAACACTATAAAAACAAATGACTTTGAAGTCAGACTATCTTAACTGTGGCCATCCATGCATGATTTCCAGAGGAACAATGATGAAACATGCTATCAATTGCAAAGTAGAAATGGATTTAGGTTGCAGAATGAGACATATGCACACATATAGATATATAGAGTGTTACAGATGTATTTTGTAAACAAACATTGAGGGAATTTGTTTTCCTTCACTACGCATATTTATGACAAGAAATTTTCTTTTCAATAGGGTAGGAAAGAAAATAAATTTTTAAAACTTTTTTCTAAATAAAGAGGCACCAGGCTGCTACAAATATGAAATGATGCATGTACTTTCAGATGAGGCCATTGTGTTATTGGTTTTACTTTGTTACACAGACCTCTCACAATGTGGAGTAACCTACAAATGTTATGTAAAAGCCAAACATTACTGCAAGGGAAAGAAGATGGGAACCATATAGGCAATAAGCTTGATAAGGAAGGGTAACCCTTCTAAGAGCTAAAAGACTGAAAGGTGATGCTGTTTATTTCTAGAATGGAATGTGAAAAAGGGAAGAGGTAGGAGTGGGGGTGAAGGGTGGGAGGGAGGGAGGAAGGAGATGAGTAAACTATGAAATTTTCCAGCATCTCTTGAGTTGGGTTCTAACAGCATCATTTAATAATTTTACTTGAAGTGTTTTTAATTCCAAGATCATCAGACACTCAAATTCAAACCAAGTAACAAGAGAATTCTGTTATACCTCAGCTCATTATTTCAGAATTATTATTACAAGACTAATCCTATGATGTCAATATATCATGGACCATTTCATATAATAACCCCACCATAAAAATATCCTTCTAAACAAAGTTGATGGAACCTGGCTCATTTTTGAAGCACCAACAAGTGAAATGTGCATCTTGAAGTATAGAGAAGGGTCAGAATAGAAAAAAACAAAAAAACAAACAAACAAAAAAACAACCAATGACTTGTGTCCCTTTCCTTCTATTTGCAGATCTATGTAGTACAAATCCACAACCTCAGCAACAGATATTTAAAATCAGATTACATATTTTATGTCAAATCTGGTCCTTCCCTCAACCTGGCCCTAAAAGTCAAGGCTTCTCTAATGGTTAAACGGAGAAACTACTTGCAAAAAGCTTATTTGAACCAGGAGAATTGGATTAATAGGATTACAGATTTATAAAGAGTTAGAAGGGACTTCAGAGACTATTGAGTCCAACACCCCATTTTACAAATGAGAAAAATCAAAGATTTTAAAACAATTTGCCATGGATTTTATGACTATAAAGTATCTCAAGCATGATTTGAACTCACATTTCCCTACTGCTAAGCCTAGCACTCTCGCCATGTACCAAATATTTGCCTAAGAAATAGTCTAGGGAATCAGTCATCTCCTCTATGGGAAGATTCCCTTCAGTGATTCAGATCATAGCTTGTTTATGCCTGCCAGATGGTACTATTCACTTCACACTCACCTGTGTCCTCCCATAAATGTGTTACAAGGAAGCTCCCACACAGCATACTGGGGGCCTTCCTTGCTCTCTTTCAATAACATGCCCACTTCTGAAAGCTTAGCTTTCTCTTAGCTTCTCTAAACCTCAGTTTACTCATCTGTGAAGGCATCAGACTAAATGGCCTCCAAGGTCCCTTTTAGCTCTAGAGCTGTGATTTTGGATTTCATGTGGTTACCATGGGAGCCACAGACTGTCCAGTGGCTGTCTCTCGCCTGTCATATGAACAGTCCATCATTTTTTTCTCAGATACGGACTGGATTACATATTCACAAGGCATTTTCTAACTAGAAGGGCAGTCTGGCAGTGGATCCAGATGTCAGAACCAAGCTCTGACTCTCTCAGTAGATACTAGCTAACTAGCTATCCATCAGTCATGACCAGGAAGAAATGTGTCCATTCATTGTATCTCTAGATTTGTAACTGTATCCTTCCTAGATTCAAAAGGATAGACTAATTTGCCTGCCATTGCAAATGGCTTGTGGTTACTAAGCTCAATGCAAGCTAAGAGCAGTCCCAGCATAGCCCAACCTGATAAGGTAAACAGGAGACATGATATATGGATCCATGCCTTCCAGCTCTGCAAACGCTGATTTTGAATAATAGCATTATCTACTTCAATGGCACACCATCTGTTTTATGTCTCCACCAAGCTAATGTTTTTCACATCAAGAACTGAGAAATAGGAAGACTTAAAATTAAACTGGATTAACATTTTCCCTGCTTGAGGAGGCCAGACCCACAATAGCTTGAATTTGCTGAAATACAACTCAAAAGAATAATGCCTGGGGACTCATTAGTCTAGGATTCTTTCCCACTATTTGTCTATATAAAAGCCTTCACCCTTTCCAGGTCTCAGTATCCCTACCTGTAAAACAAGGAGATGGATTCACTCTCTAAGATGCCTTCCTGTTATAAGTGCTTAGTAATTTGTAGAAATACAATTTCAGGCAAATGAGGACTCCTATATAAGTATTTACTGAGACTTAAGGTAAAATGTGGTAAATAAATACGTCTCTGAAAAACAGTTCTTTCCAGGGTCAGCTCAGCCTTAATGCAAGGAGGGCCCCCAGTATGTTGTATAGGAACTTCATTGTGGCACTTTTATGGGAAGACACAGGTGAGACTAGGGTGAGTAGGACCATCTGGGCAGGTATAAAACAGGCTGTGATCTAGGTGCCCCTATGACTTGGCATAGTAAATGCTTAATATATGCAGACTAACTGAACCGTAGCCTTTTTATGTTCTCTTCCCACAACTTCAAAGCATGTTCTCTCCATCTTTGGCCCAAGATATCTCCATGATATCCTCTCTACCTGTCTAATTCCCAGCTATTCTTCAAAGGGCCAGCAAAAGCATTGCATCTTCCAACAAGATTTGTGTAACTATTCTACTCCTGCTGAATGAGCTCCTCCCATCCCTTAAACTTCAATGTTCTAGACTGGTTTTTCAGAGCTCCGAGCTGGCTCTGTATCATGATAAGGCATTTGGTAAAAAGCTTCAGAGCCCTATTGTATTATACATAAAATTGGCTAAAACATTTTTTTTTCTTTCTAGGTCTCAGATTTAAAGACATGAGGAGCTTTGAAGAGGCTCAAGAGAAGAGTCACAAACATAATAAAAGAAAATAAAACCGAGGAAAAATGTTAAAGACACTAGGTCCAGAGAAAAAGAATAATACAAGGGGATGGTCTTTATCTCCACTTAAAACAAGAATGAGAAGAAACAGGCAGCATTATACTCACTATTAGAAACACTGTAATGAGCTGTCTTCAAATTTGAGGAGACAGATGAATATTTGTTATAAAGAGACATTATTGAAGGTGTCTCTGATTGATTTTAACTGCATGGAACATCATGCTTCCCCAGATAAAACGAAAGACCAATCATCTGAAATCTCATCATCATGCAGACTGAATTAATTTGTGATAATTGATAACTTCTCAATTTTCTTTCCCTTCTAATTAAAGGGCAATAAACTTTCCCCAAAGTCTTCTTTTATAGAAAGTTCAGAACTTTCTGGTAACTCTAATTTCTATTAGCATATGAACTTTGTTTCAACTCCAGGGAACATTATGTACATCAGGACCAGGTGCTACCTGATATGTCCTTCCTTTCCTTTCACCCACCTTTTTGCAGTTTATTATGGTGTTCTGTCTACCCATTTAGATTGTAAACTCCTCGAGGAAAGAATCTTTAATTTTTACACTTACATCTCTAGCACTTAGCACAGTGTCTGGTACATAATAAGTGCTTAATCAGTGTTTACTCAGTTGATTTCTTATTCAGGTAAGGATGGACTAAATGCTCTCTGAGATCTCTCCCTACTGTAAAATTCTGTGATTCTGTGATTTTGTGAGCTTTGCCACATCCTAATTATAACTAAAATTTGCACACCTTTGTACTTTCCCATATAATCTCTTATCTTGCTAATCAGTCTCTAAGCTTTTTGAAGGCAGGGACCGTTACTGATTCTTGAGATATACAAGCTGTTTGATGACCAAGCAGGAACTTGATTAACAATTTTCTTTTTTCCCCTCCTTTACTAAAGCTTTTTATTTTTCAAAACATATGCGTGGACAATTCTTCAACATTAGCCCTTGCAAAAGGGGTTGTGTTCCAATTTTTCCCCCCTTCCACCATGCCTTGCCCTAGATGGCAAGTAGTCCAATATATGTTAAATATGGTAGTAATAAATGTTAAGTCCAATATATGCATACATATATATATAATTTTGATAAACAATTTTCATGGGGAAAATGAAAAGTTAGTATAAAATTAAGACACATTACTTAGCATTGCTAATTAGATCAGGATGCTAACATTCTATTCCAAAGGCCAGAAGCTGTGATCTTCACCTCAGAAACTTGTGCAAAAGAATTGCATGCAAATGTAGGGATATGTGTCAATCCATTCCCAGTGCTGGAAATACAGCTCACGAGGGCTGTCTTCATGTACAAAGGATAGCATTATCTGGCTTATACACTATAAATTCCACTAAAAATGGTTTCCAACAAGGTTGAATGTTTATGTGTTTAAATCGCTAGTGAAAATCTCAGATTAAAGGCAGGCATCCACTCTCTTGCTCTTATAATTCACTCACTCCATAGGCCTTTTCCTTCTCAAGGATGCTATATTTATACCCATCCTCCCCCACACACAGCTGTTTCACTTTCAGGCTGCAAATATTAAACTCAGAATGCTGCCATGTTTTGCAAATTCAATGGAATTCTAGTTATTAACAGCAGGCACGTACACATTCAACATACTTACATGAACCTCCTTGGTTAAAGTCTCCTCAGATTAGACTCTTACTACTAGACTGTAAGCTCCATGGGGGAAACTGACAATTTTTTAGTCTCCAAGTGTAATATGAGTTTGAGAACTAAATGGCATCTAGAGATTTAAAGTTCAAAGGGAAAATAAGCATTCAACTCTGAAGTTATTTGGGACTATCTAGGTCAAGGATTCTTAATCTGGAGTCTGAGAACTATAAAGAATATTTTAATAACCATACTTCAATATAATTGATTTCTTTTGTAATCCTTTGCATTTTATGTTAGTCTTAATCTTTTTATATGACCTAGACAGTGTGTTTAAGCTTCTGGACACTTTCTTAGAGTGCTATTTTTTTTTTTAAATTTGTAGCACAAAAAATAAAGATGCTATTTCCCCCCATCCATTGCTCTCTACCCTCCACTGAAATCTATCCACAGACCTCTTTGGGGGGGGGGGTGTTATAGGCACACTACTTTAAGAATTACTACTCTAGGATATGAATGTCCTCCAAGAACCTGAATATCTTCAGATGAGATAAAGAATTCCAACAGTTTAAGTTGAAAGAGAGGTAATATATACGTGGCAGAAAAAAAGACCAGTTTTGGAGTCATAAAACCTGGCTTCAAGTGTTACCTTTGGCATACTGGCTATGTGACTATGTCATTTAAAGCAAGTCATTTAAACTTTCAGTGCCCAGAAAACTCTGTAAATAACTATAATTTACTTTCCATGCTGAAGTTCCCCATAATAAATGGAATCACAAGACATGAGGAATGGAATCCCACCCTCCCCCCCAAAAAAAATAGGTGAAAGAAAGAAAAACAAAGTTAGAGACTTCTAGAAAGATAGGATATATAGGACTGATCAGAAAAATGCAAATTAAGACAATTCTGAGATACCCCTACCCACTTCTCAACTTGGCTAAGATGACAGGAAAAGATTTGGAGGAGATATGGGAAAACTGGGACACTAAAACACTGGAATTGTGAACTGATCCAACCATTCTGGAGAGCAATTTGGAACTATGCCCAAAGAATTATCATACTATGCATACCCTTTGACTCATCAGTGTTTCTACTAGGATTATATCCCAAAGAGATCTTAAAGAAGGGAAAGGGACCCACATGTGCAAAAAATGTTTGTGGCAGCCCTTTTTGCAGTGGCAAGAAACTGGAAGATCATTGGAACTGGTCTGAATCATCTCATTTTTGAAGAGAGCCATGTCCATCAGAATTGATCATCATATAATCTTGTTGTTGCATGTATAATGATCTCCTAGTTCTGCTCACTTCACTTAGCATCAGTTCATGTAAGTCTCTCCAGATCTCTCTAAAATTATTCTGCTGGTTGTTTCTTATAGAACAATAATATTCCATAACATTCATATACCATAACTTATTCAGCCATTCTCCAACTGATGGACATCCCTTCAATTTCCAGTTTCCAGAGAAAGGAGTGTAGAAACTGAGTGTGATTCACAACATAGCATTTTTACTCTTTTTGTTGTTGTTTGCTTGCACTTTATTTTCTTTCTCACTTTTTTCCCTATCTGATCTGATTTTTCTTGTGCAGCAAGATAACTGTATAAATATGTATATATATATATATATATATTAGATTTAACATATTTTGATCATGTTTAACATATATTGGATTAATTGCCATGGGGGGGGGAGAAAATTAGAACACAAGGTTTTGCAAGGGTTAATGTTAAAAAATTATCCATGCATATTTTTGAAAATAAAAAGCTTTAATAAAAAATTTTTTAAGTTAAATTAAATTTTAAAAAGAAAAAGGACTGATCAGCCAAGCTGTCTAATTAAAAACCAATTTCATTCTTAAGTTATCAAACTAGTACTGGTAAAAATTCCAAGAGATAGCATAGCTGGAGGGATGGCTCCCCTCCAGAACCATCTGGATCCAGTAAAAAGATATAAATCGAGATAACTTGAGATAGCCCTGGATGAAATGGAAGACCTTGGCCTTTTTAAGCTAAGGTCTTCAACTAGGTCTCAGTTTGACGGAGGCAACACCCATTCAGTGATTAAAGCTAGGTAGCAATTGATGCAGAAAATGGCCTCTTGCCACCTAGCCAAAAAATTAAACAAATACACAATCTAAATAAATTTTTTAAATGAATGAATCTGGGAGGAGGAGACCTTCAGGGTTTCTGGCCAAAATAGAAATGACCGCTATTTACATTCACTCTTTGTCAATCAGTTCCCAATCAACAACTTTGTCATTTATCAATCAACGACTAATTGGGGCTTGCCCTGGGACCTATTTTTGTCTAATCAATGGCCATGCCTTAAAACCCCCCAAAAATTTGTTTTCAGAGCAGATTCTTCCACTGGGTATGGGTATATAGACCCGATGACTTCCTGGGTGTCTTGAAACAAGATTTTATGACTGTTGGAATTTGACAAGTAGTATTAACTTCTTTTGACTATGTTCACTGCTTTCTATTAGGAATTTCTAGTGTAATTAAAACTTTCTGAATGAAATGTTTGGAATGAGCATTCCAGATGTGAGTATCTACCTCATCTGCCTGTATAAAGAAAGTATGAGTAAGATTAATTTATTCATTCAGTTAATGTTTCCCAAGTGCCTATTAAGCAGAGAACCCTGAGACTGGTACTTACAGGAATGCAGGGAGATGGATTAGACCTAGTAACGGTCCTAATGAAGCTCTGTACAGTAGGAGGAAGAAGAAATGTACATGTTCAACTAGATAAGAGCTACTAAATTGTGAGAGTTCATCAATAAACATTAAGTGCCAACTGTATACAAAGCTCCATGCTGACACGGAGGGGGAAACAAATAAATCAGACATAGTCCTGCTGCAATTGAGCTTGTATCCAGAAAACTGGATAACATCAATTCACAGATAGCTACAACACACAATTTTAGATGGTAAGTATATTTAGATAAAGGAAATCTGAGGGGGAGAGCATCATTATGACAAAAAGGAGAAGAGACTCCTGACTAGGACAGGAAGGACAGCAAGGAAGAGTTTGGAGAAGAGGGTTAAATCTGACTTTATAAGGGCCCAGTCAAAAGAAAATTTAAATAAGCACAAAAATTATATGGTATTTATCTATCACATTTTGAGATAAATTAAATTATGATTTCTCTCCACATGAGGACATGAAGCCTAAAAATAATTAAAATTTCTTCCAACAAGGAAGTAAGGTTTTAACAGTAAGATTCAGATAAAGAGGCCAATTAAAAATAAATAAATTATGAAAGCAAGAGCAATTAATCAATTAGCAATAACTCAAATTTATATATGGCTTTAAGATATGCAAATACTTTTCTTATAATAAACTCCATTTGAGTGCCAGCAAAGAGCTGGACACTACAGAAATGTTTATTTTTTTCTAAGGCATTACTAAATGCAGTCCACTGAATAAATAGAGGAAACAAGATATGGTGGAAAGACTGCTAGATTCCAAGCTGGAAGACATGGGCTCGAATTCTAAGCCAGCTTCTGTGATTTTGGGTGAATCCCTTCATTTCCTGGGACTTAGTTTCCTTTCTGTAATGTAAGAAGCACTACATCCCACTTCTGACACCATTATTGATGTGTCCCAGAGTAGGCTGCATTAATTGTCTTCTGCCATCCTGTCCAGCTTTGTAATCTATGTTCCAAAGATTGGAAACTAGCTCTACTGATCTAATGTTACTGCTCCAATGTATCTCCCCTTTTTTTGGTGGGGGAGGGGGAAGAAATATGAAGATAGAAAATAGAAGGGAAAAAAGAGATGTAGTTGGTAAATAGAGATAACCATGCTTAAGACATCATATAATCTTATCCACTCTCCCAATTTTGTAGAGAAAGAAACCAAGATCTAGAGTAGGCAAATTACTTGTCAAAGGTCATATAACTGGCAAAACTAGAGTCTTCTGAAACAGGCAAGCTGACAGGGTAATTCCTCACTTATTGTTTGAGCCTATCATAGAAACTACTCCTACATTTCTTACAGTCATATATCTCAGTTATTCATAAACACTTTTCAATTCCAGGTTTTCTCTATCAGCCCTTGGGATATGAAGTTCAATGAAGGAATTTAAGGTCACATCAACACTAGTCAAAGCAAAAACAATGAGGCCAGAGAATCAAATGCCCAAGTAAAAAGTTAACTCTTCAATGCAAATATAGAAGATTCTGGAATTATCAGCACATCCATCATTAAGAGATAGGAAGAGAAAGAAGCTTAGTAATTCACTGGTTCCTGAAATTAACACATTTAATTAATAGAATTTATTCTACATTGATTTGTTGACTAATTCCTTAATGGAATTTAAGGATGAAATTAGAGAGAGGACAACAAATAGATGAGAAACTGAAGGGAAAAAAAAAAAGTAGAGTTTTTTAGAACAAGCTCTTTTTACCACCATTAAGAGTGAAATCATCTTCTTTTTGTACAGCAAAATAATGTTTTGGTCATGTATACTTATTGTGTATCTAAGTTATATTTTAATATATTTAACATCTACTGGTCATCCTGCCATTTAGGGGAGGGAGTGGGGGGGGGTAAGAGGTGAAAAATTGGAACAAGAGGTTTGGCAATTGTTAATGCTGTAAAGTTACCCATGTATATATCCTGTAAATTAAAGGCTATTAAATAAAAAAAATAAAAAAAATAATAAAAAAAAAAAGAGTTAAAAAAAAAAGAGAAAAAAAAAAAAGAGTGAAATCATCACATGTGGACTTCAGCATTATAGATCTTGGTCTGCATTTCTGGTTAGTTCATCCAGCTTTATGAAAATCTAATTTGCTATCTTATTATTGAATTAAGGTATAGAAAGACTTTTTGTTTTAACTTATAATCAGTGAGACTGTGGACTCAACACAGGATCACAACTTGGCTCGGCTCAAGTCAAACTTCTTACAAGAAGTCCTTCTTGAGCCTTCCAAACTGTTAGTGCGTCTTTCTCCTGCTCTCCATTATAACATTATGCTTATTTGGATATATGTCATATTATTTGAATACATGTTTTATGTTCCCCCCATCATTATGCAAGCTTTTGGAGGGCAGGACTTTTTTGTTTTTATCTCTGCATAATACCTAGTACAGAGTTTAGTAGATAGTAGGATCCAGTGTGGTTATTCAAGCACTTTTGCCTCTTCATGACCTCATTTAGAGTTTTCTTTTTTTAAAATTTTATTTAATAGCCTTTTATTTACAGGTTATATGCATTTAGAGTTTTCTTGGCAATAATATCAGAATGGTTTGCTACTTCCTTCTCCAGCTCATTTTACAGATGAGGAAACTGAAGCCAACAGGAGTAAGTAACTTACTCCACAGCTGGTGCTTAAGGCTGGACTTGAACTCACCAAGATGCATCTTGGCTGACTCTACGATGGGCACTCTATACCCTATGGCACCACCTAGCTGCCCATGTAGGATTTTAGTAAATGCTTATTGAACAGAATTGAATTAAACTTAGCTTCTTATTCATAAAGAATAACAAATAACTACCTCCTGCAACCCCAATCAGGAACTGGCTACTTATCTTTTTGGTTTTTCTCCCTGCTGACTGGCATCAACCAAGTCAACAAGTCAGCTTTTCTCAACAGAACGCATCTGTCAATTGAAGAAGTCCACAGAGAATCACTAAATGTTGTAGTTGAAGCACTATGGCACAGTTGAAAGCTTTGGTTTAGTTCTAGCTCCAGATCCTGATACTTCTGAGCTGAGTAACTATGGGCAACTCAGCCTCTCTGGGCCTGTTTCCTCATCTGGAAAATGTACAGGGGCACAATAGATGGCACCGGTCCTGGAACTGAGTTCAAATGAGGTCTCAGAATATTGACACTTGCTGGCTGTGTAGCCTTGAGGAAGTCCTTAACCCCATAGGGTCACCAAAAACAAATAAATAAACCAAAAGAGTACATAACAAAGCTTGTACTACCTAACAGAACTATTGTGAAGAAAGAGTTTCATAAACCTTAAGGAGAGGTGAACTATAGTTATCGCAAAGGGTTACCACAGTATTTGATAAAATCAGCTACTGAGGTAAAGACCCATTAACAAAAATTGTGGGGAAAAACTAGAAAATAGTCTGCAAGAAATTAGGTATGGCCCAACACTTTATTTCATATACCAAAATATTAGTTACAAATGGATATATAACTTAAGACATAAAAGGTGACTTCATGAACAAACTAGAGGAGCAAGGAAGGAGGAAATTATCTTTTTGGACCTGTAGATATAGGAAGAGTTCATGACAGAACAGAGGATAGAAAGGCAAAAAGAAAATAAAATGGGTAAATCTGATGATATAAAATTTAAAAATTTCTGTAGAAAAAAAAGGGAAGAGAAACAGGTCACTTGGGAGAAAAATCAGCAAGTATCTCTGATAAAGATTTTATAGACAAGATACTGATTAAAATTATTTTTAAAATTAAGAAAATATTAAACAATTTAAAAAATGCAAATTAAAGCAACTCTAATGTTCTACTAGCTAAGTGCCACAGCACAGTCCTAGACCTGAGGCTCAGACACTTGCATGGTATATCATTTAACTGTCTGCCTCAGGTTCTTTAACTGTAAAATGGGGAGAATCACCTCAAGGATCAGATAAGATGATTGTAAAGTGCTTAGTACAGCTTCTGATACATACTAAGTGCTATATAAATGTTTGCTATTATTATTCCTAGCTAAGTAGTTAGATGGCACAGTCCATAACGAGTGCTGGACTTAAGGAAAACCAATAGCACCTACATCATGAGATTGTTGTGAGTATCAAATGAGAATAATGATAAAATGCTTAGCACAGAGGCTAGCATGTAGTAGACAATTAATACATGCTTATTTCCCTCCCCTTCCTCTCATACCTACCAGACTGACAATGATTGCTGAAGGGCTCTGGGACCCACTTATAAGAATAGCACAGATGTTAACAAAAAAAAAAAAAAAATAGGCAAAATAATAATAGGAAGTTAATTTTAATGAATCAGAGTAGATTAGGAAAGAGGGGCTAGATGCCAGTATTCATGCTGGGACAAGGGAAAAAGAGTCCCAAGTGGAGTCCCTGGAGACAGTGCTGAACTAGGTTTGTTTTGGTTGACAGAATATGCCAAGAAGGGAATTTTAGAAAAGTTAGGTCTGACAGACTCTCTGGAGAAAAGTGAATGGGGATAAAAAGGAACCTTTTTCTCAGCAGTACATATCACCTATAGAAAAGCTGACCAAGGGCATAAAAACCTCACAGTCAAATGCAGAAAGGAAGAAATATTAAATGCATCCTTTTCAGATCAGGATGCAGCAAAAATTATGTGGGATAAAGACCCTGGGGAAAAAAACAGACCAAAAATGATTTGGAACTAAATAATTTAATCCTAAAGAATGAATGGGTCAAACCACAAAACACACCAAATAATGGAGCTGTTTTGGTATCCTCAGCACCTACCGCAGTGCCTGGAACTAGGCTTAATAAGTGTTACTTGCTGACTGGTTGACAGATCTAAGGAACATCTAGTTAGATGTACCATGATATGGTGAAGTTAGGCTCAAAGGACCTGTGTGGGCTTTGCCTTTAAAACATCTTAAAAGCGTGTTTTTTTTGGTAAAATGACACAGTCTAGAGCAATATTATTTGAGGCATATCATTTCTCTCTCTCTCTCTCTCTCTCTCTCTCTTTCTCTCTCTCTCTCTCCCCCTCCCTCTCCCCCTCCCTCCCTCTCTCCCCCTCTCTCAATGAATAGTATCTATGATATCACAGAGAAAATGGCTCCTTTGCCTCTTAAAAAATTCTCCAACATCTCTAGCTAATCTGTGAGTGGGGTGTCCCAGCCTCTGATCTGACATGGTCCAATCACATTCCCTGAGAGTTCAGACTATAGCTGTGATGCTGTCCTGGCACAGCTCTGGGGCTTGTTTAGCAAAGAGAGCTGTGGGCTCTCTGCCCAGTCCAATGCCCAAGTAGATAGCCTATAGGCTGGGTCATTCATGAAGTCTTTCAATAGGACTCCCAGACCTATTGAATGGGTATCCCAGTCCTATTGAAAGAGTTCATGAATGACCCAGGCTATAGGCAGCCTATCTGTTATTCAACTGAAAACATTTGATAATACAAATTCATTAACATTCCATAAAACAGAAGTAAGGTGTGAAAAGAACTCATCCTAGCACCTCCAGCAGGAATTCTTAACCTTTTTGTGTTCAGAATCCCTTTGGCAACCTATTAAAGCTTACAGACCCTTGCAAATTATTGCCTACATTCCTAATTAAAGGAAACGCAAATTCAGTCAGAAGCTAGTGAAAATTCAAATGCAGTCCCTATCTAAATTCATGAACTCCTGATATGTACCTACTGACCCTCAACTTAAGAACTTTGGATATAGAACATCTGCACAAATTTCTAAAATACATGTCTAGAGTTCATTTTCTCTTCACCTCTGCTTCCTCAGATTACTGCCTCCTCCATGAAGTCTTCTCTAATGTCTCTAGTTTAATGTTATCTCTCTCTTTAATTATACAATATGGAAGGGACCTTAAGTAGTCATCAAGCCCAAACTCGTCATTTTATAAATAAGGAACTTTCATCACAGAGAGGTTGTATGTCCAGGGTCATTCAACTAGTAAATATCTGAGGAAGAATTTGAACTAGGTCTCCCTACCTCCATATCCAGCACTCTTTCTACTCTGCTATCTAGGTGGCTCAATGCTCTATTCCTAGGATAGAATGTAATTCATTGACAGCAGGAAGTTTTATTTTTGCCTTTGTCTCTCTAGTGCCAAGCACTTAGTAGGTACTTAATAAATACTTGCCTAATTGAATTGGCAGAGATCTTACAAACCATTTCACCTAACTTGTTTTCTCTATAGAAGGATACACTGCAAGTCCAAATAAGTTAAAACTATGAGTACTGGATTGACTGGTTAGAATGTAGGGTCAAGCAACTCTAAGATACCACTACACACCTGTCAGATTGGCTAAGATGACAGGAAAAAATAATGATGATTGTTGGAGGGGATGTGGGAAAACTGGGACATTGATTCATTGTTGGTGGAGTTGTGAACGAATCCAACCATTATGGAGAGTAGTTTGGAACTATGCTCAAAAAGTTATCAAACTGTGCATACCCTTTGATCCAGCAGTGTTACTACTGGGATTATATCCCAAAGAGATTATAAAGAAGGGAAAGGGACCTGTATGTGCACGAATGTTTGTGGCAGCTCCTTTTGTAGTGGCTAGAAACTGAAACTGAATGGATGTCCATCAGTTGGAGAATGGCTGAATAAATTGTGGTATATGAAAATTATGGAATATTACTGTTCTGTAAGAAATGACCAACAGGATGATTTCAGAAAGGCCTGGAGAGACTTACACGAACTGATGCTGAGTGAAATGAGCAGGACCCGGGAGATCATTATATACTTCAACAACAATACTAGATGATGACCAGTTCTGATGGATCAGGCCATCCTCAGCAACAAGATCAACCAAATCATTTCTAATGGAGCAGTAATGAACTGAACTAGCTATACCCAGAAAAAGAACTCTGGGAGATGACTAAAACCATTACATTGAATTCTAATCCCTATATTTATGCACACCTGCATCTTTGATTTCCTTCACAAGCTAATTGTACAATAATTCAGAGTCTGATTCTTTTTGTACAGCAAAATAATGTTTTGGTCATGTATACTTATTGTGTATCTAAGTTATATTTTAATATATTTAACATCTACTGGTCATCCTGCCATTTAGGGGAGGGGGTGGAGGGGGTAAGAGGTGAAAAATTGGAACAAGAGGTTTGGCAATTGTTAATGCTGTAAAGTTACCCATCTATATATCCTGTAAATAAAAGGCTATTAAATTTAAAAAAAAAAAAAAAAAAGAATGTAGGGTCAAGAACTCCAACCAACTACTTAAGGAACTCTGTTCCTTACTTCTTTGGGCTATCTTCATCTTCTCTTTTCAGCTTCCTTTTTTTTTTTTTTGGAGGGGAGAGGTCCCCCATTAAATTGTAAATGCCATGAGGGAATTTCTCTTTACATTTTAATCCCCAGCACACATGGTGGACATTTAATAAATGTTTATTGACAGTATTCCTCCACTATATCACTTTAGTATGCATATGTGCATGTGTTGTTGTTTAGTCATTTCAGTCACGCTTAATTCTTCACCAGCCCATTTAGGGTTTTCTTGGCAAAGATTCTTGAATGGTTTGCCATCTTGTTCTCAAGCTCAATTTACAGATGAGGAAACTGAGGCAAAGAGAGTTAAGTGATTTGACCAGAATCCCACAACTACTGTCTGAGGCTAAATTTGAATTCAGGTACAGTGCTCTAACCAGTGCATCACCTCACTGCTTGTATGTGTGTATGAGTATGTGTGTATGAATGAAGAGACAAGGTATGACTTCCATGAGTATATATGTTTGTAAAGATGCCTTTGTCTCTTCCCATCTATCCCTCTCTTCTTTCTCTTGTTTTACACAAATAATTATACCATACACATATATGATCTACATTTAACAAACTCTTATCTATATATATGACTTTGACCCTCTAATTCCCTATAGTCTAAGACAAATTTGACATAACTGAGCTCTATGTCCCTCTCCTAATATATGGGATTTTGTATGCACTTCACAGTCTATTCATTTGTTTATGGGAATCATTCATGCACAATCAGATCATAAACTCTTCAAAGACAGGGAGGCAGGCCTTCCTTCTTTGGGCAGAGAGGCAGTAGACTATATAAGTATAGAATTAGGCCTGTGTCCTTATATAGCCAATGTACTGCACTTGCACAATTCCTTGCTTCAAGACCTAGTACAAGTACCATCTTCTACATAAAGTCTTTCTTGATTCCCACCTCTAACTGCTAATGTCCTCCATCCACTATCTTATATTTAGTTACTTTTTATTTCTATTTCTTCCATTTATATTTCTTCTGGCTTCCTTCAAGTATCAGTTGAAGTCCAATCTTCTGTAAGAACTCTTTCCAGGTCTCCTGAATCTCAGTGCTTTCCCTAAGATTATTGCCTATTTATCCTGCATATATTTTGTCTGTGCGTAACTGATGCAGGCTATCTTCCCCATTAGAGTAAGAGCCTCTTGACAGAAGGGATAGCCATTTATTTTTCTCTGTATCCACAGTACTAACTATGGCTCCTGGAACACAGTAGACATTTAATAAATGCTTACTGACTATTCTGTATATATACTTGGACATGTCTGCTTGACTCCCCCTAATATAATGCAAGCTCTTTGAGAAAGGGAATTATTTCATCTACTGTATTTGCATCCTCAGTGCCTAGAACAGATTAGGCAGCTAATAAATTGATAAATTATTGAATGATAGAAAGAGTTCTATTGGAGATTAAAAAAAAGAAATTATATTTTAGGAGCAGGGGAGGGTATAGTAGGGTAGAATACAGGCATTAAAGGAAACTATATAAGTTGCCTAGAACCATTCTTCCAGAAACCTAAAAACTGGACCCTGCCCATCCTGACATTTGGCTAGGGTGGCAATGGAGCTCATCCATTAACGCCAACTGACAAGAGAGCCACCTGCAGAGCTTCCTTAGGGCTCAGAGGGATGATCCAGCCACTCCTCATCCTGCCCCTCCTGCCTCCTGACACCCCTCCCTCCTGTTCACACACTTCACACTGAAACTACAGGGGCTAATGTGCATTTTCTACCATGTGGCTTCAAAGCTAACTCTTCATCCCGGATTTGGGGAGCAGGGAACAGATGGCCTCAACAGCAGAAAGTCTCCCAAGAACTAATTTTACCAATCACATGTGGTGAGAGCTCGATTTATACAAACAGATCAGTTAGTGACAGGAACCCTCATAATGACGTGACAATTATTCAGTGTGGCAGCTGTTTGTGCCGCTACCCAAACCGAGTTTGAAAACATGGGATAACGCCTCTGGCTCCCCTGGACTTTTCAGGCAATTTCAGTGCCTGCATACATCAGGAAGAGAGGTGGGGGCCTATCACCCCAGCTACCACCTTCAAGAGCAAAATGTATTTAAAGTTCACAATTGCGGAAGTTCATGAGCCGTTCTTCAAGTTTTTCTGTTAAAAGCACTGATGGTCGGCAGGTAGTGGGATTATCAAGATGAGAGACTAGGAGCCTGTCAGACCCACCTCCACCTTTTATAGTTGTGGAAATTAAGGCTGAGAAAGGCACAGAGGCATGCCTGACATCACCTAGTTGGTCCTAGCCCCTCCAAAGCAGTGGGGGAAAGAATTCACCTCATGCGTCACTTAAATTAAGGTTGCTCTATGGATAGAACATCACATTGGGAAGGAAAAAATAGAGAAACTGAGGAATTCAGAGAAACTAGGTAAGATCAATGTATTCTGAGATGAAACAAGCAGAAGAATAATACCCATAATGACAAGGCAAATGCAAAGATCAGTCAAGGGACACAGGGCTTTGTGTTGCAGAATAACCAAGATTGGGCCTGTTGAACAGAAGATCGACTATACCTCCTTCCTCCTTGCCAAGAGTTGCGGGATGCTACTAGGGCAGAATGTGGTATATACTGGTCACACGTGGTCACTGAGTCGGTTGTTTTTGTTCAACTGTTTCTTTGTTGCAGGGAAGAGGAGTTCAATTCCAGAGGCAAAGAGCAGATACAATCTACAAATGACCATGATATGAAAATAAATGATATCAATACAATTTTAATTAAGAAAAAAAACAAACAAACCATAATTATTGGCTCCTAAGCACAATTAAAATAGGGTTGGATTTTAAACTTTTGAGGAATGCCTCTATGAACACAGAAAAGTATGATCCTTCATGTTTAAAAGTGGCCAATGATATTGTGATATCTATGGGATAGGGTGACTGAAAAAAGATGAGGTAAGCCTGGCAAGCCTCCCTTCTAGATGGGATCCTTGGCTTGCCCATCGTTCCCTATGCTAGTGGATGTCCCATGATGCTCGTATTCTCAAGCTACCCAAGTCAACATGGCTACTTGATGAATCTGATTTACTCCTGTTGGTTACAAATCCTGGGCCATGGCCCACCTCATCTCTTCAGTCTGTCTCTGACATTTAAGGCTGCAGAGCTCAAGCTCATATCTCTACCCCATGGCTCACCACCATCATTTCTGGGCAAAGTGTGCAGTCGTGTGAACGGAACACAATAGAGCAGATGTAGAGCCACGAACGCAAAATGGGCTATCCTCTGCCTCATTCTGGATAGATGGGTATCATAAAGTGGTGGCAAGTGCTGGGAGGTTGGGTGAGGTACCAGGGGGCGGGGATTCAAATCCTAACTGCTATTTGCTAGCTACACAGCTGTGGTGTAACAGTTTCGCCTTTCTGGCCTTCAGTTTTCTCAAATGTAAAGGAGATCACAGTCTACATCTACAAGGTCAGTCTGAGAACCTTTATATCACCATCTAGCTCAAAATCTATGATCCTATTTTCAAACCACACCAATTCACCCTTGAGAAGTAGTAAAAATCTCTCTATTCTCTTGTTTTAGAAGTTATCTGTGCTATGGGTCAGACCTTTTTTTTTTTTTTAATTATGAGCGTTGTTTAACATAATTTGGATTGCTTGGGAAGGGGTAGGGTGAAGAGAGGGAGGAAAAAATATGTAACAGAAGGTTTTACAAGGGTGAATGTTGAAAATTAATTAGGAGTATATTTTGAAAATAAAAAGCTTTTTAAAAATTGTGTGTGTATTCACTCTATTGCTATCTTTTGTTCTTTTACATCCTCTTTAAGTAGCAGACTTGAAACTTGCCTTTGAAGAATTACATTAACCCATAGATCAAATGAAATAACATATGCAAAAAGCTTTGCAAGCTTTAACATGCTATCTAAATATTAGCTGTAATTAATATATGATTGGTACTTTAGGACAAAATAAAATTTAAACAGAATTGACACAAGACTTCCTTTTGTGCTGTCTCTATATCTAATCTCTAGATGACAGGGATTGCAAAGAAGAACATGCAACACTTTTTCTTTTTCCAAAAACTTTTAGGCAATGTGGTCAGTGTTTTCTACCTTTTATACTTTAGGAGAAAGGGGCAAGCTTGGAGTAAAAAAAAATTTTTTTAAAGATAACACAAAACCAGTGTTCAAGTCAAAGTTGAGCCCCAAAACATTCCCTTCTAGTCAACAGCACATGCAATGAGAGGACCAAGGTAAGAATTTTTCCCCATTTTAAGAGCAAATCCACTTGTGAGCTCCTCTTCACTCAGAGTGGCAAGAGCAGCATCTGGTAGGAAGTAGGCTGAGGCACTGGGGCATTTGAGTCCCTGGCAGGAATGGCTGCCACACACGTACTCCTGCCCGAGCCACATTGGCTTGACACAGTCTCTTCACACCTTCACAACACACAGTTAAGTGCTAAAAAGCAATAGGGAAAAGTAGTACCAGCTGTGCCCAGGCAGAAGGAGGGGCCTTATTCACCAAAGCTTCTAAAAAGGAGCAGCAAATTTCTGCTAAATTTCTTGGTTTGGCTTCTTCAACATAGGATTCTTGACCTAGAGTTGGAAGGCCATTGAAGATCATTAGGTGAACCCCTTCATTTCATAGATGAAGGAACTGAGGTCCAGGAGTAGAGTGACTTGCCCAGGGTCACAAAGGGAACATGGAATTCTTAAGGAGTCTGATCCTCAGTAAATATCCATTTTTTACTCAAAGCCTTCTTTCCCAGCCTGGTAAGACCTAATGAAGCTGAAATTTGACCTTGGGTCCTTTTCCAAATCTATTCTTTGAACCACCATCCCACACTGACTCTTTTCTCTACACCTTTCTCCGGGATCTGAGTGGGCAATTTTGAACCAATCAACAAACATTTATTAAGTATATATATATATATATATATATATATATATATATATACACTAGGCATTAAGCATAATAAGCCATAATAGGCATAAGTATATATATATATATACTAGGCATTAAGCATAATAAGCCAGGATTTCAAAGTCCCACAATTTGGGGTCTGTTTCAAATGAAGAATAAGAAAGAAATAATAAAAGGTACAAAAAGTGAGAGAGCTCTGAGATTAAATAAAAATCTAAAATCCTATCAGAGTAGCTTATGGAGATCTTCAGCTCAGCAGGAGAAAAAACCAGGCTCATTTGTAGGTCCCAGAGAAAGCAGATTACTAAATCTGAATGACAAGCACATTAAGTGACATATCTCACTTTCTGGGTTCCCTGATCAAGATAGGAAGACTATAGAGGAAGGATGGGGGCAAAGATTGAGGTGATCTAGCTTCACACAAAATACTTGATAAGGTTGTTCCAGATGTGCATCCTCCACAGAGAGAATCAGAACAGAACAGTGGAAAGAGTCCTGAATCTGTAGTCAGTCGAGTAACATGAAGTGCCCACTATGGGCCAGCCAGGTACTGGACTGAGTTCTGAGGGTACAACAAAAGGTTTAAAAAAAAATAACACAGTCCCAAAATATTTATAGTATAAATGAGAAATAACCAAGAAAATGTGGGTTCAGATCTCAGCTTTGATATTTACAACGTGACCTTGACCTCTCCAGGTCATCTGTAAGATGCTGGAGTAAGGGCTGGATGGACTTTGAGGTTCCTTACAAATAGAAACTTAGCGCAGTTTTTGGCCCTGTTCCGAACAATCTCCCCTTGGGCTGCTTTGTGGGAGTGTCACAGGGGGATAGAACAGCTCCCCCAGGAGCTGAAGACTCTGGCTTTGCATCAATCCCTCCCACTCTCTCTGTCAAAGATAGACTCTCTTATAGTGCACTTTTTTTAAAAATTATTATTATAGTGACTTTTTATTGACAGAATCCATGCCAGGGTAATTTTTTTTACAACATTATCCCTTGCACTCACTTCTGTTCCGATTTTTTCCCTCCCACCCTCCACCCCCTCCCCTAGATGGCAAGCAGTCCTATATATGTTGAATATGTCCTAGTATATCCTAGATACAATGTATGTGTGCAGATCCAAACAGTTTTCTTGTTGCACAGGGAGAACTGGATTCAGAAGGTAGAAGTAACCCAGGAAGAAAAACAAAAATGCAAACAGTTTACATTCATTTCCCAGTGTTTTTTCTTTGGGTGTAGCTGCTTCTGTCCATCATTGATCAATTGAAACTGAATTAGTTCTCTTTGTCAAAGAAATCCATTTCCATCAGATTACATCATCATACAGTATCGTTGTTGAAGTATATAATGATCTCTTGGTTCTGCTCATTTCACTTAGCATCAGTTCATGTAATTCTCTCCAAGCTTCTCTGTATTCATCTTGCTGGTCATTTATTACAGAGCAATAATATTCCATAACATTCACATACCACAATTTACCCAAACATTCTCCAATGGATGGGCATCCACTCAGTTTTCAGTTTCTAGCCACTACAAACAGGGCTGCCACAAACATTTTGGCACATACTGGTCCCTTTCCCTTCTTTAGTATCTCCTTGGGGTATAAGCCCAGTAGAAACATATAGTGCACATATTAAGTCATTTCTTCCAATCATTTTTTTTCTAGGAACCATGAAATATGTTTATAGCAGAAGTTCTTAACTTGGGGTCAGTGAACTTTAAAAACTAGATAAAGAGTTTTACATATACAATATATATGGGGAGGGGGAAAGGGAGAAAAGGGTGAAGCTAGGTATCAAAGTAGATAAAGAGTACTGAGCCTAGAGTCAGGAAGACTTATCTTCCTGAATTCAAACCTGGCCTCAGACACTTATTAGCTGGTGATCCTGAGCAAGTCACTTAACTGTTTGCCTCAGTTTCCTCATCTGTAAAATGAGCTGAAGAAAGGAATAGCAAACTATTGCAGTATCTTTGCCAAGAAACCCCCAAATAGGATCACAAAGAGTAGAGCATGACTTGAAAAATATATATATATATATATATATGTATATATATATACATATATATATATATATATATATATATATATATATATATATATTTGCCTTTAAAAACATGGCTCTGAAAAGTCCATGAGCTTCCCCAGTCCCCTCCAAAGGGATTCATGTCACAAAAAAGGACGAGTCTCTGTTTTACAGTAATCACATGGCTTCCACTTCCAGGTCAATGGGTGTTTTGGGGGTATTTTGGACAGCTTTTGACAGAACACTTTTTTTTGATGCCTTTAAAACCATGACAGCCTTCACTACTTGCTGGAGAAGATGGATTTTAGCTTGACAGCTGTCTTGGCAACTACATAGAAAAGTGTCCATATTAACTCTTGAACGTGGGCACCCAGATAGACAGGAAGATGGAGAATATGCCAGCCAACATCAAAACAGGATTGGAAACAACTTGCACTTCTCTCTGCAATGCACATTTTGGGGGTATCTAAGTGTTTTTCCCCTGTTGGTAGGGTTTGATCTGTGCTCCATCACCACTGGGTCAGCATTAAAGGAGACGTACAGAAGGTGAGATGAAATGAGTCAATATAAGGTATTCTGTAAATAGGGCAAGCTGTCAACTGACTGATGTCCTAGCTAGTTCTGGGATACCAGAAAAATCCACCCCTCAAGAGCTACTCACAGATGTCCCACCCGGACGGAACTGTGTTAGCGACACTCTGTCTGCTTCTCTCTGTTCTCTCTTGGTCACGGCTTTCAGCAGGGAACATTCTGCACATATGGGGAGTATTTTTGCCACCAGCTTCTATGACAAAGGGCTCGTAAGTTTGCCTTTGGAGAGAGAAAGCCCTTGTTATGGGGCACCCAGAAAGCCCACACTGCGTCATGGGAGCTGCCCCTTGAGAATGATTTTTCAGGATTCTAACTTCCTCTGCTCTCTTCTGGGAGAAAACGACCAACCCAGAAATTAAAAAGCAAACAAACCCAAAACCCACCAAACCACCATTGCTGACATCATGGCAAATTCTATGTTCTGCTGCCATCCTGCTCCGGAGCCTGACCACATTTGGCATCTTCTGCCACTCCATGTGTAGTAAAGGCAGCCTGTTCATTTAAAATGGCTTACATTTTTTGTTATGACTGTGGCCTTTTACTAGTTTTTACATGAGATAAATACTAGAGAGTGGGGAGCTTGGAGTCAGGGCTGTGACCAATGACCAACCCTGTGTCAGGGCTCACATTTAGTCACTACTAGTAGTCAGTGGCAATGTCTCAATGGCAAGACCACAGAGCCAATCACATCTTTGTCTTACAATGACCCTAATTTGAATAGTTTGGAATATATATAATAGTCTCATTCCCAACAAAAAAATACCAATTGTTCAGTTACAAGTCCTGAGAGCCAATCATGTGTCTATACTACAATACCCTAAATCTGAGTATTTTAAGTAGTCTATAATATCCTCACATCCAGCAAAAGACAGCCTGACTGGCTTTGGAAAGGGGGTTTCATATGAAAATCAAACTGATTAGGGAAATAGAGGGAATAAGGTGAGCAGGGCATTGCCTCAATCATTCTCCTTTTCCTCCCTCACCTTCCTTGCCAGACTCTTAAAAGAAACAACTGGTAAATATGATAAATGTTGTGTCTTTGAAACCCAGATTCCATGTCTCTTTGTGTCCCTCTCTTAATCTTTGAGATTAGGAAATCACATTAAAAAATCCGGAGTAGCCAGATGGCCATGGACAAGTCATTTAAGTTGCCAGAATCTCACTTTCCTCATCTACAAAATGTGAATAATAATATTCACAGTACCTGATAACAATATCATTAAGTCCTGCCTATGACATATACTAGCTATGTGATCCTAGAAATGTTATTTAATTAACTTTTAGTACATTAAGTCTCTTCTCTAAGACTATAATTTTGGAATATAAATCCCCCTTATATTTGGAATATAAATACAGCCTTCTTCCCCACCCTCTCTCTGCCTCATGAAGAGAATTATCTTACACCTGTAGGATCTGTCATAGATCTCAACATCAAGGTTTCCCACAAATCTATTTCTAATTCCTAGGATACTGTTTAAAGTTCTAACCTTGGAGTCAGGAACACAGGCTCAAAACTACATCTGTTGCTTCCTAGTTGTGACTCTGGGCAAATTAGTTTACCTCCTTAAATCTAGGTTTCATCTTTGTTTTATTAAAGCTTTTTATTTTCAAAACACATATGCATAGATAATTTTTCAACATTGACCTTTGCAAAACCTTGCGTTCCAAATTTCCCCCATCTTCCCCTCCCCAGATGGCAGGTAATCTAATATATGTTAAACATGTTAAAACATATGTTAAATCCAATATATGTATATATATATATATATTTGTATATTTATACAATTATCTTGCTGCACAAGAAAAATCAAACAGGGAAAAAATTAGAAAGAAAAAAAATGCAAGTGAACAACAACAAAAAGAGTGAAAATACTATGTTGTGATCCACACACAGTTCCCACAGTCCTCTCTCTGGGTGTAGATGGCTCTCTTCATCACAAAATCATTGGAACTGGCCTCAATCATCTCATTGTTGAAAAGAATGATGTTTATCCAAACTGATCATTGAATAATATTATTGTTGCTGTGTACAATGATCTCCTGGTCCTGCTCATTTCACTCAGCATCAGTTCATATAAGTCTCCCCAAGCTTCTCTGAAATTATCCTGCTGGTCATTTTTTACAGAACAATAATATTCCATAATATTCATATACCACAATTTATTCAGCCATTCTCCAACTGATGGGCATCCATTCATTTTCCAGTTTCTTGCAACTATAAAAATAGCTGCCACAAACATTTTGGCACATACAGGTCCCTTTTCCTTCTTTAAGATCTCTTTGGGATATAAGCCCAGTAGAAACTGGGTCAAAGTGTATGCACAGTTTGCATAGTTCTAAATCACGCTCCAGAATGGTTGGATCAGTTCACAACTTTACCTACAATGTATTAGTGTCTCGGTTTTCCCCGCATCCCCTCCAACATTCGTCATTATTTTTTCCTGTCATCTTAACCAATCTGAGAGGTGTGTAGTGGTACCTCAGAGTTGTTTTAATTTGCATTTCTCCGATCAATAGTGATTTAGAACACTTTTTTTATATGGCTAGAAATGTAAATCTAAGTTTCTTAATCTGTACAAGGAAAATAATAACACCTACTTTATAGGGTTGTTCTAAGTTAGGTAATGTACAAAAGTATTTTGCAACTATATACATATTACTTATTTATAGTTACTTACATATTTGTATAATATTTATATTGCTATTTGTAGTCCTATTTATATAAGTTGCAATATTTATATATTATCTATGATTAAGCATCTAATATATATATATACCAGGCCCTGGAGTAAGGGCTAAGATACAAAGTTATCACCTTCAAGGAACTTACTAATAGTAATTGTTAATCATTATCACAAAACCCCACTAGGCAATAATTTCTTCTTCAAGGTTAATATCAGGAAATGGGATGCTTTATAGCAAGAAGCAGAAGAGCCTCTGATCCAAGACAAGAATATAAATCAAACTTGATCTTAATAGGACAATTTATCTATCCTGGGCCAGCCTCCTGAGAACAAGGTATCAGTTTTTGGGTTTGTTTGTTTGTTTTTTTAACCAAGGTAGCACTAGCAATTAACTGATATTAGTCAAATATAACATCTCCCATAGTCTCTAGACAGACTCAGATTTGATGTGGCTCTCTAAATCTGGATCAAGAATGTTGCTGGACAGTACATTTACCCCTTCCACTTTTCAAGGCTCCTCAATCTAGAAAATCTCATAAAATTTTTTGGTCCATCCTCTGGATTATTTGTTTGAACTATTATGTTATTAAAAGATAAAATATGTTGCTAGTATACAATACTATACATATATTTTATTCATTTCTGCGTTTGTAAACTTTTTCTGTGTCATCTGCTGGTTGTCATGTGTCATCTGTAACCTCCCCAAAACTCTTTTCAAATTTCCTCTTAATTTCTTATGCCGACTTGGGATATATCAAATCCTAAATGAGGAAAGCTGAGATATGAAAGGGATTATTGGAGGAAAAAAAGGGGGGAATGATCGAAGATAGATGATGGAAGAGAATGATTTCAGAGGCTCCTGTTGAGTTCCTGTCAGTGTCAGCAAATGTATTTACTAATTGACATTTTTAAAAGGTAGCATTTTTACAGAGCCTCTTTGTTGCCTCATTTGATCACTTTTGAGATCAGAGTGCAGGTATAAGGCACACCTGTCATTCCTTTATCTCTTAAATTACTTTTAGAGTATTCTTAAAAGTCTGTGTCTGTCTCCTCCGTCTCCCTCTCTCTCTCTCTCTCTCTCTCTCTCTCTCTCTCTCTAAAGCAATCACTTTATATAAAAAATTGTAACTAAAGCAGCCCATTTTCTTATGCTTAAGTCCTGTGTTAGAGAAACAGGATGGTGGAGTGAAAAGACTGCTGATTTTGAAGTTAGAAGAGCTGTATTCAAACTCAAATTCTTCCCCATAATAAGCATCTACGATGTACGTCCCATTAGACAAGTGACTTCAGTTCTCTGGGCCTCAGTTTTCTCCTTTGTATAATGGCAGGTTAGACTAAGTGACTTCTAAAGCCTCTTTGAGCTTGAAATCTGAAACTGAATGTGATTCTATAATCTATGCTTTTTAACAAACTGGTGGATATCAATGGATATCCAGGCATAGCGTCAAGTTTGCCCTGACTTAAAGGAGAAAAAAAAAAGCCAAACCAAACACCCATCATTCATTCATTCATTTGTGGTGTTCTCTTTCTTTTTAAATTGAGTTCCAAAATTCTCTCCCTCCCTTCAGACCTTCCCCAACCAATGAGAAGGCAAACAATATATCAATTATAAAAAACATTTTTTATAATTGATATATTGTCATAAAAACACATTTTCCTATGTACTAGCTATGTTGTTTAAAAAAAAAAGACAAGAACAATTAAGAAAGTTAAAAAAAAAAAACTATGTTTCAATTTGCATTCAGAGTTCATCGATTCTCTCTTTCGGGAGATGAATAGCATTTTTCATCATGAGTCCTTTAGAATTGTCTTGGATTATTGCATTTATCAGAGTAATAAATGTCTTCTATAGTTGATCATTGTTATAATATTGTTGCTACTGTGTATAATGTTCTGGTTCTGCTTAAGTTACTTTTTACTAATTCATGTGGATATTCCCAAGTTTTTCTGAAACCACTTCTCTCATTCTTTGTAGAAAATAGCATTCATCACATTCAGATATCACAACTTGTACAGCCACTTCCCAATTGGTGGGTATCCCCTCGATTTCTAATTCTTTGCTACCACAAAATAGCTGCTATAAATATAATTGTACTGTGGTCTTTTTCCTTTTTCTTTCACCTCTTTTGGAATAAAGGAGCTCAATCTGGCTTATAATAAAACTCATTATCTTCACTACCAAAGCCTCTGGATATCTCCATTTAAATTAATGGCACCATCATTCTATCAGTCAATCAATCCAGGTTCAAAAATTTCAATCATTTACGTCATGAACATCACCATCCTTTCCATTCTTCCATTGTAATTTATGTGTCTCTTCACCATTACCACAATCACCATCACCTAAGCCCAGATCTTTGGCTATGAAGGCCAAAATTGCTACAAGTCTACCACCAGAGTTCGCTTGGACCATTTTCTAGACCCTACCATCCACTCTTTACAACATTTCAAGCAGGATCATAAATAGAGAGTTCGAGAAGGAAAACAATTCAAGGCCTACAGTCTAAGTCACACTGTACCCAGAAGTTCTGGTCATATGGAAGAATGAGTTAGACAAAACTTAAGAGCAATGAGGGGAAGCTAAAGATCAAGCAGCCTTCAGCTGAGTCTCAGGGAATATTGCTCAAGAAGAAGGTAGCTCAAAGGTGTAATGTGCTTTTGTAAATAAGATACTTTTGTTTTTTTTCTTTTTTGGATCCCCAGTTCCCCATTGCTGAAGAAAGGAAATGAAGATGTGTGGTAGGAAGAGTGCTAGAAGTGGAGTCGGAAGGCCTGAATTTAAATCCCAATGTTGATATTTACTGTGTGACACTGTGAAATCATTAATTTTCCTAAGTCTTGGTTTGTTTATGGATCAAACAAGGGGGTTAAATTAGAAAGCACTTGAGATTCTGTCTCATTCTATGATCCTACGGAACATCTTGTTTTGGTATGGGTTGATCTCTGTGGCCACTGGGGCTTCTTTCACCATTAAATTGTGTGAGTCCATGCTAACACTTTGCATTGAATTTGTGAGGCTACTAAGAGTTCTGGGATGATATGATTCATTTCTAGGTTCTAGGTCATTCTAGGTTCTAGATTCATTTTTTTAGTTCAACTACCTCTTCTTACAATCATTTCTCAGTGTTATCACTGGGTATCGGTGATTTTCTTCAAGTACCATTCAGAACTTCCAGTCATTATATTACACAGTAGAACCACTCTCTTAATCAGAATAAAGTGCATGGGCTTTGTAGCTGCTATTTTTCTCACCACAAAGACTTTTTTAAAAAAATTCACTTCAAGGTCTTTATATTTGAGGTAGTTTCCACTTAAATGAAATTATTACACTTCAGACTTAACAAAACCTTGGGGGGAGAGGGAGGAGAACCACTGACAACAGAAGTTAATATGTTATACCAAAAGAGGATCTTTCTGTTTTGGCCACAGTAACCTTTCTAATTATGCTAGGATCATATCACACATTCCCCCTAAAAAGTAAACCCAGAGTTAGGAGCCAAACAGTATGAAATGGGCTGCAAGGAATGCCTTTATACAAAGACCACAACCAGACAATAATCCCCACTCCCACCCCTTTCAGCCTTTTCTAATGCCAGTCAAGACATTAGAAAGGACTATAGGCACGTAGAAGCTCTATAGCGAGAGCTTCTTTTCTACTTTTCAAGGCTCTCAAAAATCTTTTTCTCTCAGGTCAACAGAGGCAAAGGCAGGGATAGCTGAAGAACATCCCTATATCAATCACCAAAGGAAATGGGAATGGTGAGAATGACCTCGTGACCTAAGGAGAGGAAGAGGGGCTAATGGCAGGATCAAGTCCTCAAAAACCAGAAGGCAGTCTCCTGGCCTGCCTGCACACACACACAGGCCTCCTTTTCTCACTAGCTTGCACAGGCAGCCTGGGTAAACACCATATGCTTCACTAATCTAATTACAAAGAAGAAAGCCCAAAAGTTACTTTTTCAGGCTTTAGATAAATATGAAAATAAAGTGGTGAGATATTTTTGTATTGCTTTGTCCGCCCCCAAATGTCTAATAAAATACATCATGCCCCATCCTTATTTGCCAGCCTCCCTCTGCAACAAAAAGGCTTTTATCACACTAAGTTCTGAAAACACAGTCAAGGCCCCTTGGCCAAGGGGACAGTTAGTCACAGAGTGGGGAGGGTCCTCAGAATCCAATGCCTATATTTTATAGATACACAACAGAGCAGTGGAATGGATTGCCCAAGATCCTACAGGATTCAAATCAAGGTCCCTGGACTCCCCTACTTCTTTCTACTATACCAATCCACTTCAGTCCTGTTAGATCATGCTTCATTTACAAGTTGTTTTTTGATCACCCTTTGGCCACCATAACTATTCACTCCCAGAGCATTTAACTTAAAAGCCAGCTGACCTTGCACCCCTACCCCCAACTCCACCTCTTTAACCTCAAATTCACAAAGTAACAGCCTACTAGGAAAATTACTGGGAATTGGTATGTTTGGTCCCAAACTGGCTCTGCTTCCAGCTAACTGTGAGCTTAGGGGGCAGGGAGTAGGAGAAGAAGAGGGTTTGAGAGATAGAATCACTTTAATTTCTTCCTGGGGAAAAAAAAGAGTTAATGACACCAATCCTTCAATCTTATGGGATAGCTAAAAGAATTGAGTCTGTTTCACAGTAATATTGAAAAAAAAAAAAAAGCACTGGAATAATCTGATTATTGCTTTGACTGGAGTTCAATCTTGATTCAAGAAGGCCAGTGGGCTAAAACATATTTTCCTCTTCTAGGCAGGGAAGTGTGAATGAGGCATTCGAGGCCAGCCTGGACACTGTGCTGGTTTATTTTAATTACCTATGCTTTTATTACATAAGTGATTTTTTTTAAAGAATCAAGAAAAAATTTTTTTTTCAAAATTATGGTATCAAAATACCTTGGCCTTCAAAAATATTAGGGCATTGTAGTTTACTGGAAAAAACACTGGATTTAGAATCAAGAAGACCTATATATCAGACAAAGGATTACCTACCATTCTTTGAATCTCAGTTTCCTCATCTTTAAAATAATTCTTGAATTGCTCCTATCAGTGGTGCTAAAATCAGATAGAAACAGGGCCACTAAATCATACATGAGGATCCTTTCTGGCTGCATATTGACTTAGGAAACTACATATAAACCTTATCTATGTTCTATTAAACTTTGGTTTTGTTAAGTATTTCCGGATTACTTTTTAATCTGGGCATCTTTAAAAACTCTGACTTATATCACAGAACTGTGTAGATAAGAGATTTTTTGGGGTTGTTGTTATTTGCTTGTTTGTTTAAACCTAAAAGCTTAAAAAGATATGTGAATTTCAAGGTTTGCTTTTCATTTTTTTTTTAAATAACACTTTATTCCCCCCCCCCAATTACATGTCTTTCATTTGTTTTCTT